>NC_041748.1:17294133-17598214 GCF_004115215.2 Ornithorhynchus anatinus | reverse complement strand
CGTGAGGGCTGACGACAGTAGACCCGGCTGTTATTGGTTTGATTTCATTTAGGATTTGACGATGTGTTTTGTTATGCAGAGCAGTAGGTAGGCGGTGCATTTTTGGTCTTGGTGAGTCTGTGGTCATATTGAATTTTTTTTCCTCTTGCCTCCCTCCCTGCCCCTCCGAAAAGCTGTCCATCAACGTCTTCGACTATAACTGCCACGTGGACTTGATCAAGCTGCTGCGGCAGGAAGGAGAGCTGGTTCAGCTGAGACGGGCCCGCCAGAAGATGAGTGAGCTCTTCCCTCTGACCGAAGGTAAAGCCCCGACCCTTCCCTTTCTGGGGGCTGGGGAACAACCCGACGGCCCAGTTAGGTTAGACTGTGTTGGGCAGTTTAGAGGGGGTGCTGGTGCGGGTGGTCTGTCAGCTGTCCATCCCTTCCTCCTGTCAGGGCTTCATCCTTCCTACCCTCCTTGGGCTTTCAGCCGGGCTTTTTCAGCTCTCGTTGACGTCTGGTAAAAGGCCAAGAGGTTAACGATGCCTTCGTGTTTTGTGAATGCTTAGGAGATATTTTTAGCTCGCCTCCTGGTCTTCCCCTGTCCCCTCCATACCCTCCCACACCCGCAACTCTGTCCGCAGTTGTGTTTTTCAACCTGGAGGTCCGTCTTGCCTCCACTCCCCCACAGATCAGGGCATTAAGCTCCGTCTGCCCACCGGTAAAGCTCGGGGGTGTTTTGGCTGCGTCGGGCTGCGGGCTCGGGTTTCGTCATCTGCCACTTGGGTTCTCATGCTGGGCCCGCTGGAGTTGGGGTTCAGAAGCGTGCTGCGGGTCACACCCAAGATTCCGACCCTCCTCGCAAGAGGAGAAACAGAGTAATGGGAGTGTGGATTAGAGAGCATCATTTTAAATGGAGCTCTCGTGCTCCCCCGTCTCAGAATCGCCCTGCGGTTTCAGCGGAGTCATCAGCTTCTGCGCTTCCATTATAAAATAGTTGTGCGGTCTCCGCCTTGGCTTCTCTCGCAGGCCATGTATCATTTTATCTCCCGTCTCCCACCCCAAATTCCTTACCTAGGGCTCGGGGCTGGCGGATGCCTCGTCATACTCCCCAAATTTCTTTTTCCCAAAATTCCCAGTCGACACCTCTGCTTAAATGCCCTTCCCTCCACCTTCAGCAGCGCACAGATTGTCCCCTCAGATACCGTCGGCTTTGTTTGCGCATCTAGTCCTGTCCGCCCACTGCCCAGCTTCTTGAAGTAATCACTAACGTGGACTGAGCTCTGTCCGTTTTCATATGGGAACTCCTTTGTCAACCCTCCGATTTCCAGAAAAGTAAAGCCGTTTGGGCCCTTGGCATAAACATTTAATAAATGACCCCACAGTGCACCCCAATTCACCCATCTAGGCATTTGGATCTGTCTCCCTTTGGACACTTGGTCACCCCTCCCTCGTCCCCACGGCACTTCCATCCATATCCGTAACATTTCTATTAAAGTCGGTCTCCCCCGTAGACTGTTAACTTCTTGTAGGCAGGAATCCCCTCCACCACCTCTCTTGTAGTCTCTTCTCCCAAGCACTTAAGTCTAGTCCTCTGCACACAGTGAGCGCTCAATAAATACCATCGATTGAACGATCGAATGATTAAGCCAATCTGTGCCTCTCCAGACTCCAGGCAAAATGTTACCCTGGAGGATGGCTAGAGCTCTGACCTTTTAACCCCAGGCACGGTAAGCTAGGGCCTGTCTCTCTCTCCTAGAAATCTGGCTGGATTGGCTGAAGGACGAGATCAGGATGGCTCTGGAGGGCTCGGATCGCGAGAAGGTGTATGAGCTATTCGAGCGAGCGGTGAAAGACTACATCTGTGAGTGACTCGATGCTCTTTATTGTCTTGCCACGTTGTACGTTCTTGCTTCCTCCCCAGCGGGGGAGGCCAGGGCGGGAGGATCCCACGAGTCAAGCCCGAGACCTGGCATTCATCAGAAAAGTGGTGTGGCCTAGTGGGAAGAGCCTGGACCTGGGAATTGGAAGGTCATGGGTTCCAATCCCTCCTTTGTCACCTCCTCTGTAAAATAGGGATTGAGACTGTGAGGCCCATATGGGACAGGGACCGTGTCCAGCTCAATTTGCATGTATCCACCCCCATGCTTAGTACAGTGTCTGGCGCAAAATAGGTGCTTAAATAATATTATTTCCCCAGCTGGCTGTGGCTCTGTGAGGTTAAGGGAAAGGGGGGCAGGATTAGTAAGAAGGAAGGAGATTAGGGACTTCTTGGAGGTGCTTATCATTCCGAGTTGGTCAGCTGGTCGTGGCCATTAGGGGTTGCTGGGAAATGTTGCCCGAGGTCACTAGCGGTGGGGAGCTGGGGCTTTTCAGCCATGTATTAGACGTCGTTTCCGGGAGCTTCATCCGAAGTACATGTTCCCCCTGCCCCGTCCCCACCAGTTCCTCCACAGCTGGTTCCAGCTCCTCCACAGCTGGTTCCAGCTCACGTGGGTCACCCTCCTCCGCTCAGTGGCCTCCGTCCCCACGGGCGGCTGCACGGAAATGAGTGGGTTGTCGGGGACGGACCCGAAACTCTTTGGAAGCGAGGCCAAGGGGTGAGTGGTGACGGTGTGGCTAGAAATACAGCTGGGCACCGCTCTCCTCCTAGACTCCGGCTGTGCTGCAGGGCCAGTCCGGAGCCGGGTTTGCTCTTTTCCAGGAGGCCAATGGCCGGCCCAACCTGCACCCTTTCCCGTACTTCGCCAGTGGATGGGGCCTGGGAGTCAGAAGGACCTGGGTTCTGATCCTGCCTCTGCCACTTGTCTGCTGCTGGGTGATCTCGGGCAAGTCATTTCGCTTCTTTGGGCCTCAGTGACCTCATCTGTAAAATGAGAAAATGGGGATTGAGACTGTGAGGCCCATGTGGGACAGGGACTGTGTCCCACCCGATTTGCCTGTGACCACCCCAGCGCTTAGTAGAGTGCCTGGCACACAGAAAGTGCTCAACAAATGCCACAGTTATTCTTACTCTTTTTATTATTATTCCTTCAGTTGTGCACCTTTCTGTCAAATAGGAGGTACAAAATTTGCTTGTCCGTAAGGAGACTTTCACCATTTTTTTAATTTAGGTTTTTGGTTTTTAAGTTGGATTTCCAAAGTTTCTGATTATTTTTACATCTCCAAGGCCTCCTGTGGTTCCATTTTTTGGGGGGTTTTTTGTTTTGTTTTTTGTTTTCTGATCCCGGAATGGAAAGTCTTTGATAATGAGGATTATTCAGTTGCCCCTTTTTTCGGTTTAAACCGATCGACCAGATTTTGTGAAGCAAGTCACTCATCTCTGTCAGATTCCTTTGCAGCAAGAGGCAGCTTGCACATTTCAGAGAAGATGAAAAGGCAGGTGGGATAACGAGCCCCAAACGTACCATTTCCTGCTTTTGGCTGGTCGGGAGAGCTCGATCCACTGCTCCTCAGCTTCCTCATTAGCCCCAGGAGCAACCAGTTTAATGCCAGGCTTTGCGATGGGTGAGACTTGAGATTTTCTCTGTCTGCCAAAGAGACCTTGGGTAGATTTTTTTTTTATGGTATTAAGTTCTTACGCTGTGCCAGGCAGTGTACTAAGCATTGGAGTAGGTACAAGGTAATCAGGTTGGACACAGTCCATGTCCCACTTGGGGTTCACAGTCTCAATCCCCATTTTCCAGATGAGAGAACTGAGGCCCAGAGAAGTGAAGTGACTTGCCCAAGGTCCTACAGCAGACAAGTGGCCGAGCAGGAATTAGAACCCAGGTCCACGAGAAACAGCACGGTGTAATAGAGCACGGGCCTGGGAGTCGGAAGGTCATGGGTTCTAATCCTGGCTCCACCACTTGATTGCTCTATGACCTTGGGCAAGTCACTTCACTTCTCTGGGCCTCAGTTATCTCATCTCTAAAATGGGGATTAAGACTGGGAGTCCCATGTGGGACAGGGACTGTGTTCCATCCGATTTGCTTGTAATAATAATGTTGGTGTTTATTAAGTGCTTACTATGTGCAGGGCACTGTTCTGAGCTCTGGGATAGATAGAGGGTAATCAGGTTGTCCCACGTGGGGCTCATAGTCTTCACCCCCATTCTCCAGATGAGGGAACAGAGGCCCAGAGAAGCAAAGTGACTTGCCCACAGTCACACGGCTGCCAAGTGGCGGAGCCGGGATTCGAACCCACCTCCTCTGACTCCCAAGCCCGGGCTCCTTCCACTGAGCCACGCCGCTTCTCTAGCGCTTATAACAGTGCCTGGCGCTTAGTAAGCACTTAAGAAATACCACGAGAATTATTCTGATTATTGTCCTTCTGACTCCCAGGTCCAGGCTCTTTCCGCTAGGCCCGCTGATTCCCTCCATCTCCCCATCCCGCTGATGGGTTTCCCGGAAATGGGATTGCTGGTACCAATAGACTGAATTCATTCTTTATTCAGTCGCATTTATTGAGAGCTTATTGTGTGCAAAGCACTGTACTAAGCATTTGAGAGAGTTAACTACAACAACAGACACATTCCTGCCCACATCGAGCTCACCGGGCATTGAGAAATGACCAGCAGTGCCAGTAAAATGAGTCGGCGTCCTGACAGGATCGATGGATGCCATGCTGCTGCCAGAACCCAGCCTTGAAAAATTCCTCTCTGATGGCGGCTTGGGAGCCTGGACCCAGGGGAAATTCCCCTTCCTGGTTCGAGACCCCACGAATGATACTTTATTCTGTGTTTTTTTTTACCAGACTGTAAGCTCGTCAAACGGCAGGGACTGTCTCATCTGTTGCCGACTTGTTCATCCCAAGCGCTTAGTACAGTGCTCTGCACATAGTAAGCGCTCAATAAATACTATTGAATGAATGAATGAATGAATAAAGTCACACAGCAGGCAGGTGGAGGAGCCAGAATTAGAACCCAGGACCTCTGACAACCGGGCCCGTACTCTTTCCAGTAGGACACGCAGCGTCTCATTTATATAATTTCATATATTTTTAGAAACATGGTCTCCCTCTCAAGACTCTGAGTTCCTCATGGGCAGGGACCGTGTCTACCGCCTCGGTTATATTGTCCTTCCCAAGCCCTTAGCACAGCGCTCTGCACACCGTAGACCCTCGATAAATGCGATCGATTGATGGATTCTGACTGCGAACAACAGCCGTTCCAAGAGTCCTGAAGATTTCCTTCTGTTCCAGGTCCCGAAATTTGGCTGGAGTATGCCCAGTACTCGATCGGCGGGATCGGCGAGGAAGGAGGCATCGAGAAAGTCCGCGGGATATTTGAGCGGGCCCTCACGGCCGTCGGTTTACACGTGACCAAGGGGGCGGCCACTTGGGAGGCCTACCGAGAGTTCGAGAACGCAATTCTGGAAACGGCCCAGGTAAGGGCAGAACCCGCCCAGGATTTGGGTTGGTGCCGTTTCTTATCGAGGCTTTTCCAAAAAGAAGCAGCTGGGACTAGTGGAACAGTCCCGGGACCCGGCAGTCAGAAGCTCTGGGCTCTAATTTTGTATCTTGCTCTGGGATTTGGGCAAGTCACTTCGCTTCTCTGGGCCTCAGTTCCCTCAGCTGTATAATGGGGCTTAAATACTCCTCCCTCCTACTTAGACTGTGAGCCCCATCTACGTCCGACCTGACCTTAGCCCTTAGTATAGTGCTGGGCACACGGTAAAGCGTTTAACAAGTAGTGGTACCAAGAAAAGAGACTCCAGTGGGCTTTTCAGATAACGCACGAAACTGCATTGCACGAACGGCAATCCTAAGTAGTCAGGATTGCGAGAAGATGCACAGTACAGCGGCACAGCGTGAAGAAATACCGAAAGAGCTTGACGAGTTTCCTCTTTGCTCGGCTAAGCAATTGAAGTGGCCGCGTCCATTTTCCCGCGAAGGCTGAGCGACGGGAGGCCGGGCCGAGCTGGAGTGGGGATGGAGCCGGGGGGCGGAGGGGGAGAGGAAGCCGGGGGTGAACGGTCCGAAGAGCCAGCGGGTTGGGGGCGGTTCTCGCACTCAGCGGCTCACGCCCTCATCTCTGGGCCTCCTCCTCCTCCTCCCGTAGCCCGCGGCCGGCAGCGTCCCGTCCCCTGAGCAGCAACAGGCGCTGGCTCTGCAGCTCGACAGGATCCACACCCTCTTCCGGCGCCAGCTCAGCATCCCCCTCCTAGGTAAGGATGTCCTTTGGGCGGCTCCGGGGAAGCGGGATGTCCCGCTGAGCACTGGGAAAATCCCTCCGCGGGGTGGGGCCCAGAGATGGGCAAATTGCCCATTTCCCCAGCGGGATCCCGGGGTGGTGGCCGGGGACTACCACCAAGGAGGAGGACTCCAGTAGGACTCCCCGGGCCACGTTTGTCTGGATGCCCATGCCAGTCTCCCCTGTTTAGACTGTGAGCTCGTCATTGGGCAGGGATGGTCTCTATCTGTTGCCGAATTGTGCATTCCAAGGGTTTAGTACAGTGCTCTGCCCGAGGTAAACGCTCAATAAATACGATGGAAGGAATGAATGAATTTTTGCCGCTTCTGTCCAGAGCTCGGCAAGCGTGGACGAAGTCTGCTCCCTATTTCAAAAGGGGAAAACGACTCTCTGCTCCATCAGCGGGCTGTTTGATGGTATTTATTGAGCGCTTACTGGGCGCAGAGCTCTGTACTAAGCGCTGGACCGAGGATAACCCATCAGTACCCCCAATCCCTCCTCTTCCCTCCTCGTTTATGTGAGTCAGCGATTCAAAGGGAGAACTCCTGGAAAGCATGTGGCCGAAAGGAGTGTCGCCACGGCCCCAGAGAGAGCCGTCCTACACAGCCCGAGGGCACCGACTTGACTGGCAGAACCATTTTCCCCGCCCTTTGGGGTTTGGCTGCTCTGTCAGTCGATCAGATTTAATGAGCCCTAACTGTGTGCAGAGCACCTTACCAGGCTCTCGGGAGAGGACAATATACGATATTACAGACCTGTTCCCTGCCCACAGTGAGCTTACAGTCTAGTGATGGTGACAGACGTTAATATAAATGAAGAAAATTATTGAATCATAAAGAAGAATAATGTTTGCTTATAAATAACAACCCAAACACTGCTCTCCCGTGATCCCCTGCCCACTCCCCCGCCCGAGATAGTCTCTCAGCCCACAGCTCTGCTCTCCCGTGGCAAGACCCGTACATGGGCCCCCCCTCCTCCCCGATCCCCCGCCTTTAACAGCGCGGCCCCCGGGATGGATTTACCTTCGGTAGATATGGAGGCGACGTACGCAGAGTACGAAGAATGGTCGGCCGACCCCATCCCGGACTCCGTCACGCAGAGCTACAGGAAGGCACTGCAGCAAATGGAGAAATACAAGCCCTACGAAGAGGCCCTGGTGAGGGTTAAATCGCGGGATTTCACTCACCGCCCCCTAGTTGGGCCCGAGGGCTGCTACCTGCATCCCTTCCCTTCCCCTCCCCCAGTGTGAGTTCTGTCCTAAAGCCACCGGAAAACTGGTGACACCCGGGGTTCATCGGGATCGTCATGAATGGGTTTGGGCTCCCCTCTAGATCTGACCTGCTTCGGGGGGATATTTTTTCTTTCACTCCAGTATTCTGCCACTTTGTCCCCTTCCTCCCCAAGATCCACCTGTCAGCCCGGTGATGCGCCTCCAATTTAAACAGAACCTCACTTGCCTGAAGTTCCTCCCTGCCCACCCCAGCAATTACTCTTGCTGGGTTGGTTCATTCATTCGGTCATATTTATTGAGTGCTGACTATGTGCAGGGCACTGTACTGATTGCTAAAAATGATGGTATTTTTAAAAGCTCTCACTACGTACCGGGTGCTATACTAAGCGCTGGGGTGGATACAAGATAGGTTGGGCCCAGTCCATGTCACACGTGAGGCTCACAGTCTTAGGAAGGGGGTCACACACTTGGTCCTCGAT
Source organism: Ornithorhynchus anatinus (assembly GCF_004115215.2). Lineage (NCBI taxonomy): Eukaryota > Metazoa > Chordata > Mammalia > Monotremata > Ornithorhynchidae > Ornithorhynchus > Ornithorhynchus anatinus. Next base: position 17,590,350 of record NC_041748.1, on the reverse strand, counting down.
CCATCTGCCCCACTGGTCCTCCGTGGCGTCATCTGCCTGCCTCGCTCCCAGGCGGGCTATCTGCGGAGCACGCTTCCGATGGAAGGGGTCAGTCGGGGGGGTGGCTGCAGCGGATGACCCTCCCCCCCCGGGTCCTGGGGAAACCCCAGGGGTGGGGCCGGATCTCATGGCCACTCGGAGCTGGCGGAGCGGCATCCTCGGGATCGTCTGGCCCAGTTGACCCCCGCCCTCCCCACTGCCTACACTGAAGATGGTTCTCTTAAACCCGCACCCTGCGATGACGAAAGCCCCCGAACGTTTTGCTCACCAGTTGGTAGCCGAGACGCCCAAGCTAGCGGAATATCAGACGTACATCGACCTGGAGCTGAAGACGGGCGATCCCGCTCGCATCCAGCTAATCTTCGAGCGGGCGCTGGCCGAGAACTGCCTGGTTCCGGACCTGTGGGCCCGCTACAATCAGTATCTGGTAAGAGAATCTCAGGGAGGGGCGTTTCGGAATGGAAAATGGTACAGGGTTTAGAAACGGAGAGCAGGGAATGGGTTGCGTTCCCTCGCCCCCCTCGGCCTCTGTCGCGTTTCCGGCCATTTACGCCGTTTTAAACAGAGATTCCGTAGGCCGGTCATCCAGCCGGCCTTTCAGTCATATTTACTGAGCGTTTACTGGGGGCAGAACACTGAACTAAGCGCTTGGGAGAGGACAGTACAACAGAGTTGGTAGACACGTCCACAGTGAGCTTACAGTCTCGGGGGGAGACGGACATTAATAGAAATATATAAATGACGGATTTAGACCTAAGTGCTGTGGGGCTGAGGGAGGGGTGAATAAAGGGAGCAAACCTAAATACGTCGTGTTGTATTGTCAGGTTGTCCTGCGTATCTGTAAACGGCCCATATATGTAGATACCACACACTCTCTCTCTCTCTTTCTCCCTCTCCCTGACTCCGAGTTGAATATATATATATATATTTAATTTTGGTTGGGTTCTGTTTTTTTTTTTAAAGGACCGCCAACTGAAGATGAAGGAACTGGTCCTGTCGGCCCACGACCGCGCCGTGAGGAACTGTCCGTGGACGGTGGGACTGTGGAATCGCTACCTTCTGGCCATGGAAAGGCACGGGGTGGATCACCGCCTGGTCTCCGGTGAGGAAACGACCAGGCTCGTTCTTCCCTCCAGCCATAGAAAGAAACCCAGATCTGGGGAGGCCCCGCAGGAAGGTGGCTGGGTATTTCATAGGACAGGGCTGCTGCTTTTCGCTGTGGGGGGCCCGGTGTTTTTGGGTTGGAGGAGGAAGAGGGTGGTTTATGAAAGGATCGGGCAGGTTAGGAGCTGAGTCGGGCCGGGGAGAGGCCCCCGGGCTCCCTCGTGCTGGAAATTGCCTCCCCCCGACCCCAGTTTCAAGATGTTTTGAGGATTTTGAGGGTGGGCACCACTCCCACCTCAGCCCCTGGGGTTTGGGAAGGCTTAGATGGCCAGAGCTTGTCAGCTCTGAGGAGAGGCTTTGGGTGAGTTCCGCGACCACCCGCTGAGTCTACGTCAGCTGGGCCAGGAGGTTGAGGGGTGTTTTCCTGAGAGCTGGGCTAGGTGCTAATAGGTATCTGCAATCCTGCTTTTTGAATTCAGAAAAAGCACGGAGAGAAGGAGATTCTTCCTCCCTAGAAATCTGGATTAGAAGGCCCACTGGTCTAACAGCAAGAGCACCACGCTTTGAGGGAGCTCACGTCTGAGTGTCTCTTTCCTTAAAACCACAATTGCTATGTGAAGATGCCTCCTCGAAGGACTCAATAGGGCTTCTTCAGAGCTCAGTTTACCCTCTGAATCCCTACCTTAGCATTCTTTTTCTTAAAGAAGTTCCTGATGGTAGTTGCCTTTCATTTCAAAGTCAGGAGCGGTCTTGGAGGGAACTCAGCCCGATCATTTAAAGGCCCGTTTTCATTTGGTGGATAGACTCAGTGTGGTTTTCTTTTGCTGTATCCACAGACAATTTTGAAAAGGCTCTGAATGCTGGTTTTATTCAGGCCACCGACTATGTGGAGATCTGGCAGGCCTACCTTGATTACCTGAGGAGAAGGGTGGATTTCAAACAAGGTATCGTGTGTTGGACCGATTTCTCCCTGAGAGAAACCAGAAACCAGTTCGTTATTCCATTAACTTTGTGCAGAGAAGATGCCCGCAAACCTAGGGTTGGAAGTCCCCCCGCCCTGAGGCTACCAACTTTGTGACGTTGTACTCTCCCAAGAGCTTAGTACATTGCTCTGCACACAGTAAGCGCTCGGGAAATACATTGTGATTGTTGCTGTCATGGGAGACGAGTCTCCCCCCTGCCCAAGAATGTGGGGAAGATCGAGACGGTTTGATCGGGCAGCTCAGACCGGAGCAGGGGAAGAACCAGAGAAGTTAAGAAATGAAGTACTTGTTTTTACTGTTGCCTTTTTGGAAACTTTTTTTCCTCCTTTCCTCGCCTTCCCCACCCTCCGCTAAATATCTGTCCTTCCCGGGACCCCCTCCTGTGGGCCAGGAGCCAGGTCAGAGTGAATGTTCACATTCTCTTCCTAGCGCTGAGGTCACCCCTCTGCGCTTGGCTAGTGTTGGATGGACAGGGAAGTTCTCTGATAGATAATCGGAGCCAGCGAACAGAAAGGAAAGAAATTGCTTCTCCTTTTAATCTGCTCTTCCAGGGTCCCCGAACTCCTTCAAACGTCAGGTATTTCCATCCAGGGACTAAAGTCCTGAGGGCCTGAGTCTTTATTGACAGCCATTGTGCAATTTCTTCTTATCCAAGACTATCAAGAGCGTCGGCGAGTGGGCTAGGGGTGATCCAGATTTCCACAGGTTAAGGACAGCGGATTCTCAATTCCGTTCTAAATTGGAACTTACACGCTTCTATTTTTTGTAGACTCCAGTAAAGAATTAGAAGAGCTGAGGTCCGCATTCGCTCGGGCCTTAGACTATCTGAAGCAGGAAGTCGAGGAGCGTAAGTTGCCATTTTTCTCCTTTACTCCGCACACCCCCAAGTGAGTAGTTTTCTTTTCCAAAGTGGCTCTGCCCCCCAATCACCTGGCATTCTTTTTTCCCAAGGTTTCAGTGAAAGCGGGGACCCATCCTGTACAATAATGCAGAACTGGGCAAGAATCGAGGTAAAGCTTTCAACGGGCAGGGGGTCAGCGGCGTTTAAACCTGCCAGGGAGCTGTCTGCCGCGGGTGCTGGTAGTTCAGTGAGGATGTTGGGGGGGGAAGAGAGTGGAACAACCAGGGGCCGCAGTTTCCTCACCTGTAAAATGGAGATTAAAACTGTGAGCCTCATGTGGGATAAGGGATTCTGTCCAATCTTTGATTAGCTCGTATCTATTGTAGCGCTTAGTACAGTGCCTTTCATATAGTAAGCGCTTAACAAATACCATTAAAAAAAAATTCTCCTCGGCCTGGTGACAGCGCGCATAGACACATACCCTGCTTCTGCCTTGCAGTTCCGTGCTCAAGACCAGTGGGGGAGTGGTAGGGGGCGGCCTCATGTTGGCACCTATGTGTTGAAGACCCCGTTAGGTTGACGCCCCCGCTTTTCATGGACAGTAAAAGTGGGTCCAGCACTCTGTCACATCAGTCATTCTGATGTTGCTCATTGTAAAGCCTTCAGTCTTGTAGCCAGGACCAATGCTAGAGCTATTAGAGATGGAACAATACAGAAACGAATATTTTCTGAATGCCACTGTTGATTGTTATTCTGATGATTATTATCAATACACATATTGACACCACCTTTCTAATTTTTTAGGCTCGCCAGTGTAACAATATGCAGAAAGCCAGGGAGCTGTGGGATAGCATCATGACTAAAGGAAATGCAAAATACGCCAATATGTGGCTAGAATACTACAACCTGGAACGGTAACTGACTTCAGGAAGGGGGGCGTGTTTTTATTTTCCTTGTGCGTAAACCTGTTCCGGGTGACTCGGGATCAATTTTGGTAGGAAACTAGAATGGCAGTGCTAAGTAAAACCTTTCGTGGACCTGAGGAGAGCTTGATGCATTAAAAAAAAATTAATAATAATAGTATTTAAGTGCTTACTGTGTGCCAGGCACTGTTTTAAGCACTGGGGTAGATAGAAAATAATTACGTTGGAAACAATCCTTGTGCGAAACCGGGCTCACAGTCTTAATTCCCGTTTTCCAGATGAGGTATCCGAGGCTCAGAGAAGTTAAGTGATTTCCCCAAGGTGACACAGCAGACAAGTGGCAGAGCCGGGATTAGAAAAGACGGGGGTCCTTCTGACTCCCGGGCCCAGGCTCTTTCCATTAGGCCACACTCCTTCCTTTAGCCACCAGGGTTCTTCGGCAAATAAATACACCCTGGGGTGCTCGACAAGGCAGAGAAGGAAGAAATCGGAGAACCAAGGTGGAGGTTAAAGGAGTCTCACCTCTGTGCGTTAGAGCTTTCTAGCATAGGCAAGCTTGGAAGAGATGTGCCGGAAACTTTCCCCCCGTCCTCGATTCCGAGTTCTCCGGGGGTGGTGGATTCTGGGCCTGTCGCGTGCGGGGGGGGGGGGGGGGGGGGGGGGGGGGGCCAACTCTGATGCTCCGTTCGCGCTCTCCCCAGGGCTCACGGTGACACCCAACACTGTCGCAAGGCCTTACACCGAGCGGTCCAGTGCACCAGTGACTACCCGGAACATGTCTGCGAAGTGCTTCTCACCCTGGAGAGGATCGAAGGTGATGGCGTACACCCTCCTGGTTTGCCATGATGCGGTGGGGCCCCCTTGCTCCCTGTTGTTATTTGTTAGGTACTTTGTGTCGAGCTCTGTTCTAAACGCCGGGGCAGATGCAGGTTCATCGAGCCGGTCCCAGGCCCTGTCCCACATGGGGCTCGCAGTCTGAATAAGGAGGGAGGACGGGTATTTAATCTCCATTTTGCAGTTGGGGAAACGGAGGCCCAGAAAAGTAAAGCGACTTGCCCAGGGTGACACAGCAAGCCCTTGACAGAGCCGGGATCGGAAGCCAGATCCTGTGGCTCCCGGGCCCGGACTCTTGCCACCAGGCCACGCTGGTTTGGGTGAACCATTCGGATCAGACAGTATCAGTGCTGTCCACATCCTCTACTAGTTTGGGAAAGAAAAGTAGACCGGTGATCCCTGCCCTCGGGGAACTTGTAATCTGATGGGGGAGGCCGGACACATGGGTAGGAGGAAGCAGTGAAGATAACCTATCTGAGAACCTAAGGGCTTTAGGCGACCTAGCGTTGTTGGAGCTGAAGAGATTCACTGTGAAAAGAAAAACCCCTGAAGGAGAGAGGATTTCTGAATGTACTTGCAGTAAGGAGCTGTACTCTGGAGGGATGGTGGAATTGAGGTTATTTTAGAAAGCATCGGGAATTTCTTCAGTTTGTTGCTTTTGTCCTTCAGGCACTCTGGAAGACTGGGACGTAGCGGTTCAGAAAACAGAAAACCGATTAGCGCGAGTGAACGAACAGAGAGTAAAGGTGATGTTTGATCTGGGGGACTCGTTGTATAGAGGCCTGATGAAAGCTATCCTTTTTTGACTCTGGTTGAGATTCTCATCGGGTTCCCATAGTAAGCTCTCTCTTGAAATGTCCGCTTCCCGGAGAATGCTAGTAATCGATAAATGTCGATGATAAAGAACGCCAGACTTAGGGCTCGGGGGAGTGAAGGAGAGGGTGAAGTCTCTGGCCCTGCCTTCAAGGAGCTGGAGATGGACACGGAGTTATCGACAAGAGGAAAAGGAAAATGGAAAAATGGCTAGGAGAGTACGGAAGGGCTTCAATACAGAGGACGGATGTAAATCAAGGTGTTGGTGGGGGCCCTCGGAGACCGTATATACGTTCTGAAGAGGTAATCGGGTACTGGTTCTGACCTGGCTCTGGAGCCGGCGGATAGCTAATTTTCTTTTGACTCTGCTGAATCATTTGTTTTTTTTAGAGGGACATGAGACTAAGTTTAATTTGGGGATGGCAGCATCTTCACAGATGATCGTAATAATGTTGGTGGTATTTGTGAAGGGTTTACTCTGTGCTAAGCACTGTTCTAAGCCGTGGGACAGTAGTAATAATAATAATGTTGGTATTTGTTAAGCGCTTACTATGTGCCAAGCACTGTTCTAAGGGCTGGGATAGATACAAGGTAATCAGGTTGTCCCACATGGGGCTCAGAGTCTTAATCCCCATTTGACAGATGAGGGAACTGAGGCCCAGAGAAGTGAAGTGACTTGCCCTAGGTCACACAGCTGGCAAGTGGCGGAGCTGGGATTAGCACCCACGACATGTGACTCCCAAGCCCAGACTCTCGCCACTGAGCCACGCTGCTTCTCTTAAGCCCCAGCAGTGAAGAGCAAGATAGTAGTTTTTCCATTGGAGAGATTCTCAGCCACAGAGTTGCCCAGGCTTTGGCTGAGCTGGCTCCAAGTGGGCCCGGAGAAGCCAACCTGGGCAATCTGGGGTGGCTAGTAAGTGGGGTCCCCCCCACCCACCGAGGCCTAGAGGCGTGTGGAGTTTCGTCAATGCGGGGTGGCCGCGGTGCCGCTCAGTGCGGGCCTCCAGCCGAGGAGTACTGTGACACCAACAGACCCATTCCTTTGCCTTCAGTGTGGCTGCATTGAGGCTTCTTTTTTTTTGGCCTAACCTGATTTCCCCCCCGGCAGAAGCCGAGCGAAACGGAGCTCCCCAGAGCGGGCGGAGAGATTTATGCGCTCCCTCGTGTCTTCTAGGCCGCGGAGAGGGAAGCGGCCCTCGCCCAGCAGGAAGAAGAGAAGGCCGAGCAGCGGAAGCGCTTGCGAACGGAGAAGAAGGCGCTGAAGAAACTCAGGAAGACCAAAGCTGGAGACAAACGCAAAGCTGACGAGGACGAAGAGGAGGAGTGGGGAGAGGAAGAAGGTTGGGGTCGACTCGGACAGATGTTTTTGATAGCCCCGGGTTCTTTTGGGATAGGCAGGGGAGAATCCCGTTCCTTCAGTCATATGGATTGAGCGTTAACTGTGTGCAAAGCACTGTACTAAGTGCTTGGGAGAGTACATTCCCTGCCCATACTGGTTGGATAGGTGTAGGAAAATCGACTCTTTTCCTGCGGGTCTTAATGATCCTTCAATAGTTAAAAAAAAAGTTAATTGTAGTTGTTCAGCCCTTAGAATGCTCCAATCGTTGGACTATGGGCCGGGTTAGCTACACGATAATCAGGTCAGACGCACAGCCTCTGTCTCACAAGGGGCTGACGGTCTAAGAAGCAGAGAAGCAGCGTGGCTCAGTGGAAGGAGCACGGGCTTTGGAGTCAGAGGTCATGAGTTTGAATCTCTGCTCTGCCACTTGTCAGCTGTGTGACTGTGGGCAAGTCACTTAACATCTCTGTGCCTCAGTTACCTCATCTGTAAAATGGGGATTAAGACTGTGAGCCCCACGTGGGACATCCTGATTCCCCTGTGTCTACCCCAGCGCTTAGAACAGTGCTCGGCACATAGTAAGCGCTTAACAAATACCAACATTATTATTATTATTATTAAGAAGGAGAACCGGCGCTTAAATGCCCACTGGACAGAGGAGGAAACTGAGGCCCCGTGCAGTGACTCTCCCAAGGACGAGGAGCGGGCAAGCGGAGGAGCGGGGATTAGAACCCAGGCCCTCGCACTCCCCGCCCCTGACTCTTTCCATGAGGTCACACCGCTCCTCAGTCATTCGTTTATTCATTCAGTCGTATTTATTGAGCCGCTTACCACGTGCAGAGCACTGTACTAAGCGCTTTGGGAGAGTACAATACAATGGTAAATGGACGCATCAGTCGGCGGCATTTTTGGAGCCCTTCTGCGTGCAGCGCCCTGGACTAAGACTAGGAAAGAGCTGGTAGACATGTTCCCCTCCCACCGGGATTGATTTAGGAAATCCCGAATCCCCCCCGTCCCCGCCTCCCACCCCTCTTTAATTTTTTCGCTTTCGGCCGTTCCGCAGAACAGCCCAGCAAGCGGCCGAGAGGCGAAAGCAGCCTGCCTCTGCCGGAGGGGACGGAAGCCATGGAGCTGGAGGCGGGACTCTTCGGGCGGAGCGCCGCCGTGAAAGTGGACCCCCCGTCCAAGCAGAAGGAGAAGGCGGCCGCCCTGAAGAAGGAGATGCCCAAGGTCCCGCACGACAGCAGCAAAGACAGCATCACGGTGTTCGTCAGCAACCTGCCCTACAGCATGGGGGAGCCGGCCGGGGCGCTCAGGCCCCTCTTTGAAGGCTGCGGGGAGGTGTCCGAGATCCGCCCCATCTTCAGCAACCGGGGCGACTTCCGCGGCTACTGCTACGTGGAGTTCAAGGAGGAGAAGGCGGCCCTGCGGGCCCTGGGCCTGGACCGCCAGCTGGTGGCCGGCCGCCCCATGTTCGTGTCGCCCTGCGTCGACAAGAACAAGCACCCGGACTTTAAGGTACGCCTGCTGGGAGGGGGCTGGCGGCTCATTGTGGGCAGGGAGCCCGTCCCCGTCGTACTGTCCCGAATGCTTAGTACAGTGTACGCTTAGTACAGTGGCTCAGGACCCTCTTCGTCGTCTTTCCCCTTTGTACATTCTTGCCTCCTCACCGGTCGGGTAGCTCGGGGCAGGAGCACGCCCCCCGTACCCCGACCGTGAGTCAGGCAAGCCCGAGGCCTGGCATTTATTGAGAAGCAGCGCGGCCTGGGAGTCAGAAGGTCACAGGTTCTAATCCCCGCTCCACCGTTTGTCTGTTGACCGTGGACGAGTCATCTCACTTCTCCGGGGCCTCGGTTCCCTCATCCTTCAAATGGGGTTTAAGGCCACGAGCCCCATATGGGACAGGGACTGGTTCCGGCTCGATTTGCTTGTATCCATCCCCGCGCTTAGCGCAGCGCCTACGTAGTAAGCCCTTAACAGATATTGTTATTATGACAGTGTTCCGCGCACAGAAAGCGCTCGGTAAATACCATTGAACGGATGAATGAATCCCTTGGAGAGCCACCCAGCCGCCCGCCCACCATAGGTAGTCCCAGAGTTCTCAGGAGGGCTCCTCCCCACCTCCGCCGGGATCTCATCATCGGAACTGCCGGAAGACCCCAGCGGACAGGCCGGGGTGGTCTTTCTGGGGCTTCCACTCAATTGGGTGTCCTCATTCCGTTTCCGCAGGTGTTTAGGTACAGCACCGCGCTGGAGAAGCACAAGCTGTTCATCTCCGGTCTGCCGTTCTCCTGCACTAAGGAGGAGCTGGAAGAGATCTGCCAAGCGCACGGCACCGTCAAAGACCTCAGGCTGGTCACCAACCGGGCCGGGAAACCGAAGGTAGCCAGGGGCCCCGGGGGGCCGCTGCGGGGAGACCGTCTGGCGCGGGAGGGTCACCGATCCCGGGGCAGAAGTGGGGACGGGGTTTCTCGAGCGCCCGCCGTCTATGCGCTCGGGAGAGCACGGCGGAAGCGAGGCTTCCTTGCCCGCCCGGAGCTTCCCCTCCAGCAGAGGAGGAGGCGTAATAAATACTGATGACCGGACTTAGCCGGAGGAAGAATGGAGTGTGCGATTGACTGTGTAGTTCTGAGGAGGGGGCCTTAAGGAATACGTTGGTGCAAGAGGGGTGGTGGTTATTCTGGCCTTATTATCTATAATTCCTCAAAGCACCCACCTTGTCCCCTCTTACTTCTCCTTGCCACTTTCCTACTATAACCCAGTCTGCACACTTTGCCCCTCTACTGCCAACCCACTCACTGTCCCTTCATCTCGTCTGTCTCCTCGTCAGCCTCGCCCACATCCTGCCTCTGGTCCGGACTGCCCTTCCCCTTCATCTCCGCAGGACGGTTACTCTCCCCACCTTCAAAACCGTATTAAATGCTGCCTATCTCCCAGAGGCCTTCCCTGACTGAGCCCTCGTTTCCTCTTCCCCATTCCTTTCTGCATCGCCCTCCCACTTGGATTCGCATCCTCTAGCCACCGCCCCTCAGCCCCACGGAACATCTGTCCAAGGCTGTGATTTATCTTTATTACTGTCCATCTACACGTAGGCTCGATGTGGGTAGGGATGTGGGTCTGTTTATCGTTCTAGCGTACTCTCCCGAGCGCTTAGTGCAATGCCCGGCACGCGGCAGGCGCTCGATGAACACGACGAATCGGGCGTCTGAATTGCCGACGCCTCGGGGTTCTCCTCATTTAGGGCCTGGCCTATGTGGAGTATGAAAACGAAGCCCAAGCTTCTCAGGCAGTGTTGAAGATGGACGGCATGACGGTCAAACAGAATACCATCAAGGTGGCCATCAGCAACCCCCCACAGAGGAAATTCCCGGACAGACCCGAGGCGGGAAAGGCCTCGGCCCCCATGGTCCCGCGACAGATTTATGGAGCGTGAGTATCCTGGGGGAAGGTGGGCTTTGACCTCTTTCCAGTGGATTCCTTTGGTTTTGGCTCCCGGGGGTGGCGATCCGTCCGGACTGCGCGGAGCTCTCCTCCAGGCGGTCAGTTCTCCGCTAACTTGGGGGAGGGCCCGCCATTCCCACAGAAACCCTGGGGACCAACTTTCAGTCGTGAACGCCGAGTCGGAGACCGGGGGGGGGGGAAGCGGTTGCCCCCTTTTGACGGACGAGGGCAGCGGGGCCCAGAGAAGTTAAGCGATTGGCCCGAGGCTGCCCAGCAGGGCTAAGGCCCAGGCCTCATGAGCACCGGGCCCGCTGTCTTTCCAGGGGGCCATGATCCCCCGGTGTATTCGGGGTGCCATTTAGAGTAAGGAACCACCTCTGGAAATCCTTCATGGTGGTGGTGGTCCATGACTGCCTTTTCAGTCTCCCCCAATGTCGCCCTTCTCTTTTTCAGAAGGGGAAAAGGAAGAACCCAGCTCTCGCTGCTCCCGCGGGCCCTCCACCGCCCCAGCCTCAAGACAGAGAACGGGACCGTCCCGAACCAGACGGCCGGGGCCTCCTCCCCATCCCCACCGGGGGCCAAGATGTCCAACGCCGACTTCGCCAGGATGCTCCTGAAAAAGTGAACGGGACCGGAGGGGAGACGTGACAATGCCTTCTAGGAAGCCATTTTGTGTCCTTACTTAAACGCTAGGGAGAGAGATCGGCCATTGGCCCCCCACCCGGCTGCCGAGAACCACTTAGGGCGGTCGCATCTCCCGGGCGGGGAGCCGGCGGCCGGAGCCCGGCTGGGATTAGGCCGAGAGCGCGGGGGTGGGGGCGGGCGGCCCGGAGATGATCCCTCATATTGAGGGGAAGAAGTGGGGAGACGGCGCTAGCAGCACGGGCCGGGCACAGAGAGGAGTTTCATAGGATATCCGTGTTTCCTGTTTTTTTGTTTTTGGGGGTCTTTGTTTTTCTGTCCGACTGGGGAGAGAGGAAAGCGAAACCTCGATACTGCACTCATAGAGCTCCACTCATCCCAAGTGGCCGGCGGGCAGCTCCCCCGGCCCGCTGCCCTGCCTTGGGCCCCCACGCCAGCCGCGCCCGCCTCTCTCTGCGTTCTTCACCCGATCCGATGGCAGACGCTAGTGATTCACCACGATGGCCTATTTTAGTAGCGGGGAGGGGCAAAACCCTATCACCCGCCTGCGGGGTGGATGTTCCCTTCCAGGTGATAAGGTCTGTTTTTATACGGCGCATTGGGACACGACTCGGCAGACCCGTCGCCTTCGTCTCCCCGAGCGGAGAGCCCGGAGACATCGGTTTGGTACGTGAACGCCACGTCCGCTCCCGCCCCGGACCGCTTCCCGTCGCGTCTGCTAGGTGACCCCGTATCTCTCGTGTGAGCCCCGGGTTCAAGTCCTCGATTTCTGTTGTCTGCATTCGGCGTTCCGCGCCAACCCGACTCTGTCCCTCCCGCCGCCTTGGTTTTATTAAACAGGTTCTCTAAGACGTTGCTGCAGGATGGCTTCCTGGTCCCTCCCTTTTCTCCCCCCCAGGTCCCGGTGCCTAAACTGGCGGCCTTTTCGTCACCCTCGACCGTTCTAGCTCCTGGGTGGGCGGGGAGCTAGAACCTGGGTGGGCAGGAGAAGGGCAGACTTGTTTTTTGGTGGAGAGAGGCATCTTTGTCTTTGACTCTGGTTCTGAAGGTGTCGGGTCGTTTAGCCACCCTCTAGGCTGTGTGGAGCGGGACTGGTGGAGAGTCCATCTGTGTGAAGGTGGAGCAGTAATCATCATCATAGTAGTCATGGTATTCCATTCCTTTATTCAGTTGTGTTTATTCAGCGCTGTGCTGTGTGCAGAGCGCTGTACTAAGCGCTGGGGTGGATAGAAGCAGATGGGGTTGGACACAGTCCCCGATCCACGTGGGGCTCAAGGTCTCCTCTATCGGGGTGTGAATCCCTCCACCCGCTTGATGGACACAGCTTCTCCTTTGACTATTCGAAGTCTGAAGGAGCCACTTAGATTGATTTTAAAAAAAACCACAAAACTCCCCTTTCAAGGATCTGGATCGGGCCTCAATTTGGTCTCCGAATCTCCCCCCTTCACCTTCCAGTCGAGTTGTGCTCTTAGTAAGAATAATTGTGGTATTTGTGAAACGCTTACTCTGGGCCGGGCACTGTACTAAGCGCTGGAGCTTTGGGACCGCAGGCTCCCTTCGACCCACCCGGAAAAGACCCCATGTTCCTCCCCCTCCCCGGGGGCGCTGCCCCAGCCAGCACAGCCTTTGCTACCCTGCACCCCAAAACTTGGTGGGAAACGGCCTCCCTGCAGCGGCAAAGCTTTAGACCACGAGGAAGAGTCACAGGACGGGTTTACTTAATAAAATAGTTTATTAGAATAATCGGTTAAAATAACATCCTTCACACAGCTAAAGTGCAAACCACTCATTCTGCAGTCATGCTAGAAAATAAGTGTTTGTTTTTTCCCCCGATCAGGTTGCTATTCAGCTCATCTCGTGAGTTTCTCCCCAAGACTCTATATTTCCTAGATCTGGATTCAGTAGGGACGAAGTAACATCATGAAGTGAAAAGCACACTGCCTTTTTAGAAAGGTGGACGTCCTTTACACAGGTCAGTTTAATGCCTGGGCCTAGCAGGGAAACTTAACCCCCTAAAGACTCCCCCCCCGCCTTCCCCCGTTGGATTCTGATTCGAGCAGAACATCTTAAGCGAGAAGTCTTCAGCTGGATCGAACCCAGAAGGGGGTAGTTAAAAAGCTCCCTGCGGCATTTCTAGGTATGTTCGGCGGCGGCGGGTACCGGCGTCAGAAAATTTAATTTTTCAGACGCTCCGGTCCCCGTAGGGAGTCCGGTTAGCTTTCGGGTGACAAAGAGCCCAACCCCGGCCCACGGCGGATGAGACGCAGCCACGGGAGCGTGCCGTGCTTCGGTAACTCTGTAACATTTTACCTCCTTCCGAGGTGCTAGAAACGTTCAAACCCCCTTCACGCAGCATGTGGGGCACCAACTCCAGAGGTGGAAGAAGAGTCGGAGCTCAGCATCGCTGTGGGAAGACCATGTTTTGAAGACCGTGGGGAGTGAGGGGGTGGAGTTAGAGGTTCTACCTGGAGTGTCCTCTTCGGTGGTAGCAGTTCCTCAAAGCCAAACCTTACTTGGGTGAGGAACACGTTTCCAGGACGGGGTTGGAAATCATGTTGAGGCGGAGAGAGGAGAGACTGACGTCCTCCACCGTCCAATTCCTAGTTTGAATCTCGTTGGTCGGGGCTGGTTCTGGTAGGCAAACACCCGTTTCACTAACAGGTGGGTGTTCGGAGCTCGGTGGAGTTTGAGATGAAGAAATGGGGGTGGGGAGAGGGTGGGCGGGGAATCTCCAGTTAAATGCACAGAGGCTGAAGATGCAAAACAACATTCTGGTCACCAAAGCTGACAATAAACAGACTGTGAAATCAAATCGTTAGCCAACTAATCCCCACCTTAATATCTAAATTCGTATCCTTCCACCCAGCCTGCGATGGGTCTCCCCTCTACCCCGGTGGACCGACCTAGACCCCAGCAGTGAAGAGCGGCCGGCTCGCTCTTTCAGATTCACATCTCCAAAGGTTCTGAAACTAACTCCTTGACCGGTTCCCGTCCTTTCTTCCTGCCTTGCCTCCAGAGCCCCCGCTACGACGCGGCAAAACACTTCCGTCGGCCATGTGGCGTGAGACTCCGCTCCGGCCTCGGTGAGGCGGGGAGCGCGCAATCCGACTGTGGCGCGAGAGTCGTCCCGGGGTCCGTCGGTAGTGCCTCTGAGGACGTGCGACCTCGATGTGTTTTAATCCGCTAACGCGGGAGAACAAAATAAATAACTGGGCAGAATAAATTAAAACGTGGAGGGCCGGGCTTACTTTAGCACACAAGGAGAGAGGTCCGAGGTAAGGCGCATCCGAGCGAGCAGCGAGTTCCGGAGAGTGGCCTCGACGGAGGGAGGGCGCCCGGTTCCCCGCCCTCCGCCCCGAGAGAGGTCAGGTCTTGACCGGGATGGTCCGGTCGTCCGACGGCGGGCCCGGAGACAGCGCCTCGGGCAGCCCCACGGAATAGTCGGTGGTGGCGAGGAGCAGCGTGTCCAGCGTGGTCTCGGTGCACTTGGCGATGAAGCGGATGAAGGGCCGGACGTCCCCTTCGTTGGCCACCTGGAGGACGTGGTAGTACTCGGCCCTCTGCTCCTTGCGGACGGTGATGGGCGGGTAGCCGGCCTGCAGCAGGATGAGGTTCATGAGCAGGCGCGAGGTCCGGCCGTTGCCGTCGACGAAGGGGTGGATGTAGACGAACTTGTAGTGGGCCAGGGCGGCGAACTCCACCGGATGCAGGCTGGCGGCGTCTTCCGAGTTGAGCCACTGGGTGAACTCCTCCATCTGCCGCCGCACGTCCCGGGGGTGCGGGGGCACGTGGTGCCCCACGAACACCTGGCTGCGCCGGAAGCGGCCCGCCTCCACGGGGTCCACGTAGCCCAGCACCCGGCGGTGGATGTCCAGCACGTCGCGGATGGTCACGGCCCCGACCCGGGCCAGCAGGGTGGTGTTGACGAACATCATGGCGGCGTGGACGCCCACCACCTCGTTCTGCTCCTCCAGGCTGCGGCCCGGCACGGCGTAGCGCGTCTCGACGATGTGGCGGATCTCGGCCAGGGTCAGGGTGTTGCCCTCGATGGCCACCGTGTGGTAGATGTGGTGATAGTAGGCCTCCTCCATGACGCGGCGCAGGGCCGAGTCCCCCTTGGGGACGGCCATCACCTTCTTGACCTTGGCGTCCAGCAGGCCGAAGTGCCGCTGGTCGATCTCCTCCACCAGCGGCAGCGTCCGGTCCCGGTTCCGCAGGGCCTTCGGGTGGCAGGGCGCCAGGGCCAGGGCTTTGCCGTAGAGGAAGTCGGCCCGGACGATGTCCTCCTCCTCCTCGGAGAAGATGCCGAACTCGTTCAGCGCCTCCACGTCGTCCGGGTTCATCCGCAGGGCGTGGGAGAAGAGCCTGTGGGCCTTCTCCCGCTTGCCCTGACGCTTCATCTCCAGCGCCTGCTTCAGGGCCGCTCTGGCCTCCAGCCGGACGTCTGCAAGGCAGTCGGAGGGACCCTCAGCCGGGCTCGGCGAGCGGGTCAGCCCGAGGACGGGGCCGCGGGAAGCTCACCCGGGAGCTTTAATCACACCGGCACCATTATTACTTCGGGATTTGCCCAACGCTTACTATGGGGCAGGCGCCGCTCTGAGCGTGGGGCCGGATACGGGTTCGTCGGCTTGGATACGACCCCTGTCCCACAGGGAGCTCCCGGTCCAAATAGGAGGGAGAGCAGGGATCGAATCCCCACTTTGCGGGTGAGGGAACTGAGCCCCGGAGAAGTGACTCGTCCGAGGTCACGTAGCAAGCCATCGGCAGATTTGGGATTAGAACCCGGGCCCCTTGGTCAATGGTATCATTGGGCCGAGCACCGGTCTAAGCGCTCGGGAGAGTACAAGAGCAGAAACACACATGTGAGCTGACATAACACCTCAACAGACATAATGAGCTAACAGTCTGGACTTCCAGGCCGGTGCTCAGCTTCTCAACAGGCAGAACAATATGGAAAAAACCATGGTGCGCATTGTGAAGAAAGATGCAGCAGAAAATATGGAAAGACCCCAGGAATGGGGGTCAGGCAAGTCACCGAACTTGCTCGGGCCTCGCTTTCCTCGTCCGCCAAACGGGGTTTAGACTGGGGACGTGGCGGATAGAGCCCGGGCTCGGGAGTCGGAAGGGCCTGGGTTCTAAACCCCGCTCTGCCACTTTTCTGCTGCGTGACCTGGGGCGAGCCACCGCACCGCTCCGTGCCTCATCCGGAAAATGGGGATCGGGGACCGATCCAATTGGCTTGTACCCACCCCGGCGCTCAGTACAGCGCCCGCGCCGTAGTAAGCATCTAACGAAACGCACAGTTAGCATCATCGCCGTTCTCGCTCCTCGGACTGTGGGTCCCTCGGTGGCGGCGGGGTAAGGGGACGCGGTGGATCGAAGGGTCAACGGGGCACCTTACCTGCCGAGGGCTTGTGTTTGACGACCAGCAGGTCCACCCCGCCCGCCGTGACGCTGAGCCCGGTGGTGGTGACGGGAGGGCCGGGTTTGCCGGCGGCGCGGTGGCCGCCGTCCAGCCTGCTCCGGAGCAGGGTCAGCCCCTTCAGCACCGCGGCGCACGGCTCCTCCCTGCTCCCCCGGGGCAGCAGGAGCATCAGCAGGGAGCCCAGCAGCACCCCCAGAAGCGCCGCCCACCGGAACCAGCCCCAGGCCCAGATCCACTTGGGCTCCGCCGCCACCGCCGCCATGGTCGCGAGGTTCATCGGGCCTCGGGGGGACGGGGCCGTCGGACCGTCCCGCCTCCGCAGACCCTGCCCGCCGGAGAAAAGAAAGACGCGGGTCAGTTTCGGCTCAATCTCGACCGTCGGCTCCCCGTGAGCGGGGAATGTGTCCATTACAGTGTCCTTTTTCTTCCCCCTTTCTTTCGATGGTATTCGTTAAGCGCTTACTAGGGGCCAGGCCCTGTTCCGAGCGCCGGGGGAGATCCGAGCTAATCAGGTTGGACGCAGTCCCCGTCCCGCGGGGGGCTCACGCAGGGCCGAGCCCTGTTCTAAGCGCTGGGGGAGACACGAGGTCATTGGGCGGTGCCCCGTGGGGCTCCCAGACTTCATCCCCGTTTTACAGACGAGGGAACCGAGGCACAGAGAAGTGACTGGCCCAGTATCGCACGGCAGACGAGGGGCGCGGCAAGCACCCTTGGGCCTTGGCCAAGCCACTTCACTTCTCAGCGCTTCGGTGACCTCATCTGTAAAATGGGGATGAATAATAATAATAATGGTGGTATTTCTTAAGCGCTTACTATGCGCAAAGCACTGTTCTAAGCACGGGCGGCGGGGTGGGGGGGAATACAAAGTGATCAGGTTGTCCCTGTGGGGTTCAGAGTTTTTAATCCCCCTTTTCCAGATGAGGTCACTGAGGCACAGAGAAGTGAAGTGAAGTGACTTGCCCACAGTCACACAGCTGGCAAGCGGCAGAGCGGGGATTAGAACCCATGACCTCTGACTCCCAAGCCCCGGGCTCTTTCCGCCGAGCCACGCTGCTTCTCTACGTGGGACAACCTGATGACCCTGTATCTCCCGTAGCGCTTAGAACAGTGCTAGTAACATAGTAAAAGCTTAACAAATACCAACATTATTATTAAAAACCCAAGTCCTCCCGAGTCCCAGGCCCGGGCCCTACCTGGTAGGCCACGCTGCTCCTCAAGGCCTTAGTACAGTGCTCCGCACACAGTAAGTGCTCGATAAATACGATTGAATCAGCACGAGCACGAGCCTGGGAGTCAGGAGGTCCTGGGTTCCAATCCCCGCTCCGCCACTTGTCGGCTGGGTGACCCCGGGCCAGTCACTTCGCTTCTCCGCGCCTCAGTTCCCTCATCTGTAAAATGGGGATCGAGACTGTGAGCCCCACTCGGGCCAGGGGCCGGGTCCGACCCTACTCCTTCGTATCCACCCCAGCGCTCAGTAGAGCAGCAGCGCGGCCCAGGGGCAAGAGCCCGGGCTGGGGAGTCAGAGGTCATGGGTTCGAATTCTGCCACTTGTCAGCTGGGTGACTGTGGGCAAACCCCTTACCTTCTCTGGGCCTCAGTTCCCTCATCTGTCAAATGGGGATGAAGACTGTGAGCCTCACAGGGGGCCACCCGATGACCCTGTATCTCTCCCAGCGCTTAGAACAGTGCTCTGCACATAGTCAGCGCTTAAATACCAACATTATTATTATTGAAATGGGGATGAAGACTGTGAGCCTCACGTGGGACAGCCTGATGACCCCGTATCTCCCCCAGCTTTTAGAACAGTGCTCTGCACATAGTCAGCGCTTAACAAATACCCACATTATTATTATTAAAATGGGGATGAAGCCTGGGAGCCTCCCGTGGGACCCCCTGATGACCCCGTATCTCCCCCAGCGCTTAGAACAGTGCTCTGCACAGAGTAAGCGCTTAACAAATACCCACATTATTATTATTATTATTAAAATAGGGATGAAGCCTGTGAGCCTCCCGTGGGACCCCCCGATGACCCTGTATCTCCCCCAAACAGTGCTCCACACACAGCGCTTAACAAATACCCACATGATTATTAAAGCAGCACAACTGTGGACTTGGAAGAACCAACGGCCATCTGCCAGGGGCTCGTGCTGGGCCGCGGTGGACCCGAGGGGGTGGTCGCACGTGCTCGGCGCCCATTGTACAGATGGGGTCACTGAGGCCCAGGGAGGTTGGGGAGGCTGCCCGGGGTGGCACAGCAGACGAGGGGATAAAAGATGCATTTGTGGGGGAGCTGGGGAGGGGGTGGTCCTTCCCTGCCCCCCCCCACCCTTCCTTCCTTCCTTCCTCTTCCTCCTCCTCCTCCTCCTCACCTCCAGGCCCCCGCAGGGCCTCGGCCGGCAGCCGCCTCGGAAACCTTCCCGCCCCCCCCCCCCCCTCCCATTGGTGGATCCTCTCGCCTCCCGACTCCCGATTGGCCCGTCCCAAGCGCCGCTTCCGGGTCCCCGCTCCCGGGAAACCGGCGTGGGGAGCGCCGATTGGCCGACGCGCCCGCCCATCACCGGGCGGACGCAGCCAATCGCTGGGGAGGGGGCGGGGCCTCGGGGAGGGTGACGTCAGGGGCAGAGCGTGAGGGCGGGGCGGAGGAGCCTGCTCAGTCCCTCATTCAGGCAGTCATTCATCCGTCCATCGTGTTGGCATTGGTTAGGCGCTTACTCTATTGCAGAGCACTGTGCTAAGCGCTGGGGGAGATACAGGGTCATCAGGTGGTCCAAAGTGAGGCTCACAGTCTTCATCCCCATTTGACAGATGAGGTCACTGAGGCCCAGAGAAGTGAAGTGACTTGCCCAAAGTCCCACAGCTAAGTGGCAGAGCTGGAATTCGAACCCATGACCTCGGGCTCCCAAGCCCGGGCTCTTTCCACTGAGCCACGCTGCTTCTCTGGGCCTTCGCTCATTCATTCATTCATTCATTCATTCACTCATTCATTCATTCATTTATTCATTCATCCGTCCATTCATTCATCCACCCACCCATTCATTCATTTCATCCACTCATTCATTCATCCACTCAGTTATTCATCCATTCATTAATCCACTCATCCATTCATCCATCCACTCATCCATCTTTATGGGAAGAAGCCATGCTCAGTGGAAAGAGCAGGGGTTTGTGAGTCAGAGGTCATGGGTTCTAATCCCTGCCCCCCCAGTTGTCAGCTGTGTGACTTTGGGCAAGTCACTTCACTTCTCTGTGCCTCAGTTACCTCATCTGTAAAATGGGGATTAAGACTGGGAGCCCCAAGTGAGACGACCTGATCACCTTGTATCCCCCCAGCGCTTAGAACAGTGCTTTGCTCATACTAAGGACTTAAATGTCATCATTATTATTATCCATTCATTCATTCATTCATTCATCCATCCACCCACCCATTCTTTCATCCATCTATTCATTCAGTCGCACTTCTTGAACACTTATTGTGTGCAGAGCACTGTACTAAGCACTTGGAAAGAACAGTTCCGTAACAGAGACAGTCTCTATCCCTCCACAGGCTCAAAGTCCAGAAGGGGGGAGACAGACAACAAAACAAGTAGACAGGCATCAATAGCATCAAAGGAGATAAATAGAATTATAGATGTATGCGCATCACTAATAAAATACATAGAATAATCAATATAGACATAGGTACAGAAGCGTTGTGGGGCGGGAAGGGGGGTTGAGCAGAGGGAGGAAGTCGGGTGGGGAGGGGAGGAGGGGCAGAGGGAAAGGGGAGCTCAGTCTGGGAAGGCCTCCTGGAGGAGGTGAGCTCGACGCCGCCCTGAGGGAAAGCCACCGAATTGACTGGGCAAAGGCAGTCGGTGGTGTATTTATCGCTGCTTTATTGTTAAGCGCTTGGAAGAGGACAATATCAGAGTCGGCAGACACGTTCCCTGCCCAGAACAAGCTTATAGTCTAGAGGACTTGGATGACCAAGCCGACTGCGGGAGAGCACAGTGGTAGGATCACCCCTGCGGAGGGTCGCCTTTCTGGCTGGATAACGCTCCCATCTAACCCAGGATGCGAGTTCGGAGCAGCTGAGGAGACCAGCTGTGGACGTTCCACCTCTGGCCCGGAACACCTTCCCTCCTCTAATCCGACAGACAACGACCCCCCCCCTCCCAAGCCTTATTGAAAGTCCATCTCCTCCAAGAAGCCTTCCCCAACTACACCCCACATTTCCTCATCTCCCACTCCCTTCTGCATCCCCCTGACTCGCACCCTTTGCTCTTCCCCCACTCCCAGCCCCTCAGCGCTTAGGTCCTTATCTGTCATTTTATCCCAGCCCCATAGCCTTCGGCACATACCTGTAATTTTATTTCCTTGTATTGATGTGTGTCCCCCACTCCAGACCGTGAGCTCCCTGTGGACAGGGAATGCCACGATTTACTGTTCTATCGTACTTACCCAAGCGTCAGCGCTGGAGAATTACGACTGAATGAATGAGTCTCGGTAAACTGGTCCGTATTTCTCCCGGCATCAGGGGCAGGGATCCAGATCTGGAGCCTGGGGAGAAACGTTGCCACTTTCCGCTCCTACAGCTACCAGATGAGGCCTTTGAAGCTTGGCAAGGGCCTCGGAGGGGAGCTGTGTTAGGACCTGCTGCTTCTCATCCCGCTGAATTAACATCACCTGCTGGCCGACAGGACCTCCTCAGGAAAGAAGAGGGAGAGCTGCCTCCCGCAGCTTCCAACCACCCTTAGCCAGGGGGCAAAAGCTCGTGGCCAAAACCAAGGGCCCTCCCGGCTCCTACCTTGGCTCACCTTTCGGCCCCAGGATTCGTCACCTTAGCTTTTGACCAAACATTTAAGAGAGGCATTTTTGAAAAAGGCAGCAGCTAGTAAATCCCTCCAAAGCCGAGAGGGTCCCTTTTTTAAGAAACGTCTTCCAGTTCACCTAAGGATATCCTCTCCAAGGGGGCCAGGGTACATCTATCCATTTATCCATCGTTTTAGAGGGGAGGGACCTGAGGCCCAGAGAAGTGAAGTGACTTGACCAAGGTGAACAGCGGGCTAGCAGGGAAGAAGGGTGGTCTAGTGAATAAAGCACGGGCCTGAGAGTAAGAAGGACCCGGGCTCTAATCCCCACTCTGCCACTTGTCTGCTGTGTGAGCTTGGGCAAGTCACTTCACTTCTCTGGGCTTCAGTTACCTCATCTGTAAAATGGGGATGAAGACTGTGAGCCTCATGTAAGACAGGGACTGTATCCAACCTGATTATCTTGTATCCACCCCAACTCTTAGTCCAGTGTCTTGCACATGGTAAGCACTTAACAAATACCCTAATTATTAATATTATTATTCTTTGGGCCTCAGTTACCTCACCCATAAAATGGGGATTAAGACTGTGAGCCCCATGTGGGATGGATACTGCGTCCTACCTCATCGGCTTGACACGGAGTAAGCACTTAACAAAGACCATCAACCCTGGGCTCCTTCCCCAACCACACGCACCACGTGACAGACAAGTGGAAACCTCATTTATACAGACGTCCTCATTCAAAGAAGAGGACACTGGTGGAAAATTTCACTTGCGAGGACATATATTGGCATTATCCTTGATTCTCCTCCTTCATTCGACCCACGTGGTCAATCTATGCCTAAACCGCGTCGGTTCCACCTTCACAAGGTTGCTAAAATTCTCCTTTTTCTCTCCATCGGAACTGCTACCACGTTAATCCAAGCACTTATCCTATCCCACCTGGATTACTCAATCAGGCTCCTTGCAGACCTCCCCGCCTCCTGTCTCTCCCCTCTCTAGTCCATACTTCATTCTGCTGCCCAGATCTCTTAAAGTTTTCAGGCCACGTTTCCCCCCTCCTCAAGAACCTCCAAGGGTTGTTCATCCAACTCCGCACCGAGCAGAAGCGCCTCACCGTCGTCTTTGAAGCAGTCAATCCCCTCGCCCCCTCCTACCTCACCTCGGTACCCTCTTACTGTATCCCAGCCCACACACATCACTCATCTAATGCCAACCTGCTCTCTCTACCTCCATCTATCTCCCCACCGATCTCTTATCCAAGTCCCACCCCTGGCCTGGGAATGCCCTCCCTCTTCCTATCCAACAGACAAAGACTCTCTTCAAAACCATATTGCAGGTACACCTCCTCCCGGAGGCCTTCCCTCTTTTCCTTTTATTCAACTCCTTTCAGCGTCGCCCTGACTCGTTGCCTTTTATCAACTCCCTTCCAGCCCCACAGCACTTGGGTACATATCCACACTTTATTTATTTATATTAATATCCCCCTCCCCCTCTAGACTGTAAGGTTATTGTGGATAGGGAAAGAGTCTCTTCTGCTGTTATAGCATAGTCCTCCAAGCGCTTAGTTCAGGGCTCTGAACACAGTGAGCGCTCAGTAAATATGATTGATTGAAGGTATTTAAGTGCTTACTAAGTATCAAGCATTGTTCTAAACACTGGGGTAGGTACCATTAATCAGGTAGCATACGGTTCCTGTCCTGCATGGGGCTTAAAGTCTAACTAAAAGGCCAAACGCTGGGGTAGATATGAGATCATCGGGTCGTCCCTGTCCCACAGAGGTTCCCAGTCTCAATCCCCAGTTGAGGAAATTGAGGTCCAGAGAAGTGAAGTGACTCGCCCAAGATCACACAGCAAGCAACTGGCAGAGCCGGGATTGGAACCCGGGTCCTCCCATTCCCAGGCCCGGGCTCTTTCCGCTAGGCCGCACTGCTTCTCTATTGAAAAGGTCAACGCAAGACCCATAGTCCGGGACACACTGGGTGCCCGAAAATCTTGTCCCTTGTGTCACTGGTTTTACTTTTGCAATGCCTAACACTGTTTTCTCTTTGACCTCCTTGTCTCCCTTTCCATGTGAAGCTGGAAGAGCCATTCCCCTGTTGATGTTAGGATGCCTTGCTGGTCTGAGCTGCCAGTTTTCAGCTGGGCTAAGAGGCACCATCTAAGGTTTTGTTGTACCATTTCCTTAAAATGCTCCCTCCTCCCTCCTGGCTTTTGTTTTCCCAGTTTCGATTCTCCGCACAGCTGCCCTTTAGACCTCCTCCTGCTGCATCTCATTCTCCTCTTGGTGCCCACAAAGAGTAGCTGTGCTAAAGTATGTTAAAGTTGAGAAGGAGCATGGCCTAGTGGACAGAGCACAGGCCTGGGAGTCAGAAGGGTCTGGGTTCTAATCCCAGCTCTGCTGTGTGACCTTGGACAAGTCACTTAACTCCTCTGTGACTCATTTCCCTCATCTGGAAAATGGGGATTAAGACTGGGGACCCCCTGTAGGACAGGAACTTTGTCCAACCTGGTTAGCTTGTATCTACCCCAGCGTTTAGAACAGTGCCCGTCACCTACGGAAGCAGTGTGGTCTACTGGAAAGAGCAGGGACCTAGGAGCCAGAGGTCCTGGGTGCTAATCCCGGATCCACCTCGTGCACGTTCTGTGACTGTGGGCAAGTCACTTTTCTGTACCTCAGTTCCCTCATCTGCAAAATGGGGATTCAATACCTGTTCCCCCTCCTTCTTAGACTGTGAGCCCCATGTGGGACCTGAATGTCTTGTATCTAGGCCAGAGTTTAGGATCGTGCTTGGCCCATAGTAAGCGCTTAATAAATACAATTGTTATTATTATTATAGTAAGCGCTTAGAAAATGCCATAAAAAAGGGAGCATCGCTTTAATGCGACGAGAGTGCCTGCATGCCAGAAATTTCAAATTTAAAGCTCTTAAACTACTGAAAGGTGAAGTTTCTGAAGCCGAAAGCTTTGTTTTCTCTTCTCCGACGGGTTATTGACCTGGAGTGCAATGAAAAGGCTTATAGTCCTCAAGCCGGAACCGAAGCAGAGCCTTGTCAAAAAGAGCGAACCTTTGATAAAACATTTATCCCAAAGGCAGGCCTGTTCTGGTGGGAGCCGATACACAAGTTGGTGCAAGTAGATTAGACGTTGGGAGCGATCGTTAGACACACGGAGTCCGTCAGAGCCTTGATAGCGCTCAACTCTCTAGCCTCCACTTCAGCCTCTCTCAAACATATAGGGATTTTGTGCTTGGGTTTTTGCAATTTTAGTTATGTAAAACAACAAAATAACGGCGAATGGTAAGGGCGTAAAACATTCTGATCTGGTGGACAGAACGAAAATACGAGAAGCAGTAGAGAGAAGTGTCGGTCCACAGCACTATCCTCAAACCATCTCAAAATAATTCTACTATTCATTTCATGTTTACTTTGTGCTAAGCAATAGGATAGATACTAGATGAAATAATAATAATAATGTTAGTATTTGTTAAGCGCTTACTATGTGCAGAGCACTGTTCTAAGCGCTGGAGAAGATGCAGGGGAATCAGGTTGTCCCATGTGAGGCTCACAGTCTTAATCCCCATTTTACAGATGAGGTGACTGAGGCACAGAGAAGGTAAGTGATTTGCCCACAGTCACACAGCTGACAAGTGGCAGAGCTGGGATTCGAACCCATGACCTCTGCCTCCCAAGCCCGGGCTCTTTCCTCTGAGCCACGCTGCTTTTTAAAAATACTTACTATGTGCCAGAGGATATAAGCAAATCGGTTGGACACGGTCCCCGTCCCGCGTGGGGCTCACAGTCTTAATCCGCATTTTACGGATGAGGCCCAGAGAAGTGAAGTGACTTGCCCATGGCCACACAGCAGACATGTAGCAGAACCACGATTAGAACCCGGGTCCTCTCACTCCCAGACCAGCGCTCTTTCCCCTAGGCAGTTAGACCATATACAGTCAAAGAAGTAGAGAGAGAGGAGGTTTCTTATCCCCATTTCACAAATGGAGAAACTGAGGCACTGAGCCATTAAGTGACTCACCATGGTCAGACAGAAGGGCCAGTGGCAGAGCCGGATTGAGGGCCCAGGCCTTCTGACAATCGGTCTCATGATCTACCCCCAATTCATTAATTCCCATTGGCTCAAGTTGGTTTTTTTATGGTATCGGTTAAGTGCTTACTATGTATCAAGCACTGTTCCAAGCACCAGGGTAGATGAAAATTTATCAGGATGGACACAGTCCTTGTCCCACGTGAGGTACAAATTAGAGGGAGGAGTATTGAATCCCCATTTTCCAGATGAGGAAACTGAGGCCCAGAGGAAGTGACTAGCCCAAGGTCACACAGCAGGCACGTGGAGGAGCCAGGATAAGAGAGCCAGGACAGAGAAGCAGCGTGGCTCAGTGCAGAGAGCCCGGGTTTAGGAGTCAGAGGTCATGGGTTCTGATCCCGGCTCCGCCACCTGTCAGCTGGGTGACTGTGGGCAAGTCACTTAACTTCTCTGTGCCTGTTACCTCAGCTGTAAAATGGGGATTAAAAGACTGTGAGCCTCACGTGGGACAAACTGATTCCCCTGTAAATCTACTCCAGCGCTTAGAACAGTGCTCTGCACATAGTAAGCGCTTAATAAATACCAACATTATTATTATTATTCTCCATGCCTCAGTGACCTAATCTGGAAAACGGGGATTGAGACCGTGAGCCTCACGTGGGACAATCCACCCCAGCGCTTAGAACAGTGTTCTGCACATAGTAAGCGCTTACCAAGTACCAATATTATTATCATTATTATAAGATCCCCGATTCTCCGGCTCTCCGGTCCAGGGTCTTTCCACCAGGCCGTACTGCTCCCCCCTCTAGACTATAAACTCGTTGTGGACAGGGAATGTGTCTGTTAGTTGCTGTACTCTGCCAGGAGCTTAGCACGGTGCTTTGCACAAAGTAAACGCTGGAATTAATGGAATGAAATGATTGATTGATTGATTGGATGGATGAATGAATGATTGAATGAATGAATGAATGCTTGTTTGTTCGTTTTGTAGCCACGAGAGGACAGTCGTTCCCCAGCGTCGGCTTCCCTCCCTTTCCTACCTTTCCCGCTCTCGGTCAATCTTTATTTCCTTCCCAACTTTGGTGCATGGACTGGGTTCAGCTGTTGAACTTGGGGAAAAAAAAGTAAATATCTAGTCCCAGAAGCACGACCCAAAAGACGCCTTGGGTCAGAACAGTGCTTGGCGCATAGTAGGCGCTTACCAAACCCCATTATAAATAAAAAGAAAATAAGGTGAGAATCATAGGCCGTGCGCCCGTCAAAGGGCAGGGACTGTCTCTATCTGTTACCAATTTGTACAGCAGTGCTCTGCACCTAGTAAGCGCTCAATAAATACTATTGAATGAATTAAGGGCTGACTAGGTGCCATCTAATAATAATAATGTTGGTGTTTGTTAAACGCTTACTAGGTACAGAGCACTGTTCTAAGCACTGGAGGGTCATCAGGTTGCCCCACGTGAGGCGCATAGTCTTCATCTCCATTTTAATAATAATAATTATAATGGTATTTGTTAAGCGCTTACTATGTGCAGAGCACTGTTAAAAAGCGCTGGAGAGGATACAAGGTTATCAGGTTGTCCCACGTGAGGCCCACAGTCTTCATCCCCATTTTCCAGATGAGATCACTGAGGCACAGAGAAGTGAAGTGACTTGCCCACAGTCACACAGCTGACGGGCGGCAGAGCCGGAATTCAAACCCATGACCTCTGCCTCCCAAGCCCGGGCTCTTTCCACTGAGCTATGCTGCCTCTCTAGGTACTTCATCTAGGTATGATGGCAATCATTAAGGGCTTCCCCTCCACGCTTCACGTTCCATCTCCATGATTCCATTTCTCTTGACGGTGGTGTTTTGTTTCGCTTTGCCATCTGTCTCCCCCGTCCCTATCTGTTGCTGAATTGTCCATTCCAAGCACTTAGTCCAGTGTTTTGCACATAGTAAGCGCTGAATACGATTGAAACAGTGCTCTGCACATAGTAAGTGCTCAATAAATACTACTGAACGAATGAAGAGCAGATATAAGAGCAGTCCTCCCACATGGGCTTCATAACCTAAGTTCAGTTCAATCAATTTAATTATAGTGATGGAGCGCTAACTGTGTGCAGAGCACTGTATTAACAATAAAGAGATCTATTCCCTGCCCACAGTGAGCTTAGAGTCTAGAGGGGGAGACAACGTGACCATAAATAAATAAATTACAGATAAGTATACAAGCGCTGTGGCCCTGGGAGGTGCTGGATGAATGAAAAGAGCAAGTCGGGCAGGGAATGGTTAGAGAAGCAGCACGGCGTAGTTGATAGAGCACGGGCCTGGGAGTCAGAAGGTCCTGAGTTCTAATTCTAGCTCTGCCACTCATCTGCTCTGTGACCTTGGGCAAGTCACTTCACTTCTCTGAGCCTCAGTGACCTCCTCTGGAAAATGAGGATTGAGACTGGGAGCCCCAAGTGGAACAGGGTCTGTGACCAACTGGTTTTGCTTGTGTCCAACCCAGCGCTTAGTACAGTGCCTGACACAGAGTAAGCACTTAACAAAGACCATAATTATTATTATTGCTATTATCTTGGGCAGGGAATGTTTCTGCTTATTGTTATATTGTACTTTCCTAAGCGCACACAGAAGGTGCTCAGTAAAAACGATTGAATGAATGAATGGATTACCCCCACTGCATTAATGAGAAAATTGAGGCCCACAGAGGGAAGTGACTTGTCCAAGACCCAGGGGAATTTTATTTTAATGGGAAAGCATCTATTTATTTGGGGAGATAAAACTATTACCTGGGAACTCGGTCTTAGAAAAAAAATGCCCTCCTGTTTTTTCCCAAGAGCTGGCTTCGGGGAGAGGAGAGATACAGGAGAAATAGATCTCTGATTCGTTTTTTTTTAAATGGTATTTGTTAAGCGTTTAATAAGTGCCAGGTACAGTCCTAAGAGCTGGGGTAGAGACGAGCTAAGCAGGTCAGATTCGGCCCCTATCCCACTTGCTACTGGTATAGTAGACTAGACTTCTAGTAGACTTCTAGTAGGCTAGAAGTGAATTAATTTTCCCCCAATTCTTCCCAAGTTTTTTTATCCACCCACGTGCTTCTAATAATAATAAAATCCTCTGAAATCCTTCCAAAGATAATAGGGAAAAAATGCTGCTTAGGACCAGACCCATTATCGGTATCTCTCCATTTCCTTCAACGTTCCACAGAAGCCTCAGCCATTCTATGGCCCATTTCAGAGGACCGGATGTGATTCCCGAGGAAACGCTATGCCAAGCCTCATTTGGCGTCTTCTGGTTTCACCAGATTGGGTGCTGTGTGGCTCGGTGTTTTTTTTTGTTTTGGAATTTGTTAAGCGCTTACTACTGTGCCAGGCACTGTACTAAGTGCTGGGATCCAAACAAGATAATCAGGCTGGATGCAGTCCCCATCCCACAAGGGGCTCACAGTCTTAAACCCCCTTTAAAAGATGAGATAAGTGAGGCCCAGAGAAGATAACTAACCTATCCGAGGTCACACAGCAGACAAATGGTGGAGTCAGGCTTAGAACCCATGATCTTCTGACTCACAGGCCCTTGCTTCTCGCCCCTACATGATGCTGCTTCTCGTGGACCTGGGTTCTAATCCAGCGGGTGCATATTAGGAAGTGCATCACTAGCCATTGATGGAGGTGTCAACTACATAGTATTTCACCAAGTATTCTTCAAGGCCAAAACTGAAAACAGATTATGGGGCAGATTGGACCACCCTTCTGATCCACCAAGGCATTTCATATATAAATTTAAGACATGGGGTTTTGTAATTTGAATTTGTCTGCTTTATTAGTGGTAAGTAGGACCTACCACTGCGGCCATGCTAGGTTCTTCTTAAATGATAATTTATAAGCACTTACTATGTGCCAGACCTTGCACTAAGCACTGGAGTAGGCACGAGCTAATCAGGTTGGACACGATCCACGTCCCACATGGGGCTCACAGTCTTAACTCTCATTTTACAGATGAGGGAACTGAGACCCAAGAAGTGAAGTGGTGTTGATGATGATGATGATGGTATTTGTTAAGTGTTTACTATGTGCCGAGCACTGGGACACAGATTAATCAGGTTGGACACAGTCCATGTCTCACTGGGGGCTCACAGTCCTAATCCCCATTTTACAGATGAGGGAACTGAGGCCCAGAGAAGGGAAGTGACTTGCCCAAGGTCACCCAGCAGACAAAGGGGCAGAGCCAGAATTAGAACCAAGGCCTTTCTGACTCAGAGGCCCGGGCTCTATCCACGAGACCAGGCATTTTTGTGTCGTGGGAGCAGCTGGGAGAGAGGCTTGTCGCTTGCAATTTGGTGACAACTGGGTGAGGATTTTCCCTCAGTCCCTTGAGGGTGGCCATCATCTATTCCGACACAAAGGTCACTGGGGCACCCAATGGACTGCAGCGAATCGCAGGAACAGAATCGGCCTCCGCGTCCAAGCCTTTCTCATGCCGACGCAGCTGCTTCGGATGGGGCACGTGAAGAGAATAAATGATGGCGGGAATTCAAGACAGTCAGGGAACCAAAAGGAGGGAGGGCAGAGGAAAGGTTTGGAGGCTACAGACCAAGCCTCAGAAAACGCCGCACCCCAGTTGAAAACTGGGAGTCTGTGGCCGACCGGCCTAGTGAACTGCCCTCAAGAAAGGACCGGCATCCTTTGAGCACCTTTAGCAGGAAAGAGGGACGAGGAAGGAAAAGAGAAACAGAGGCAGGGCGGCAACCTTCAAACAAGGTAACGCCACATGGGATGGCTTTTCTGTGTGTCCAGCATGGCCGGGACTTTGGCCTTTTCAGTCTCGCGGGTGTCTAGGGGTGAATTTCATCGTCCGTGGGGTCATTTTCAAGCACAAAAAACGACTGTGTGTGTGTCACAGCCGTTGTTCATCGGGGAGAGAGGACTTAGAGGCCAGATAAAAGAAGGATTCATTTTCACCTCTTCCTTTCCAAGGATTTTCTGCCGGCCACATCATCTGTTATAATCCTAACCTGGAAAAGGTCCGGCAGCTGGTCTCCCAGAAGGCTTTTTGGGGAAGAGAGCCTTTGGCTTGATTATATCACTTGATTCTTCCAGAAGAGGAGGGGAAAATAGATCTCAATCCCGGAGGGAATCAACTCTGCTCTTCTCCCCTGCACGACATAAGTCATAGCTAGACCAGAAGATGAAGTTTGGAGCCCAACTGCAGCGAAAATGGGTTAGCCAGAGAAAATCTTATTAGAGTGTGAATTGCACCAGGAGACAAAGAATAGAGAAAGGCAATTTGGTGGTGTTCTTATTAAAATGGTTTCAGAGCTTTAATGGGGCACGGTCACACCGCGGGAATACAAAAGGGCTAATGTCCCACAACGCCTTGCTTCCCACAACCTCCTGCTCCCGATGGCCCCTGAATATTTCTCAGGCCGGTGTCAGGGATCTGCCGAGGGAGACAGCGAGACTGTGTCTCTTGGAATAATAATGTTGGCATTTATTAAGCTCTTACTATGCGCAGAGCACTGTTCTAAGGGCTGGGGGAGATACAGGGTCATCAAGTTGTCCCACGTGAGGCTCACAGTCTTAATCTCCATTTTACAGATAAGGGAACTGAAGCACAGAGAAGTTAAGTGCTTTGCCCACAGTAGCACAGCTGACAAGTGGCGGAGCAGGTATTCGAACCCATGACCTCTGACTCCCCAGCCCGGGCTCTTTCCATTGAGCCACGTTGCCCCTGGAAGTTGCAGGGGGTCTGAGTGCAGGAGCAGAGGGCTGTGGGTGGGAGCTGAGGAGACCCTGGCTGGATTATGGCCCTCCACGGACCCCCTAATAATAATAATTGGGGTATTGGTTAAACGTTTACTATGTGCTGGGCACTGTTCTAAGCGATGGGGTAAATACAAGCGAATTGGGTTGGGACTTGTTGGGCTCACAGTCTGAACCCTCATTTTACACATGAAGGAACTGAGGCACAGATAAGTGAAATGATTTTCCCAAAGTCACACAGCCGGCAAGTGGCGGGGCTTGGATTAGAACCCAGGTCCTCTCACTCGCAGGCCTGGGCTTTTTCGACGAGGCCGAGAAACTGAAATCAAGACGGAATGGTAGGGGAAATGAGTTTGATGGAATCTATGGCCAGGCGGCTCCTAGTGATATGCCAAGAGGAGTTGGTTTTTTCAATGACATTTGTAAAGTGCTTACTCTGTGTCAAACACTGTTCTAATGGCTAGATTAGGTACAGGTTAATTAGATCAGACACAGTCCCCATCCCAAATGGGGCTCACAGTTTTATTTCCCCTTTTTCAGATGTGGGAACTGAGGCACAAAGAGGTTCAGTGACTGGTCCGAGGTCATGCAGCAAGCAAGGCCTTCGCGTCTCACAAGCTCGCAACCTTGGTGTCATCCTGGACTCCACTCTCTCATTCACCCCTCAGATGAGGAAACTGAGGCACAGAGAAGTTAAGCCACTAGCCCAAGACCATCCAGCAGGAACGGGACAGATTAGAACCCAGGTACTTTGATTCCCAGGCCCATGTCTACTTCTCTAGTTCTAGTCCCGGCTATGCTTCCAGGGGACCGCCTGATGGGACCGGTTGATCAATGATGAATTTTTTTTGTTTGTTTTTCTGCAAAGGGGACAGGCCAGAGGGAATCTTGGGGAGAAGATGGACAAGCTTTTAAAGCTCTGAAAGAAGTAAGGGTCTCCTTAGAGGCCCTCAGAAAGGGTCTCCTAAACCCTAACCCTCCACCCCAACCCTCCTCCCGAGTCTGCCAGACATTTGGCTCTCTGGGCGGACAAAGTGGTCATTTGTTCCTCAGCGGGTAGGGCGGTCATTCACCCTGCCCTCTGGCTCTGCCACTCAGCAGAAGGTTGGCAGAGCTGCCCAGAGAATCATTTCCTGCCAGGGGGGCAGAGCCAAGAAGCAGCTGCGGAATGGGCCGACAGCAGGAGAGCGAGCCCATTCCCCACATCCCTCCGCCCCGGAGAAAGACGGCTTACTTTCTCTCGCTCTCACTAGGGCCTGTGGAAGCAAAGTGTTCCAGGCCTCGCATTAGTCCATTTCTCTTCCGACCATCCCCTTTGAGCCGTTTCGCCGCTAGGCCCTCTTGACCGTCTCCTAACCATCTTGTTTGAGCAAACAAGAGTAACTCCAGTGACTAGAATCCCTAGAAGTGGTAAGAAACAAAGGGGATGGAATGTGATGGGCCTTTAGTCCTAGACTCCATTCGGTTCGACCAAGCTGCCATTTTCTCAGTCTGTCCGTCAGTCAGTCATATTAACGGAGTGCTAACTGTGCGTGGAGCACTGTTCTAAGCCCTTGGGAGAGTAGGATATAATGATAAACCGACACATTCCCTGTCCACAACGAGCTTGTTCTGTTAATCATCGCCCAAGTGCTTTATACAGGGGTTCGCATCCAGTCAGCGCCCAGTAAATACCACTGATGATGATACTGACGACGGTGCCGGTGATTTGGGCCGAGCCGTTCGCTCCTTCTCATCGCTGCCCGCCGGGTTCCCTCTGGGGCCTCGATTGCAACAAGGGAGTAAGTGAGCGGGGGCGCAGCATATCGTGAAGGCCATTTGCAAGTTTCTTCCCAGCAGGACCAAAGTGACCTCAACATAATCCTCCTTCCGTGCCTTGGTGTGTGACTGGGCACAGGGACACCTCGGTAGCCAATGAGGCTTTCGCTGCCCCCCCTTTAGCCATCTTTATCCCAGAATTCCCACTGGGCCCGTCCACCTCACAGGACCACCAAAACCTTCGTCGTTAATGGACAAGCCCCGTCAGGCAGTCCCCCGCTCACAGAGCCGGGACTAGAACTAGAGAAGCAGCGTGGCCCAGGCATGGGCCTGGGAGTCGGAGTACCTGGGTTTTAATCTGTCTCTTCCCCGCTGGGTGGCCGTGGGCTAGGGGCTTAACTTCTCTGGGCCTCAGTTTCCTCATCCGTAAAATCAAGATTCGATATCTGTTGTCCCCGTTACGTAGACTGGGAATCCCATGTGGCTTCGGGGCTGTGTCTGACCCGATTATCTTGGATATATCCCAGTGTTTAGTACAGTACTTGGCACATAGGGAGCGCTTAACAAATACCACAGTGTTATTATTAGTATAACCTAGGAGTCCTGATTCCCAGAGCCAAGCTCTTTGCACTGGACTATCCTAGGATGGAATACACCAACCTATCTCCTCAGCCCCTTCTACCTCACTCTTGCAAGAATCAGCAAACGAGCTGGGGAACCCATGAATCTGTCTCTGAGAGAGAGAGATTTGACTGTTGAGGTTGAATCCATATTCTGGGTCTCTTTGCCCATGTACCATTCTTTAAGTCAGAAAATGATTTATTGCATTTCCCCCATCAAATAAAGCACCTGCTTCCTTATATCTCAATTTGGATTTGAGTGTTGAGAATGAGAGGGCGAGGCTTTGGAGTCATAATTCAAGTGTCTCGCTCAGGACACAAGCCCCTTTGAGGGAGTGGGTCAGGTCTTTTTATCTGTCAGGTAGAAGAATCAAGCAGCAGGGACTAGTTGATAGAACTCGGGCCTGGAAGTCAGAAGGGCCTGGGTTCTAATTCCGGCTTTGCCATGTCTGCTCTGCGACCTTGTGCAAGTCACTTCACTTCTGTGGGCCTCTGTTACCTCATCTGTAAAATGGGGATTAAGAGTGTGAGCCCCATGTGGGACTGGGACTCCGCCCAACCTGATTAACTTGTATCTACCCCAGTGCTTAGAACAGTGCTAGGCAGATAATAAGTACTTAAGTACCGTAATTATCATTATTATTGTTATCATCAAGGGAAGGGGAAATAGAATCCCGAGATGACTTTTGGGAACACGACTCCAGCCGGGAGTGACTTTCCCCTTGTCACTCCCACCACCTCCCAACCCAAACGCCTCATGACCGAGATCCTCCTGATTTATTTCCCCTTTTCCTGTGCTCTAGTGCCTCTGGTATATCCGCATCCATAAGCCCATTAGATGGTAGCTTCTTCGAGGGCGGGCCTCACGTCTCTCTCTTTCTTCCAAGTCTCCACAGGGTCTGTTATATGGCTGGGTGTCCCGAGATGGCTCTCTAGCAGTTCTGCTACCTCACTGCCCTTGACCGTGGCACCAACCCCTCTGAACTTCCCCTAATTTCTCCTCTTGATTTAAGTATCCCACCTTCAGAGTCTCCCACGGCAATCCAGAGGTGAGCTGGAAACCAACTTGCCATTTTACGGGCCCGCTTTAGCGAATACAAAAGTCACTCCCTTGGTAAAGATGATTTTGGATCTGGGTTCATTTCATTTTATGGCAGTTGTCAAACACAGCCATAAAACGCAGCGGTCCGAGCCTGGAGGTGAATTGGTAAATATAGAATCCAGTATATCACCCCAAATAAATTCTGTTTCAGGGCTCTGATCATCAGGAAGAGAGTCTGACAGGATT
The DNA here is from genome assembly GCF_004115215.2 of Ornithorhynchus anatinus. Lineage (NCBI taxonomy): Eukaryota > Metazoa > Chordata > Mammalia > Monotremata > Ornithorhynchidae > Ornithorhynchus > Ornithorhynchus anatinus. The sequence goes on along the minus strand of NC_041748.1, from coordinate 17,555,727 downwards.
TTCAACCTGACGTCTTATTATTCCAGAGTGATGGTAGGAAAGTGCCAGGCTGGTTTCTCTTCTCTTACACAGTCCCTTCCCCACAAACAAACTTCAGAGAGACTATTCTTCCGAGATAGTTTCAGACTAATTTGTGAAACCGAGCCCTCGTGTGATGGGGAGAGTGTTGGAGACGATACAGAATCAAACAAACACTAAGGGATCCAAAAAGAGTTTCCAGGAGTTCCATGTGGCCTAGTGGGAAAAGCCCAGGCCTGGGAGTCAGAGGATCTGGGTTCTAATGCCAGAACTGCCAATCAATCAGTCTATTTATTGTGCCCTTACTGTGTGCAGAGAACTGTACTAAGGACTTGGGAGAGTTCAACACAATACTATAACGGGCACATTCCCTGTCGATGAGTTTACAGGCGACTGGAAGACTCAAACTTTAACATAAATAAATACATTACGGTTACCTACGTAAGTGCTGTGGGGCTGGGTGGGGTGAATAAAGGGAGCAAATCAGGGCCATGCAAAACGGGGTTGGAAAGATGAAATGAGGATTTAGCCAGGGAAGACCTCTTGGAGGAGATGTGCCTTCAATAAGGCTTTGAAGGGAGAATAATTGTCTTTCAGATACGAAGAGGGAGGTTGTTCCAGGCTAGAGGCAGGACATGAGCGAGAGGATAGAGGAGGTGGAGGTGTAGTGAGTAGGTTGGCATTAGAAGACAGGAGTGTGAGGGCTGGGTTGTAGTAGGAGAGCAGCGAGGTAAGGTAGAGGGGGGCAAGGTGATTGAGTGCCTTAAAGCCGATGTTGAGGATTCTCTGTTTTATGGAGAGGTGGATGGGCAATCACTGAAGGATCTTTAGGAGTGGGGAAACATGGGTCTGAATGTTTTTGGAGAAAAATGATCCAGGCAGCAGAGTGAAGCAGCGATTAGAGTGGGGAGAGATAAGAGGCAGGGAGGTCAGTGAGGAGGCTGAGGCAGTAATCAAAGCGGTAGGTTAAGTGCTTGGATTAGCATGGTAGCACTTTGAATGGAGAGGAAAGGGCAGATTTTAGTGAGTTGTAAGGTTGAATCAACAGGATTTAGTGACAGATCGAATATGCAGGTTGAATGAGAGTGAAGGGTCAAAGGATAAATGAGAGTGGAGGGTCAAGGATAACACCAAGGTTACGGGGCTTGTGAGACAGGGAGGGTGGTGAAGCCCTCTACAGTGATGGGACAGTCAGCAGGAGGACAGGGTTTGGTTGGAAAGATAGGGAGTTCTCTTTCAAAAGCAGCATGGCTTAGTGGAAAGAGCCCGAGCTTGGTAGTCAGAGGTTGTGGGTTCTGATCCCAGCTCCACTACTAAGTCACTTGACTTCTCTGGGCCTCAGTACCTCATCTGTAAAATGAGGATTAGGACTGTGAGCCCCACGTGGGACAACCTCATTATCTTCTAAGCACTGGGGTAGATACAACAGTGTTTGGCACATAGTAAGCGCTTAACAAATACCATCATTATTATTCTTCTTCTCTGGGCCTCAGTTTCCTTGTGGGTAAAATATGCCTATTTGGACTGTGAGTCCCATGTGGGTCAGGGACTGTGTCCAACCTGATTATATTGGACAGTGTTTGGTCCATAGTAAGTGATTTATTTTCATATAGACACCCTGAGTATCTGAAGATAGTATGACTGTCAGTGAAATTCACCTGTGAACGCATGCTTGGCCAGATAGGTCAAGGCAGCCCCCACAATCCCGGCTGTAATCTGCACACAGAATGGCTGTCTTGTTGTATGGTCATGTTTGCAGCACGTCCGAGTGGCAAGAGCCCGGGAGTCAGGAAGACCCGGTTTCTAATCCCGGTACTGCCACTTGTCTGCTGTGCCATCTCCAGCAAGTCACTTCACTTCTCTGCGCTGCTCTTCCCTCAACTATAAAATGGGGATTAAGACCACCAGCTCCACGTGGGACAGGGACCATGTCCCACCTGACTACCTTGTTTTCACCCTTCACTCAGAACGGCGTCTGGCACATAATAAGCACTCAAATGCCATTAAAAAAAAGCGGCAGAGCAGGAATTAGAACCCAGATAATAATAATAATGTTGGTATTTGTTTAGCGCTTACTATGTGCAGAGCACTATTCTAAGCGCTGGGTAATCAGCTCGTCCCTCGTGAGGCTCACAGTCTTAATCCAGATCTTCTCACTCCCAGACGTGCACTCTTTTCATCAGGCCATACTGCTTCTCCTAGTCGTGGGAGGGGCGAGAGGAAGGCTGAAGAGTAGCCATTAGTCGAAGAGGCGAATATGCTGTTTGGGATCAAATCTCCCAGTGATGAACGACAATTGTTTCAGAGCCTGTTGCCCTTTCCTATTGCTCCTGTGACCTTCTGTAATCTAGTTTAACGATTATGTCTTTCCCCTGGCCTTGTTGGGCCAACTCTAACTAATTCATTCTATTTAGAGATTGATTTAATTTCCAGCCTGGGTCAGCAGAAAAAGAGCCCAAGGAACAGAGCGGCCGAGGGAGTCGAGAGAAGCTCTTGGTTGCCGGATCACACTCTCTGCTTACAAGCCTACTGATCCAACGGGAAGCAGCATGGCCTAGTGGAAAGGGCCCGGGGCTGGGGGTCAGAGGACCTGGGTTCTAATCACGGCTCCGCCGTTACCATTTGTGGGGTCTCGGGTGAGTCACTTCACGTCTCTGGGCCTCAGTTTCCTCACCCGTAAAATGGTCATTTAATACCTGTTTAATAATAATAATAATAATAATAACAATGTTGGTATTTGTTCAGCACTTACTATGTACAGAGCACTGTTCTAAGTGCTGGGGTAGATACAGGTTGTCCATCGTGAGGCTCACAGTCTTAATCCCCATTTTCCAGATGAGGTAACTGAGGCACAGAGAAGTGAAGTGACTTGCCCATGGTCACACAGCTGACAAGTGGCAGAGCTGGGATTCGTACCCATGACCTCTGACTTCCAAGCCCGGGCTCTTTCCACTGAGCCACGTTTAATCAGTCAATCAGTGGTATTCATTGAGCACTTACTGTGTGCAGAGAAATGTACTAAGCACTTGGGAGACTCCAGTAATAATATTATTTGCTGTATTTGTTAAGCGCTTACTTGTGCCGGGCACTGGAATAGGCACTGGGGTGGATACAAGCAAATCGGGTTGGACACAGTGTCTGTCCCCAAATGGGGCTCCCGGTCTCAATCCCCATTTTGCAGATGAGGTAACTGAGGCACGGAGAAGTGAAGTGGCTTGCTCTAGGTCATACAGCAGACAAGTGGCAGAGTCGGGTTTAGAACCCACGACCTCTGACTCCCAAGCCCGCACTCTTTCCACTACACCACGCTGCTTCTCCCAAGCTCTTAGTACAGTGCTCTGCACACAGTGGACACTCAATAAATGCCATAGATCAATAATCCTGCTTCTTCTCTGGCTCTTTCTGAGCATCTCATGGAGGAAAAGACTTGATTGCGCTCAAGACATTCTTCCAGGTCTCTCAAGAGATTCTTTGGGAAGTAGGGAACGAGTCAACCAACCCCATCGTAGTGCACTCTCCCCAGTGTCTAGTACAGTGCTCTGCACACAGTTAGCACTACATAAATACCATTCATGATGATGAAGCCACAAGGCAGCTTGGAAATCAATCGGTCAGTGATATTTACTGAGCAAGTGCTTATGTGCAGAGCACTGTACTAAGCACTTGGGAGAGTAAAATGCAACAGAATTAGCAGATACGTTCTCTGCCCATGAGGAGCTTACAGTCCAAAGGGGAGACAGACATTAATACGATTCAATAAAGAATAAATGAAAAATAAATGATTAAATAAAGAGAATAAATAAAGAGAAGCAGCTTGGCTTAGTCGAAAGAGCCTGGTCTTGGGAGTCACAGGATGTGGGTTCTAATCCCGGCTCCTCTACTTGTCTGCTGTGTGACTGTGGGCAAGTCACTTCACTTCTCTGTGCCTCAGTTACCTCATCTTTAAAATGGGGCTTAAGACTGTAAACCCCATGTGGGACAACCTGATTACCTCGTATCTACCCCAGCGCTTAGAGCAGTGGTTGGCACATAGTAAGCGCTTAAAAAATACGATTATTATAATAAATCTTTTATAATATAGAATTTGAAGAGAGGTACCGAAGGGCGGTGGGGTTGGTGGGGGTGGTGAATATCCAATATCCAAAGGACACAGATCCAATTGCAGAGGTGACGCAGAAGGGAGGGTGAGCCAGGGAAAAGAGGACTGAATCAGGGAAGGCCTCTTGGAGGAGATGTGACCTTAAATCCTGGAGGGGAAACTCCTTGACGGCAGGGAACTCCTCTCATGCTTTGTTATACTTATTCCAGTCCTTAGTACAGTGGCTTGCCTGCAGTGGGTGCTCAGGAAATAGCACGTCTGCTCCTGTTACTGAAGGAATGTCCCTACTCCAAGCTGTGGGACAATTAGACTGTAAGCCTGTCATTGGGCAGGGATTGTCTCTGTTGCCAAATTGTACATTCCAAGCGCTTAGTACAGTGCTCTGCACATAATAAGCGCTCAATAAATACTGTTGAATGAATGAATGGAAGCCTCAGTCCACGGACAATTTGGGAATAGGGACTAGGTAAAGTTTAATCAAACAAGGGCCGTCGGTTTTCTGGTAATTAACAAATTAGGTCGCGATGCTGACCCAGATTTCCGGACTGAAAAACAGAGCTGCCCTCTGCATCAAACAAGGGGCGTACGCTAGAGAAGCGGCATGGCCTTGTGGATAGAGCCCAGGCCTGGGAGTCAGAAGGACCTGGTTTCTAATCCCGGCTCTGTCGCTTGTCTGCTGCGCTTGTTGTTTTACTTCTCTGTGACTCCTTGACCGCATCTGGGGATTATGATTGTGAGCCCCATGGGAGACAGAGACCGTGTCTGACCTGATTAGCTGGTATCTACCTCAGCCTTAATAATAATAATAGCGTTGGTATTTGTTAAGTGCTTACTATGTGCCGAGCACTGTTCTAAGCGCTGGGGTAGATACAGGGTAATCAGGTTGTCCCACGTGAGGCTCAAGGTCTTAATCCCCATTTTACAGATGAGGTAACTGAGGCCCAGAGAAGTTAAGTGACTTACCCACAGTCACACAGCTGACAAGTGGCAGAGGCAGGATTCGAACCCATGACTTTTGACTCCCAAGCCAGTGCTCTTTCCACTGAGCCGTGCTGCACAGATACAGTGGCTGGCACAGAGTAAGTGCTTAGTAGATACCTTTTATTAAAAAAAAAAAGAAAAGAGGGGAGAGACAGGACTGTACCTCAACGATCTGAGCAAATCTTTCACCAACATGGGGCAAACTGAGGAGCCTCAAATCTCTGTGTTCTCTCACCCTGCTCTTTCCAGCCTGTTTCCTGCATCCAAGAGCCCTTATAGGAGCAGAGATCAATAAGAAAACAGACAGCCTTTAAGATCAATCAGGCGGCGCATTTTGACAGTGCGTCTATATTATAGAGAAGCAGCGTGGCTTTGTGGCAAGAGCCTGGGCCTGGGACTCAGAGGTCGTGGGATCTAATCCCGGCTCCGCCACTTGTCAGCTGTGTGACTTTGGGCAAGTCACTTAACTTCTCTGGGCCTCAGTGACCTCATCTGTAAAATGGGGATTCAAACTGTGAGCCCCACGTGGGGCAACCTGATTACCTTGTGTCTACCCCAGTGCTTAGAACAGTGTCAAATACCATCATCATTATTATTATTATTTCTGCCATACTCACCCCACAAACGAAGCAGTTTGGCCTAGTGGAAAGAGCACTGGTCTGGGAGTCAGAGGACCTGGGTTCTAATCCCAGCTCTGCCACTCGCCTGCTGTGTGCCTTGGGCAAGTCACTTCACTTCATATATGGGAGACCACCACTCTCCCCGCCTTCAAAGCCCTATTAAAATCCCATCTCTTCCCAGAGGCTTTCTCTAAGTCCTCCTTTCCCTTACTCCCTCTCCCTCCTGCATCGCCTATAGATGTGGAGTTGTGCTCTTTAAGCACTTGATATTCACTCCAAAGCATTTATGTCCATATCTGTAATTTATTTTCATGTCTGTCTCCCTCTCTAGACTGTAGCTTCTTGCGGGCAAGGAATGTTGTATACCAACTCGGTGGAATTGCACTCTCCCAGGTGTTTGATCCAATGCTCTGCACACACAAAAAACACTCAATAAATACATTGCCTGCTTGATTGACTAACTTCTCTTGCCTCCATTTTCTCATCTGTAAAATGGGGATTCAAAACCCGCTCTCCTTCCTACTTATTTTGTGAGCCCCAAGTGGGATCACTGGGCACTGAGTCAACCCCATCTTGGAACTAGAAAAAAGGCAAGGCGAAGTGGGCCAGAAAAGGGAGATGTTTAGTCTTCCATACACATTCAAACTAATTCATCTGGGATTGAAAAAAATTCCTCAGGACGAGCAATCCAAAGCGAAATAAAAATTATGAGTACCTGATTAAGATTAAGCAGAATATCGGCTTCCCCGCCCACTTCCTCCTCTTCAAGGTTCTCCGATGTTTTTCTCCCAGAAAGTAAAGAGAAGTCTTCATCCAGAATTCCTGTGACTGACGAGGAGGCCGCTCAGAGTTTTCAATTTAGCTCTATTGATTTATAAGGTCTTTTCAATTACTGAATTCTTCTTGGTGATGGCGTGCAGAGTGTTTGTTCGTGAGCATCCCGCTCTATTGATCCCAGGTACTTAGAAAGCAGCATTTTCCGTGTCTGGTTTAGATTGATGAAGCCAAAAATAATGAGGATTTCCTTCGCAACATTTATTAAATGAAAATCTAGAATTCATTAGCCTGGGAACTTGTCTGGTAGAAAAAAGGGACTCGAAGAAAAGAGGAACTGCAGTAGTTATCATGAACATAATATATGAAGCAATTTGAATTCGGGGAAAGGCAATTTGGAATCTTATTAAATTTTCTCCTCTCCCTTTTATTGTGTGAACACGGTTGGGTGGTTTCTGGGGGAAGGGATAGGTCAAAGAACAGGTGTGTGGAGGGTGGGAATTAAAGGAAAAAAAAAGGACATCAGCTGTTCTTCCTAAATGCTCCCACTATCACCTCAGACTGAAAGCTCACAGTGAGCAGGAATATTATACTTTCCCCAATGCTTAGCAGTGCAGAGTAAGAAGCAGTGTGCTCTAGTGGGAGTCAGAAGGATCTGGGTTCTAATTCCAACTCTGTCACAACTTCTCTGTGACCTTGAGCAAGTCACCTCACTTCTCTGTGCCTCAGTTTCCACAACAGTTAAATGGGGATACCCAGTCTCCCTCCTCCTTAAACTGTGAGTCCCTTGCAGGACAGGGACTATGTCTGACCTAATTAACCTGTACCTACCCTGGAGCTTAGAACAGTGTTTGACACGTAATAAGTGCTTAAATACCATTAAAAAAAATAAATGGTCAAGAAATAGAGACGCAATGTGGCCTAGTGGAAAGAGCCAGGGTCTGGGTGTCAGAAGGACCTGGCTTCTAATCCCATTTCCACCACTTCTCTTCTGTGTGACCCTGGGCAAGTCACTTCACTTCTCTGTGCTTCAGTTCCCTCATCTGTAAAATGGGGATGAAGACTGTGAGCCCCATATGGGGCATGGATTGGGTCCAACCTAGCGCTTAGTACAGTGCCTGGCACATAGTAAATGCTTGATGAAAATCATAAAAATAAATAAATGTTTGATTAATTAACCAATCAATAGTGTCCTGGCCTGAGTTTAAAGCAAGACCATCATCAGCACTGGGAGACTGGTCATTTTTGTTGGGTTTTGTGGGGTCTTGGGAGTGAATCAATAAATGGGGTGATGCTGCCCAGATCTAATCTGTCTGGGTCCTGTTGGTCATGCAGCCTCTCCCACCATCAGTGATATTTATTGGGTACTTACAGTACTCAGAACAGTGTACTAAGCGCTTGGGAGAATACAGTGCCATTAAACTGTTAGATACGAGTCCTGTCCTAGAGAAGCTTACTGTTTATTGGGTGCCAAGACTATACTAAGTATTTGGGGGAGTCCAGTGGACTTAGTAGACACAATCCCTGCCTGAAAGAGTTTACAGTCTACTGAGTGCAGACCACTGTACTGAGCACTTGGGAGAGTCCAATAGGGTTAGAAGAAATGATCTTTGCCCTCAAGGAGCTTATAACTTCTTGCAGAGCACTGTACTGAGTGCTTGGGAGAATCCAGTAGAGTTAGTAGACACGATCCCTGCCTTCAAGGAGCTTAGAGTATAGCATGTTTGCAGAGCACTGTACTGAGCACTTGGGAGAGTCCCCTAGAGTTAGTAGATATGATACCTGCACTCAAGGAGGTTACCATTTCCCATTATGATGTGCAGCTAATGGTCAGGGAGAAGACCATAGGAGACCAAATGTGGTGGACTTCTGGACCTCTTTCTGCCCTTCTAATAATAATAATAATGCTGATCTTAATAGTAATGACAAGAAAAGTAATGATTGTGCTACTAAGCGCTATGCGCCAAGCACTATACTAAGCCCTAGGGTAGATATAGTACGGTGAGAACAATCCCAGTCCCAGTCCCACTTAATAAAGATGGTGTTTGTTAAGCGCTTACTATGATCCAGACACCATTCTGAGCACTGGGGTGGATACAAGCAAATCGGGTTGGACACGGTCTCTATTCCCATTTTACAGATGTGGTAAAATCAGTGCTTAGTTACAGTGCCTGATACAGAGTAAGCACTTAACAAATACCACAATTACTATTATTATATTATTATTATTGGACCACCTGCCTCTCCGCCCACCCCGCACACATCGGAGACAACGCGTTTGTTTAATATTCTGTTGCCGGGGACTGGGTCGCAGTATTAATAATCTTTTGGTGTAAAATGACTGCATTTAAAAATGTCGTTACATCTTCATGTCATGGGACATAAAGCAGCCGAAAACCCAATTCAATTAGCTGGAAATATCCTCTTGTCCTTCCAGCAGCCTCCCGGAGGAAGGAGGATGGATTGGGAGCCGGGGAGGGAGGAGCGAGGCAGCAGAGGAGGAGAGGGAAGGGAGCTCTGGCCTTGCCCCCAGGATGGGATTTTTTGAGGAGGTTGTCTGTGAGTTCGTTCCTGTCTATAAAGCCCTAGGCATCGGTCGACTGTATCTTTTTCAGTCCTACTAAAACTCCATCTCCTCCAGGAAGCCTTTTTTTTAAAAAATGGTATTTGTTAAGCGCTTATTATGTGCCAGGCACTGCATTAAATTCAGGGGTAGATGCAAAGGTGGACACAATCAATGCCCCACGTTGGGGGTGGTCACGGTCTTAATCCCCATTGTACGGGTGAGGAGAATGAGACAGAGAGAAGTGACTTGTCCAGGTTCGCCTAGCAGGCAAGTGGCGGAGCCAGGATTAAAACCCAGGTGCTTCTGACTCCCAGGCCTGTGCTCTATCCACTAGGCCACACAGTTTCTCGGGCTTCTTTTGACTACTCACCCATGCGCCCATCCTAATTCCCCTTTACTGTGGCACCTTTGTACTTAAATTACCATCCACCTAAGCACTTGGGCTTCTCAAGACTGCCTTTCACGCCCTCATATCTTATATAATAATGAAAATAAGTATGGTACTTCAGTGCTTACTATGTGCCAGGCACTGTACTAAGCACTGGGAAGTACAAAGCACACATCTTTATATTCAACTGCTACCCCCTACCTGGAGTGGATTTTAGTATCTGTCTCCCTAACTGGATTTTAAGGTCCTTGAGGATGGGGATCAAATCCGCTCACTCTATTTTACCCACCCAAATCTAGAGAATGTAGGATAAGAAAAAGAAGGATATACCCACCTGGAGCAACAATTTTACGAGTGAACTTTGCCCAGATGGAGATCGGCTCTTCGCCCCTTTGCCGTTTCCACGGCAACCTCTCCGACCAGGTTGTCAAGGGCATTTTCTGCCCATCACCGCTTCCCCCTCTCCTCCCAGCTTCCTCCTCTCATTTGTTACAATTGATTTTTCCAGGCTCCAGTTTAGGATTTAAGGAAGGATTAGCCGTATTTTTTTTTCTTTTGTTCCCCAGGTGAAACATGCTGGCCGTGGGTCACTCAAGGACACAGGGAGGAAGCCGTGAGCCAGAATAATAATAATAATGATGATGGTATTCGATAAGCGCTTACTATGCACCAAGCACTGTTCTAGGTGATGGGGCAGATACAAGGTAATCAGGTTGGACACAGTCTCCGCCCGACATGGGGTTCACAGTCTCAATATAATTATGGTTCTTGTTAATCGCTTATTATATGCTAAGCACTGTTCTAAGAGCTGGGGTAGATAGAAAGTAATCAGGTTGTCCCATGTGGGGCTCACAGTCTTAATCTCCATTTTACAGATGAGGGAACTGAGACACAGAGAAGTTAAGTGACTTGCCCAAGATCGCACAGCAGTCAAGTGGCAGAGCTGGAATTAGAACCCACGTCCTCTGACTCCCAAGCACGGGCTCTTTCCAAACGTCCTTCCTCTGGGCCCGTGGTGCTAACCAACGAGTCCGTCCGTGGGGAGACCTCAAAGCTCTTCAGAAAGAACGATCTTGGGAGAGTAGCGTGGCCAAGTGAAAAGCGCATAGGCCTGGAAGCCAGAGGTCCTGGATTCTAATCCCTGCTCTGCCAGTCTCTTGCTTTGTGACCTCGGGGAAATCACCTGACTTCTCTAGGCCACAGTTTCCTCAGGGTAAAATAGGGATCCAGTACCTGTTCACCCTCATAATTAGAGTGTGAGCCCCTAACGGGAAAGGGACTGTGTCCAACCTGATGAATTTGTATCTACCCTAGGGCTTAGAACAGTGCTTGACACATAGTAATCCCTCAAAAAATACAATTCAAAAAATGAAAGCAAGAAAGAGCCATATTCCCTAGGCCAGGTGGAATATGGCCTGTTCCTCTCATTGTCTGGGGCCTGTTTTGTCTCCCTCTTGACTCATCCACCGGTGGAAACACCAAGGGGGTCTCTTCCCCCCTCCAAAGCCTTATTGAGGCCCATCTCCTCCAAAAAGCCTTCCCCGATTAAGTCCTCCTTTCCTCTTCTCCCGCTCCCTTCTGCGTCACACTGACTTGCTCCCTTTATTCATCCCCCCTCCCAGCCCCACAGCACTTATGTCCATACCTGTAATGTCTTTATTTATATTAATGTCTGTCTCCCTCTCTAGACTGTAAGCTCGTTGTGAGCAGCGAATAGGTCTGTTTACTGCTATATTGTACTCTCCCAAATGCTTAGTACAGTGCTCTGCACACAGTAAGCGTTCAATAAATATGAATGAATGAACAGTGGGAGGCTGAAGTAACAGAATTCCACGATTGCAATCTTGGAGTAGTTGGAGACAGGATTGAGAAGGAACAACTTCCTTTATGACTTGTACCTCGATTTTTCCATCCAGAGAATTAGCGGAGAGAAATGAGAGAGTTGAAGAACTCTGATTTTCATGGGTGAAAAGGACTGTCTCTCACTGGTGTTTATGCCTACTTTGTAATTAATTGTTGATCCTTTGCCTTTGAAATTCAGAACAAGAGAGAGCAATGAAGAACCTACTTAGGTTCTTAAATCCTAATCCCTCCTACTTAGACTGTGGCCTATCATGTGGAACAGGGACTGTGTCCAATCTGATTAAGTTATGTCTACTCCAGTGTTTAGCAAAAGTGCTTGGCACATAGTAAGAGCTTAACAAGTACTATTTTCATTTATTACTATTATTGTTTTTATTATTACTACTATTATCATTATTATTCTGAGGGAAGGGTCAGTGTCAGATTTGAGAAGGGAGGGCGTTCCAGACAAGAGGCAGGACGTGGGCTAGGGCTCGGCGGCGAGACGATAGGCGGGATGGAGGTACAGTGAGGAGGTTGGCGTTAGTGGAGCGAAGTGTGCGGGCCGGGTTGGAGTAGGAGAGTAGAGAGGTGAGGTAGGAGGGGACAAGGGGAAGGACTGCTTTAATACCTATGGTGAGGAGTTTCTAATTCTGTTATATTGTCCTCTTCCAAACCTTGAGTCCATTGCTCTCCACCCCGTGAGCGCTCAATAAATACCATCGATCGATCGACTTGACGAACCGCAGTTCAGGCTCCAGGGAGAAGGAGACAAGGGAAGGTGAAATGGACAAAATCCAAATGGTCCGTTGAAGCTATGGTTGTTCCGGCTGACCGCGGCCACTCAATTGGGCGTGCTATGAATTATTCAGGAGGTCTCATCGCTATGCAAATCTCTACCCTCCGATTGGCTCTCTTGGCCAGATTCCAAATCTCTTCTAAATCACAGAGAAACGGGGCTGCTGGATCCGCTCGTTTGACGACGCGGCAGCCGCAGGACGACGTGGAGTTTGGGAGAAGATGGGTGAATCCGCTGGTCCCGGCAATTCCCCTTTCATGCACAACATCTCAGCAAAATAAAGGCCGCTTGAGGCCCTAAATTGGAAACTGAAAATTGGGGTTTGGAGGAGACCCAAGGCAGGCCCTATCCTGTCCCCGAGGCCCCACGAAGTGATGTTCAATCTGGAGGACTTCTAGGTTAGGGGTAGTCCGCCCTGCCTCCGGCCCCACAGCACTTGCTTACATATCTCATCATGGGTTCTAATCCTGACTCCGCCATGTGTCTGCAGTGTGACCTTGGGCAAGTCACTTAGCTTCGCTGGGCCTCAGTGACCTCATCTGTAAAATGTGAATTGAGAGGGGGAGCCCTGTGTGGGACAGGGACTGTGTCCAACCTGATTTGCTTGTATCCATCCCAGCGTTTAGAACGGTGACAGGCACATAGGAAGTGCTTAACAAATACCATGGAAAAAAAAAATGTCAAGCCCCCTCCCTCTTCCTCAAACTCAGCCCCTCTACTTGGGTCCTCAAGCCCCTTGTCTCCCATGAGGACACCATCGCTCATCACTGACCTGGGCATCTGGTGCCGCACGGGGCTGAGGGAGGAGATGATAGATTAGTCAGGGGAGGCTTTCTAATCCTGGGTCTGTCCCTTGTCTGCTGTGTGACCTTAGGCAAGTCGCTTCACTTCTCTGTGCCTCAGTTCCCTCAGTGCCTAGCACATAGTAAATGCTCAACAAATACCATAATAATTATTACTGAGAATGTCTCTCCCCCATGTTGGCGGAGGACAGGAGGGGAGGGCGGTCCTGGGGAAAGGTGTCCCACCGAAAGAAGCTTGGCCGAGCTCCAGGACACTTAACACATTTTTCTAAATTCCCCGGGAACAGTCTGACTGCCCGGACCATGTGCACGTCGGTCATCCCATTCCTCGGGTGTCCTATCCCATTAACCAGCGTGCTCTGATTGATGGCGCCAGGCTGGTGAGGAAGAGGGCCAGTCCCGGGGATTTATGGCCAGGTGATTTGGTTTCCCTGAATCACCCGTGTCCTTCCCGTTCCTTGCGCCGACAAGCAGAGATGACTTCGAGAGAAGGTGACTTCAGTTTTTCAGAGGACCAGGCCTGGCCAAGCTCCGGCCCTGTAGCTCTTTAAGCTGGGGGGAAGCTGGGTGAACTCGGATCTAAGCAGCGAGGCTTAGTGGATAGAACCCGGGCATTAGAGTCAGAAGGACCTGGGTTCTAAACCTGACTCTGCTACATATCTGCTCTATGACCATGAGTAAGTTACTTCATGTGTAAACTCGTGTGTAAAATGGGGATTCGGGCTCTGAGCCCCATGTGGAACAGGGACTGTGTCCAACCTGATAAGCTTGATTCTATGCCAGCGCTTAGAACAGTGCTCGGCTCATAGTAAAGGCTTAACAAGTACCATCCTCATCCTACTGAACTCACCCAAGCGCTCAGTACAGTACCCTGCACACGCTAGACTCAAAGCTCCTTGAGGGAGGGGATCATGTCTACTCATTCTGGTTTTTTTGCCTAAGTGTTCGGTACAGTGCTCTGCACACAGTAGACTGTAAACTCTTGATCAAGGACCTCATATACTAACATTACTGTAATCTCTAAAATGCTCAGTACAGTGCTCTGCACACAGTAGACTGCAAATTCCCTCAGGGCGGGAATCATGTCTACTGTTGCTACTGAAATCCTCCAGGGGCTTAATACAGTGCTCTGCACACAATAGAAGATGCTGGGTCGAAGTGGATAAGAGCACAGGCCTGCGAGTCAGAAGGAACTGGGTTCTAATCTCAGCTCTGCCACATATTTATTATTCATTCAATCGTACTTATTGAACGCTTACTGTGTGCAGAACACTGTACTAAGTGCTTGCAAAGTACAATTCAGCAACAAGGAGAGACAAGCCCTGCCCAGCAACGGGCTCACCGTCTAGAAACGGGGAGACAGACATCAAATCAAGTAAACAGGTATCAGTAGCATCAATATAAATAGAATGATAACAATAATCATCATAATATTTGTTAAGGGCTTACTATCTGTCACGCACTGTTCTAAGCTCTAGGGTAAATGTGTTCATCAGTTCGGACACAGTCCCTAACCCACAAGTCTAAGTAGGAGGGAGAACAGGTATTGAATCCTAGTTTTACAGATGAGGAAACTGAGGCCCAGAGAAATGAAGTGATTTGGCCAAGGTCACACAGCAGGCAAGTGGTGGAGTAGGGATTAGAACCCGAGTCCAGTGGTTCCCAACCCCGTGCTCTGTCCAAGAGGCCACAGTGCTTCTTCAAATCAGATCTGGGCTCTAGACTAAATGTCTTGTGGGCAGGGAATGTGTCTACCAACTGGTTTTTTGAGGGCATTTGTCTGGCACTTACTATGTGCCAGACACTGTACAAAGCCCTGGGGTAGATTCACTTATTCAATAGTATTTATTGAACGCTTACTATGTGCAGAGCACTGTACTAAGCGCTTGGAATGTACAATTCGGCATTCAGTAGGATAAAGTCCGTATCCCACATAGGGCTCAAAATCTTAATCCCCAATTTCCCGATAAAGAAACAGAGGCACAGAGAAATGAAGTGACTTGTCCAAGGTCACACAGTAGACAAGAGGAGGAGTCAGAAGCAGAACCCAAGGCCTTCTGACTTCCAGGTCTGTGCTTTATCCACCAGGCCACACTGCTGCTCGTGGACTCTCCCAAGCGTTTTAGTCCAGTGCTCTGCACACAGTAAGCACTCAATAAACACTATCGAATGATTGACTGATGGAGTGGAGGATGGTGGGGCTTTTTTTTTATCAGCAGAGAAGCCGGTACAGAAAAGTTTTATGCCAAAGGCTTATTCTGCATGTGGGTTACAGAAGTAATTGTCTGGTGGATGGAGTTAAGTGAATGCCATCTGCATGGATGAATTATTTAAAGAACACAACATTTTTCATGTACGGCATTATTAAGTGAAACCAAAGGCCACGGAACCATTGCAATAAATCATGTCAATCCAAAGCCTGAAGACTTTATTAATTGTCTGACCCTCCGCCCCTCCTAGGTAGTGCTGGAAAACCGCGTGTGAGTTCTGGAAAATGAGCTCCGCCTTATACCTCTTCTTACCCCTCGAAGCTCTTCATCGAGGGCTTAGTATGTGCAGAGCACTGTGCTAAGCACTTGGGAGAGTACGACAGAGTCGGTAAACCCGTCCCCTGCCCCCAACGAGAAGAGGCACGGCTTAGTGGAGAGAGCACGGGCCTCTCCTCTCACGGAATCAGAAGGACCTGGGTTCTAATTCCGGCTCTGCCAAACGCTCGTTCTGTGATTTTGGGCAAGTCATTTAACTTCTCTATGCGTCGGGTTCCTCAACTGCAAAATGGGCATCTAAATGTCTCTTCTTCCTCCTACTTGGACTGTGAGCCTCACGTGGGGCAGAGTCCGTGCCTGACTTAATTACCATCTACTTTTCCCAGCATTTAGGACAGCGTTTAACACCTAATAAGCGCTTAACAGATACCGTTAAAAACCAAAACAAAGCAAAACAAATGAATTTACAACCTAGAGGGCGGAGACACGTTAACATAAATAAACGAATTACAGGTCTGTACATGCATTCAATTGTATTTATTGAGCACTTACTGGGTGCAGGGCACTGAACTAAGCGCTTAGGAGAGTATAATACGGCAGTAAACAGACACATTCCCTGCCCACAGTGAGCTTACAGTCTAGAAAAAGAAACAGACAGTAAAGGAATCAATAAATTAAATGCACGAGGCAGCACAAATGCTGCAATTACAGTAATGAATCTGTGAGCAAGTTAATTGGGACACAGTAAATAATGAGCCGGAAGCAGTGCGGCCTAGTGGAAAGAGCGCTGTCTGGGAGCTCTAAACCCGGCTCTGCCACTTACCTGCTGTGTGACCTTGGGTAAGTCACTTAACTTCTCTGTGCCTCAGTTTCCTCAATTATAAAGTGGGGATTCAGTACCTTCTTTGACTGAGAGCCCCAGGCAAGACAGGAACTCTGTGCAACCAGATGATCTTATATTCATTCATTCATTCATTTGTTCAATCGTATTTATTGTGAGCAGGGCACTATACTAAGTGCTTGGGAGAGTACAATATAACAAAAATCAGACCTATTCCCGGCCCACAGGAGCTTACAGACTAGAGGGGGAGACAAGCATTAATATAAATAAATTACAAGTATGTACATAAATACTCTACCCCAAAGCTTAGGATAATGCTGGGTGCAAAGTGTGTAATAAATGCCTTTTTAAATAAAAAAAAAGCGAATACAACCATTCCCTAGCTTCTAGGAAGAACTTGGAGCTAGGAAGAAGTGGGATGGGGTATTGGGGTTAGGAGGAAAGTTATTTTGATCAGATAGGAAAATCCAGAGATGGGGAACATACCCTTAGACCGTAAGGGTATTGTGGTCAGGGACTGTGGATTTGGTTTCTGTTCTCCCGGCCCTGAGCACAAACTGTGGCGCGCAGTCAGTGCTCATGACTGTGATCTGTGGGGTACCATCCGGGGGCTGGGGGAGGGAGTTGGCTTTAGAAGTTCCCCAGCGCAAGAGGTAGAAACTCCTGATCGTCAGCTTGAAGGCCCTCCATCAGCTCTGTGCCCTCTACTTCTCAATCAATCAATGAATCAATCAATGGTATTTATTGAACGCTTTCTGTATCTACTCTCCTGTCCCACCACACCCCAGATCACACACTCCGCTCTTCAGTGCACTCACTGTGCCTTGATCTCACCTCTCTCACCGCCGACCCCTCGTTCACACCCTTCCTCCTGGGTGGAGGTCCTTCCCCCTTCACATCCGGCAGACCGCCGCTCCCTGCATCTTCCACGGCCTCCTGAAATCGCATCTCCTCCAGGAAGCCCTTCCTGGCTAATCTCTGATCTCCCTCCCCTATTCTCCCTCCCCAGCGCTTAGAACAGTGCTTGGCACATAGTAAGCACTTAACAAATGCTATCATTATTATTCTTATTCTACATCACCGTCACCCTAAGCACTTAAGCACTCCTTCTCTATTCCCATATCACTGACCAGTTAGTGGTCTGTGTGTGGGACAGGGACTGTGTCCACCCCAATTATCTTGTATCTATCCCAGAGCTTAGTACAGTGCCTGGCACCTAATAAGCGCTTAATAAATGTCATAATTTTTGCATGCACAACACTACATTGAGCGCTTAGGTTATGTCTCTAACTTTATACTCTGCTACTTCTCCTACCTGCAATTTATTTTATCATCTGTCTTCCCCCCTATCTTGTAAGATCCTTGAGGCAGAGACTGTGTTTATTAATTCTACAACATGGCCTAGTGGATAGAGCACAGACCTGGGAGTCAGAAGGGCATGAGTTCTAATCCTGTCTTGGCCACTTGTCTGTTGTGTGACCTTGGGTAAGTCAGCTAACTTCTCTGGGCCTCAGTTCCCTCATCTATAAAATGGAGATTAAGACTGTGAGCCCTAAGGGGGACGGAGACCGTGTCCAATCCTAGTAGCTTGTATCTACCCCAGTGCTTAGAACAGAATAGGAAGCGTTTAACAAATACCATCATTATTATTATTATTATAGTGCTCTACCTAGAGGAAGCACTCAGTGACTGCCTTTGAGTGATGGATGGATTGGAGGGTGGGGAGGGAGTGTGGCTTGAGATCAGAAATTCTGTTTCTGGAAGAGATGGGGTGGATTGGGCAGTGGGAGTTGGGATGGAGGTGGGGGGAGAGGGAGGTTGTGGAGCAGCCATGATAGCTGTGACACCCTCCACCCCTGTCCTGCCTCATAATTGCTCCACAGCTGCTGATGCTAACCCCACGACCCCTAACCCAACCTACCCCGGGGGGGTGCGGGGAAGGAGGCAGTGAAGGACAGATGGTGCCCTGGGCAGAGGGGAGGGAGGAGAAAGAGTGGGGGAATGAAAAGGAGGAGGAGGAGGAGAAGGAAGGGGAGGAGAAGGAGAGAAGGAGAAGAAGAGATGAGGAGGAGAATAGAAGAGAGGAGGAGAAGAGGAGGAAGAGGTGAAGGAGGAAAAAGGAGGAGAAGAAGAGGAGAAGGGAGGGGAAGAAAAGGAGGAGAAGAAAAGGAGGAGAGGAAAAGGAGGTGAGGAGGAGGAGGAAACGCCAAAGAGGAGAGGAAGAGGAGAGGAGAAGGAGGAGAGAACAAGAGAGGAGGAGGAGAAGAGAAGAGGATGAGAGGAGAAAGAGAAAAAGGAGAAGGAGAAGGGGAGGAGGAGGAGAGCAGCAGGAGGTGGAGAGGATGAGGAGAAGAAAAGGAGGAGAGAGGAGAGGAAGAAGAGGAAAGGAGGAGGAGAAGAGGAGAGAAGGAGAAGAAGAAGAGACAAGGAGATGTAGAGGAGTAGACGCATGGTGTAAAAAACCGCTTTGCCATCGTGGCGGGGGAGAACCAAAACAAAAGCCTGGGCACACTCTGATTTGACATCTTTGTATATAAAAAGACTAATTAAGTACCAATTAAATATGAGCAGATTAACCGATAAGGAAGAAGAGCTGATCAAACTAATTAGCAGATTTTCAGAAAAGGACTAAGAATGGATAACGATAATTACCAGATTGGCAGAAGAGGAATAAACGCAGATAAAAAACGATTAGTAGATTTACGGAAAAGAAATCCAGTCAGATAAAATTTTTGTCCGATTGTAGCCCAGGCCTGAGGACATCATCTCAGATGGGAATAAAGCTGACCACTGGATAAGCTAAGAGAATCGCAACCAAATAGAACTCATTGCTATTTCCCTTTGAGCTGAGTTGAAAATGAAGATGCTTCATTTGAACCATTAGGTCACGTGGGATTTTGGGTTTTCCAACAAGCAGAGCTTTTTCTTCTGTGCAGATGAGAAGCAGCATGATTTGAGTGGATAGATCCCGGGCCTGGGAGTCAGAAGGACCTGGGCAAGTCACTCCACTTCTCTTTGCTTTGGTTCCCTCATCTACATAATGGGAATTAATGCCGTGAGCACCATATGGGACATGGACTGTGTCCAACCTGATTAGCTTGACTCTACCCCAGTGCTTGCTACAGGGTCTGGCACCTAGTAAGCACTTAACAAATACCCCATTTATTTATTTATTATTACTATTATTATTATTGTCAGATTGACCACACACTCTCCGGGAGACTTGGGACTGTCCAGTGACCCTGGCTGGCTTCCATGCCCCCCCCCAACTCTCCCAGCCCCCCCCCAAACCAAAGGTCAATCAAATCTTCCATTCTAAGGTTAGTGGCAGATCTTTTATACCTCCATATGAACCCCTTTCTATTGAGTACTCAATGAGTGCTTACTAAGTGCTAAGCACTGAACAGGTAACCAGTTTGTACCCAATCCCTTCCCCACAAAGCTTTCTCAGTCTAAAAATAATAATGATAATGGTATTTGTTAAGTGTTTACTCTGTGCCAGGCACTGTACTAATCATTAGGGTGGATTCAACCAATCGAGTTAGATACAGTCCCTGTCCCATGTGGGGCTCAAGGTTTCAATCCCCATTTTACAGATGAGGTAACTGAAGCATAGAGAAGTGAAGTGACTTCCCCAAGGTCACCCAGCAGACAAGTGGCAGAGCCGGGATTAGAACCTATGACCTTCTGACTCTCAGGCCCGGGCTTTATCCACTAAGTCAAGTCTAAGTAGAAGGCAATAAGATTGAAACCCCATTTTACAGATGAGATACCTGAGGCACAGAGAAGTGAAGCGACTTGACTGCGGTCGCACATCAGACAAGTGATGTGAAGCAGCAGCGTGGCCTAGCGGATAGATCACAGGCCTGGAAGTCCGAAGGACCTGGAGGACCTGGATTCTAGTCCTGGCTCTGCCATTCGTCTGTGTGACCTTTGGCAAGTCACTTCACTTCTCTGGATTTCAGTGACCTCATCTGTAAAATGGGGATTAAGACTGGGAGCCCCAGCTGGGACGGGGACCGTGTCCGACCATTTTTGTACTCGAGGGGGAAAATCTCAGAGGAATGTGGAGTGTTGGGCCTGTTTGCTGATTACACAATATTGGGCGGGGGGGCCCCCACACAGTTTCCAACACACTTTGATTTGTGGCTTTACACAAAAGCACTAAGCAGTCCTGAGGACAGTTGAACCGACCCAGGACAGGAAGCAGTTGATAAGAGGCACAGGGAGGTAACAGGCTGATAAGCCTTGAAGGCCCAGCTGCACATGTAAGCTGGACAGCCAAGTGATATACAAGGTCTTGGGAAGATGTAGGGAGTTGGGCCTCGGGCTTGGGTCTAGAAATGCTGCAGCGGAACCGAGGCAACCTGGCACAGTGTGAGAGCAGAAGGTCTGCTTGAAAACCCAGGGCCAGAAGGATGTCATTCCTTTATACCTTGCTCTTTCTGTACATGCCAAGCGCTTAGTACAGCACTCTGCACATAGTAAGCGCTCAATAAATACTATTGAATGAATGAATGAGTGACTGCAATTTATCCGAACGGCTCCTTCTTGCATCCTTAGAGTAGTAACACTAGAAAGACAAATGCTCCCTAAATTGTATTGTGTGTATGATGATCTTCGCATCTCCATCTCACCCGTACAGTACTTCAGAATCTAAGTAACCCAGGGTCTTGTGAGCCCTATTTCAAGACAAACCTGATTAGCTCGTATCTATCCCAGGGCTTAGAACAGTGCCTGGCACATAGTAAGGGCTTTAACAGACCCCATAATAATAAGAAAAAGGTCAGAGCCAGGATTAGAATCCAGGTCCCAAGGCTTGGGCTCTTTCCACTAGGCCACGCGGCTTCTCTTTTAGGGGAGGGCTCCCCTGGCTACCATCCATCTCCCACGTCCTCCTGTTCCCATAGGAACGGCTCCACCGGCCTGGCAACGTCACATCACGAAGCAGCGGCTGGGGGCGGGGGCCTCTGCCGGGCTTCCCATCCGCCGAGCGAGACCGAGGGTTGTCAGCCATCCGCGGGGAAAAAATGTTCATTATAATAAATTCTGATAACAAAGGACGGAGCGTTACATTAAATCTCTGCATATTTATGGGAAACCGCGAGATGGGCTATCTCTCGATTTCTTTTGATGTCCCAAGGTGAAAAAGTAATTTTCTATTCACCATTAATCTTGCACAACAAACACATGGAGGAGACCCTGTTGGGAATTCGCAGATTAATTGATTGTGGCATCAGTACCATGGTCCTTAGCTCATTAGGAAGGAGCTAAAATCTGAACTGCCGAGCGCTCCTCTTTTCTTATTATTATGTCTCGCCACGTGGCAGAGATGGGGGCACTGAGGCAGCGCTGCCGTCCTCCTCCTCTCCTTCTCCCCCCTCCTCCAGGAAGGGAACCCATCAGAGGTGTTAGGGCAAGGAGAACAGGCTGGAGAAAAAGCATGTCGGAATGGCCAGATTTGGGGTGGGGGTGATGTGGAAGGAGGAGATGGATTGTATCCGTGCTCTGCTCACGGGTTCTGGGGAGAGGGAAGGGACAAGCTGGCTCCTCAAAGAAGAGGTACGGAGAATATCTGAGGCACAGAGAATAATAATAATTATGCTAGTTGTTAAATACAGTCCAGTGACCCTGGCTGGCTTCCATGCCCCCCCCCAACTCTCCCAGCCCCCCCAAAACCAAAGGTCAATCAAATCTTCCATTCTAAGGTTAGTGGCAGATCTTTTATACCTCCATATGAACCCCTTTCTATTGAGTACTCAATGAGTGCTTACTAAGTGTACTCCAAGTGCTGGAGTAGATACAAGTTAATCAGGTTGGACACAGTCCCTGTCCCACTTGGAGCTCACACTCTTAACTCCCATTTTGCGGATGAGGTAAATAAGGCCCAGAGAAGAGAAGTGACTTGCCCGGGGTCCCACAGCAGACATGTGGCAGAGTCAGGATTAGAACCAGGTCCTTCTGCCTCCCAGACCCGTGCTCTATCCACTAAGCCCTGCTGCTTATTTGATTAAGTGGAGTGTCCTGCCTAAGGTCATATAGCAGACAAGTGTGGAGGTGGGATTAGAACCCATGTCCTCTGACTCCCAGGCCTCTGCTCTTTCCGCTAGATCACACTGCTTCTCCCTGTTCTCCCTCTTTTTTAGATTGTGAACTCTGTGAAGTACAGGAAGGGGTCTGGGTCTGATCTGCTTATATTGTATCATTCATTCACTCAATTGTATTTACCGAGCAGTTACCGTCTGTAGAGCGCTGTACTAATCGCTTGGGAGAGCACAATACAGCAATAAAAAGACACATTCCCCGCCCACAACAAGCTTACAGTCTGCAGTATCTATTACAATACTTGGCACACTGCCAGCGCTTAACAAATGCCCCAGTTCTTCTTCTTCTTCTTCTTAATCATTACCCAAGGGATTCTGCAAATACCTTCCACTGGAAAGCTTTAAACTCAGGAGAGCTCTTTCCTGAGGCAGGGAGACGTGAGGAGCAGCATGACCCAGTGGCTAGAGCATGAGCCTGGGAGTCATAAGGACCTGGGTTCTAATCCTCACTCCGCCACTTGTCTGCGGTGTGACTTTGGGCAAATGACTTCACTTCTCTGGGCCTCAGTTACCTCATCTGTAAAATGGGGATTGAGACTGTGAGCCCCATGTGGGACATGGACCTTATCCAACCTGCTTAGTTTGTGTTTGCCTCAGTGCTTAGAATAGTAAGCGCTTAACAAATACCATCACAAAAAGATGGATTTATTGACCTTTCAACCCCTTTCCAGCCCTGAAATCCTCTCTCCATCTCTCTCTGTTGTTCTTTCGAGTTAGAATCCACCCCCTCTAGAGATCGAAGCTCATCCCATTCTCGGCCTTACCTTTAATAGCAGGACCCTCTGAAGAACTCTTATCCGGAAGCCCATTACACATCTCCAGCTAGGAAGCCTTCTTATCTGAAAGGAAATCGTTCATCCTGAAGCATCCCCAGAAGTTTTTGATTTATTGGTGATGGATCAGCTGAGTTCTTAATACAGTTTATGGCAGTGTCATTAGGCTTCCAGAGATTAAAAGCGTGTTGGGGAATATAAATGTCAGCGGCTTGAATTCAATTCCTCAGGTGCTCGTGTTCCTCACTGTTGCTCAGGTAGGGTTCCACTAACAGCACCTGCCAGGGAGAGATTGCTTTCTCGATCAATCAATCAGTGATATTTATTGAGCACTTACTATGTGCCGAGCACTGTACTAAGCTCTGGGGTAGATACAAGTTAATCAGTTTGGACACAGTTCATGTCCAATATGGGACTCACATTCTTCATTCTAAATACCGCAATTTATTTATTCATCCTCATTTTACAGATGAGGTAACTGAGGCACAGAGAACCCAAGTGACTTGCTTAAAGTCAAACAGCAGAAACGTGGCTGAGCTGGAACTAGAACCCAGGTCCTTCTGACTCCCAGACCTGTGCTCTATCCATTAGGCCCTCTTGCTCCTTAAATTGTCCTTTTTCTGTTGCAGAGGAAGGAAGATCTTAACCAGTGCCTGGTACATAGTAAGGACTTAACTAATTTTAAGCCCGTCAGAGGGCAGGGTCTGTCTCTATCTGTTACCGATTTGTACATTCCAAGCACTTAGTACAGTGCTCTGCACATAGTAAGCGCTCAATAAATACTATTGAATGAATTATTAACCCAGAGTTAACTCTCTCCCTATCCCCTGGTGATTCCGGCTTTGTGGAATGGACAATACTTAGTGTCAAATTAAGGGGACAATCCTGTTTGGTTCTGGGAGCAATCGATCAGTCAGACAGTCAATCAATCAGTCATATTTGCGAGCTGCTTACTATGTGCAGAGCATTGTACTAAGCACTTGGGAGAGTACCGTATAACTGAGTCGGGAGACACGTTCTCTGCCCACAAGGAGTTTACAATCTAGAGGGAGAAGACACATTTTAATATAAATAAATTAAGAATCTATGCGTCGAGGTATTTATTGAGCTCTTCCTGTGTGCAGAGCACTGTACTAAGCACTTGGAAGAGAACAGTACAATAGAGTTAGTTGACATAATCCTTGCCCCCATAGAGTTGACATTTCAGTGAGGTTTTTACACCTCTGGACTGTCAGTTTGTTAAGGGAATGGGACATATCTGCTTATTCTCTTATACTGTACTCTCCCAAGTGCTTAGTACTGTGCTCTGCATATAGTAAGTGTGTAATAAATACCACTGAATGATTGGTGCTGAAAGCTCCCCTCCTCCAGGAGGCCTTCCCAAACTAAACCCCCCTTTTCCTCTGCTCCCCTTCTCCCCATTGCCCCAACTCGCTCCTTTTGCTCTACCCCCCCTTCCCTTCCCACAACACTTGTGTATGTATGTACATACCTATAATTATAATTCTATTTATTTTTATTAATGATGTATGTATATCTGCAATTCTATATATTTGCAATGTTGCTACTGATGTCTATTTGTTTGATGTCTGTCTCACCCCTTCTAGACTGTGAGCCTGTTATGGGCAGGGATGGTCTCTCTTTGTTCCTGAATTGTCCATTCCAAGCACTTAGTACAGTGCTCTGCACACAGTAAGCGCTCAATAAATACGATTGAATGATTGATGAAGTCTAGAAAATGATTTGGACAGCAGCAGGAGTGGAGAGAGGAGTGGCAGGAGGCTGATAATAAAAATAATAATAATAATATTAATGATGGTATTTGATAAGCACTTACTCCATGCCAAGCACCGTTCTAAGCACTGGGGTGGATACAAGTTAATCAGGTTGGACAGAGTCCCTGTCCTACGTGGGGCTCACAGTCTCAATCCCCATTTCACAGATGAGTTAACTGAGGCACAGAGAAGTAATGCGACTTGCCCGAGGTCACACAGCAGACAAGTGGTGAATCCAGGATTAAGACCCATGACTTTCTGACTACCAGGCTCTATCCACTATGCCATACCGTTTACTGAGTGCAGAGGACTGTACTAAGCGCTTGAGAGAGAAGAATGGAACAGTAAACAGACACAGCAGCACCTGGTTTTGTCAGAGGCCTCTGTGGCCACCTCGGAAGCCCATCGGTTGCCCCCTTGCTGGTTGTCTCTCCCAAAGGGCCTAGGATTGATGCTTTCCCAGTGATTATTTCCACTACCCCACCCGACACCACGCTGAGGGCTTGCAGCAGGAAGAATGATAGATCTCCATGAGCAGCTGGTATGATTCTCCTCTGAGCCCCCCTTCGGTCTGGACTGACAGAGAGAACATGGAGGTGGGGGGCCATGGGGGCCAAGAGGAAGCAGAGGCCGGCGTGGTGGTGATGAAATAAACATGGCTATTTCTCATCCTGGGATCGTCGGAACGTTAAGCCCCGGGTTCCATGCATAATTTCTCCCATGGACTGTTCCCTGTCAGGACGATTAAACACTCGAACAGCCTGTGGGCGAGACCGGCGAATTATTCATGAGAGAATCCCTTGCTCCAAAATGCTAACTCCCTTTGGCTCTGTGGTCAGCAGCTCTGGACCGAACTCTTCTGGAGGCAGAATCGGCTCAGCTCCATCCCTAATTTCCGGAGGATGGAAATTCCCTGTAGGGTAACAAAGGTCATGGAGTTCGGTGTTCTCCTCCTCTCCGAACCCGAAGATCGCTGTTTCCAAAGGCTCCTTCCTCATTGTCCACTTCTGGACAACAATCCCAGCTCTGCCACATGTCTGGTGCATGACCTTGGGCAAATCACTTCACTTCTTTGGGCCTCAGTTTCCTCATGTGTTAAATGGGGATTGAGACTGTGAGCCTCATGTGGGACAGGGACTGTGTCCAACTAGATTGGCTTGTAACTACCCTAGGGCTTTATACAGTGCCTGGCGCGTAGAAAGAGCTTAACAAATGCCATTAAAACAAACAAACAAACAAGAAACTTCTGGACAGTTTGGGACTAGACCAGTCCTTTCCAGAAAATTCCTGAGAAGCCTCTCTCTTGGGGTGTGTTTGCCTTCGGGGTTCAGTGCCTGTGTTTTGCACATTGGTCTTGGGCTGACTTCTGGGGTCTTGCGATGGTGAAGAATTTCCCTATATAGTTGGAAGGCTGATGATGATGAAGCCTGCTTATAATACTAATTATTATACTATTTATTAAGCACTTACTATGTTCCAAACAGGGAGCTGAGCACTGAGGCAGTTACAAGCTAAATAAGCCAGATACAGTCCCCCTACCACATGGTTCTCATAGCCTAAATAGAAAGGAGACAGTCAACGAATCCCCATTTTACAGATGAGGAAGTTAAATTCCCCCTCTAGACTGTAAACTCATGTGTCCACTAACTCTGTTATATCAAACTCTCCCAAGTGCTCAATAAAGACTGTTGATTGATAAAGTGACTTGCCCAAGATCACGCCACGGGCAAAGTGGCGGAGCCGGGATCAGAGCCCACGTCCTCTGACTCCCAGGCCCGTGCTCTTTTCACCAGGCCACGGCTGCTTCTCCAGAACCTTGATTCCAGCATTCGCGGTACCCAATCGGATGGAGAAGTAGGAAGAAATATTAAGGGAATAATTCAAGGAGAATCTGGTGTGGGCTTCTCACGGCAGGTCAAGCCCGCACTGTCATGGTTCATTTGTATTCTCCTCCCTCTCCTAGCCTAGGTTCCCACTCCCCGGATACCTGGTTTTTACTGCCGTCCTATTTTAGGATGACAACTTCAAGGATTTTTCTGCAGGAACGTCTATCCTGAGGTCACTGCTGCTGGTAATTTTGTCTGGGGGAGACGCTAATAAGACAGAGGTACAGAGAGGCGAAGTGACTTACCCACGGTTCCACGGCAAGCTGATGGCAAGGCTCAGAATCGAACCTGAAGTCTGCCCCCTCCCAGTTTGTGCCCCCTGCTAAAATCCCCGCCCTCACCCCCACCTAAAAAATGAGGCTCTGTGTCTGTTCCCTTCACTTCCGACGTAGTGCAGTGTTTCTACCCAAATCAGCAGTTTGGAGCAGTGTGGCCTAGTGGAAAGAGCCTGGACCTGGGAGTCAGTGGTCCTGGGTTCTCATTCTGGCTCTGCCACTTGCCTGCTCGTGACTTCGGGCAAGACATTTCATTTCTCTGGGCCTCATTTCCTCATCTGTAAAATCGGGATCCTATACCTGTTTTTTCTCCTACTTGGACTGTGAGTCCCATCTGGGACAGGGACTGGGTCCAGTCTGATCACTTTGTATCGACCCAGCGTTTAAAACAGTGCTTACACAGAGTAAGCGCTTAACAATGTGATAATAATAATAAAAAAAAGAATATGGACAAATACACAAAATAAAATCAAAATCAGTAGGGTGTTGTAGCTAGAGGAACAGAATTTCAGGCTGGGGTTTTGTGGAGGCCTCGTGCTCTTTTCAGTGGCCCAGAGAGGTTCAGTGACTTGCCCAGCATCACAAAGAGAGCCAGTGGCTGAGCCAGGACTTGAACACGACTCCCAGCCCCGTTCACTCCTCACCGAGCCACACTGCCTCCACGTCAGGCCCCCATCTGGGCACCCCATCTGGGGCTGGACGAGAAACGTGGTCAGTAGCTCTGACTCAGTGGCGAGGCCGGGTGGTGGGAGGCAGGGCCGTGTCAGGGGCTAGTGCTCCCTTCTCTCTTGTGGTTTCTGGCCCCAGAGAACCGTGCTGGCATTTCCCTGGGGGAGGGTCCCGGGGGAAACCCGAGTGGTCTTTGCTCCCAGTGGGTGGTCGGGGAACGGCCAGCCGGGAAGGGAGCCGGCCCTGTGGCCGGCCACGTAGCAAGCCGTCAGAACAGAAATCCCTAATTGGGAAGATAGCCCATCGGCCGTTCAACAAATAACCAGTGATTAGTCATTGGTCAGCCTCCTTCCCTTAAATGACTCTCCCAGGCCCACTCTGACCTCCGACCTCCTCCACACCCACCCACTCCTTCCATTCCCTCTCACTATTTTCTTCTCCCTGCCCCACAGAAACCCCCTCCTCTGGACCCTTCTCCTGGGTTCTCTCCTTACCTCTCTCCTTTGCTCTTTATTTCTCCCCTTCTCTCTCTTTTTCTGCCCTTCTCTCTCTCTCTTTCCTCTTTCCTCTCTTTCTCAACTTCTCAATCTCTCTCCTCTCTCTCTTTCACTCTCTTTCTCTGCTTTGCTCTCTCTCTCTCTCCTATCTCCCCTTCCCTCTTTCTCTCCTCACTCTCTCCTCTCTTTCTTTCTCTCCTCTCTCTCTATTTCTCTTCTCTCCTTCTTTCCCTCTCTTTCCATCTCTCCCTCTCTCTCCTTTGCTCTTTCTCTCCTCACTTTCTTTCTCTCCTCTCTCTCTCTCCCTCCTTCTCTCCCTCTCTTACTCTCTCCTCTCCCTTCCTCTCCCAAAGTTACAGCTCCCTACTTTCTTCCTCTTGGGGCTGCTTCTCTTATTTTTGTTATTACTTTTTATTTACTACTTCTATTATTCTGTCCTCTTTGTCCTGCTGCCTTGTTGAGACTTGTGAATGTCTGCTGCCCCCCAGGATGACCGGAGATGCCTGAAAGTGCTTGGAAATATTTTACTCGAAAAGCAGACTTAAGGGAAAACTCCATTCCTTGGGGTCCAACTCCAAGCTATAAATAACTCCGAGAGAGATTCAAAGGAGGTGTGAAAATCGATGAAGCTCTAGGACACTGCAGGAACTTTGAAGTTCCTGCCTGCCTGAGGAGCAGTGTGGTCTAATGGATAGGGCACGGAACTGGGAAGCCAGGAACCTGGGTTCTCACCACCTCATCTGCCAAATGTGTAACTGTTAAGCGCTTACTATGTGCCAAACACTGTTCTAAGAGTTGGGGTAGATACAGAGTAATCAAGCTGTCCCAGGTGGGGCTCACAGTCTTAATCCACGTTTTATAGATAGGTGCTCAATAAATATTATCGAATGACTGTTCGTTGCCTAGGCAACTCCATAAGGTTCAATCCCACATCTCTCCCTCATGAAGGTTGTGGATGTGCGAGACCCTTTCATTCATTAATTTATTCATTCCATCGTATTTATTGAGTGCTTACTGTGTGCGGAACACTGTACTAAGCGCTTGGGAGAGTACAATACAACAATAAATAGATGGATTCCCTGCCCACAACAAGCTTACAGTGCAGAGGGAGAGACAGACAATTAATATAAGAAAATCAATTACAGATATGTACTTGAGTGCTGGGAGCAGGGAGGAATTAAAGGGAGCAAGTCAGGGCAATGCAGAAGGGAGAGGGAGAAGAGGAAAGGGAGGCTTAATCAGGGAAGGCCTCTTGGAGGAGATGGGCCTTCAATAAGGCTTTGAAGTGGAGGAAACTCCCACATCTCTCCTGAACGTTATGGGTGTGAGAGACCCCACTCTTCAGACTCCTCTTCCCCTACCCCATTGCCCCCCACTCATCCGTGGAGGACCCGAAATGTCGGGATCAATCCCCGTTAGCTTGCTAAAACGTCTGGCTAATGAAAAGAGAAATCCTGCCAGGGTTTCATCTTGGGCATTTGGGGATGTAAGACGCTGCTCTCTTCTTCCCGGTCTCACTGCTTCTCCAGATGGCAGGCGGGTTCAACAGATCTTGCTGCGAGAAACAGATTGCTGGTAATTATTTCAAAAACAGTACCTCCCGACCCTGCCCTGATATCGTAAGATTGGGCTCGCCTGCCTCACACGCTTCCACCATGAAACTCATTGCAAAATGTGGAAAAGTACAGAGAAGAGATTGTTTCAGAGAAAGAGCATGGCCTGGTGGAAAGAGCCCAGGCCTGGGAGTCAGGAGGACGTGGGTTCTAATCTCGGCTCTGCCACTCGTCTGCTGTGTGACTTTCAGCAAGTCCACTTCACTTCTCTGTGCAAAATGGGGATTCAATACTTGTTTCTTCGGTGATATTCGCTAAGCACTTACTATGTGCCAGGCAATATACTAAGCACTGGGATAGATACAAGCTAATTAGGTTGGACACAGCCCCTGTCTCACATGGGGCTCACTTAAACCTCATTTTACAGATGAGATAGCTAAGGTGTAGAGAAATGAAGTGACTTGCTCAAGGTCATATAGCAGACAGAGGACAGAGGGGGATCAGAACCCAGGTCCTTCTGACTCCCAGACCTGTACTCTACCATTAAGCCATGCTGTTTCTCCTCCCTCCTGCTTAGTGTGTGAACCCCATGTGGGACCTGATTAGTTGGTATCAACCCAAGCACTTAGTACTCATTCATTCATTCATTCAATAGTATTTATTGAGCACTTAGTACAGTGCTTGGCACATAGTAAAGCCCTTAACGGATACCCTCCTTCTCCTTCTCTTCCCCCCCTCTTCTTTTCCTTCCTTCTCCTCCTTCTCCTCCTTCTCCCCCTCCTCCTCCTCCTTCTCCCCCTCCTCTTCCTCCTTCTCTTCCTTCTCCTCCTCCTCCTCCTCCTCCTTCCCTTCTCCTCCTCCTCCTCCTCCTCCTCCTCCTCCTCCTCCTCCTCCTCCTCCATCTTCTTCTTCTTCTTCTCCTCCTCTCCTTCTCTTCCTCCTCCTCCTTCCCTCTGGTTCTTCTCCTCCTCCTCCTTCTTTCCCTTCACATTCTTCTCCTTCTCCTCCTTCTCTTCTTTCTCCTCCTTCTTCTTCTCCTTCTCCTCTTCCTCCTTCTCCTCCTCGTTCTGTTTTACTCTTCCACTTCCTTCTTCTTACTTCTTCCTTCTCCTCCTTCTTCCTTCTCCTCCTTCTTCTCTCCTTCTCATTCTCCTCCTTCTCCTCCTCCCCCTCTTCCTCCTCCTTCCCTTCTCCTCCTCCTTCTTATTCTCTTCCTTCTCCTTCCCTTCTTCTCCCCCTCTTTTTCCTCCTCCTCCTCCTTCTTCTCCTCCTTCTCCTTCCCTTCTCCTTCTCCCTCTCCCTCTCCCTCGCCCTTGCCCTCTCCCTCTCCTTCTCCTTCTCCTCCTTCTCCTTCTCCTTCTCTTCCTTCTTCTCCTCCTCATTCTCTTTTCCTCCTCCTCCTCCTTCTCTCCTTTTCCTTCTCCCCCTTCTCCTTCTTTCTCAGGGTGGGAGTCAGTCTTGCACCTGGAGCACTGGTATTTACTGAGTGCTTACTGTGTGCAGACTACATATTATCTACCAGATTGGTTACACTGTACTCTCCCAAGTGCTTAGAACAGTGTTGTGCCCACAGCAATCTCTTAATAAACACCACTCATTGATTGATTTCTATCTCCTGCTATTCCCCTCTCTCTTCTTCTCCCTCCTTCTCCCTCTAGCTCTCCCTCTCCCGGTCTCTCTCTCTTCCAAGCCTGGGTTCTTTGCGTTAGGCGACTGTACTAAACGCTTGGAAGAGTACAGCATAACAACAAACAGACACATTCCCTGCCCACAATGGAATTGTTGTTGGACCTTGTGAAATCCACAGAAAGGGAAGCCTTTCGCCAGCTGAATAAAGCTTTATTCCAAATGTTTAAAATTAAGTAGATGCATCTTAATGAGGCCGGCCCCAAATAAACACCCCTTTCCATTCCGGAGGAAGGAGACTTGCATCTTAAAGACGTGTTTGTCACTGGTCTTTGGTTGTGAAATGTAACTGGATTTAAATAGTCTGTTCTGACCCTGATTTGTTCTCTTCTCAAAGTTTTGCAAGCTCTCTCTCTTTCTCCACCCATCTCCCCATCTCTCAATCAGTCGAATTCATTAAGCGCTTACTTTGTAAAGACCACTGTATTAAGTGCTTGGGAAAGTACAATATAATAGAGTTGGTAGTCTCGTTCCCTGGCCACAATGAGCTTACAAGTGGGAGGGGGAGACAGACATTAATATAAACGAATAAATGACAGATACGTACACAAGTGCGCTGTGGGGCTGAGGGAGGGGTGAGTGAAGGATACAAATCCAAGAGCAAGGGTGATGCTGAAGGGAGTGGGAGAAGAGGAAATGAGGGTTTAGTCAGGGAAGCCCTTTTGGAGGAGATGTACTTTTAATAAGGCTTTGAAGTTGGGGAGAGTAATTGTCTGTCGGACATGACGAGGGAGGGTGTTCCAGGCCAGAGCAGGATGTGGGCGAGAGGTTGGTGGGGCGATGGATGAGAACATGGTACAGTGAGTAAGTTGGCATTAGAGAAATGAAGTGTGTGGGCTGGGGTTACTAGGAGAGTAGTGAGGTGAGGTAAGAGGGGGCAAGGGGATGGGGTGGTTTAAAGCTGATGTTAAGGATGTTTGATGTGGAGGTGGACGGGCAGTCACTGGAGGATCTTGAAGACATGTGGACTGAACATTTTTTAGAAAAATAATCTGGCATCAGAGTGGAATATGGACTGGAGGGGGGAGCGACAGGAGGCAGGGAAGTCAGTGAGGAGGCTGATTCAGTAGTTAAAGTGAGAGGGGTTAAGGGCTTGGATCAGTGAAATGAAGAGGTGGAGTTTAGTAATATTGTGAAGGTAAAACAGACAGGATATGGTAACAGACCGAATATTTGGGTTGAATCAGTGAGATGAGCCGAGGATAACGCCAAGGTTACAGGCTTGTGAGACCTGGAGGATGGTGGTGCTGGCTACAGTAATTGGAAAGTTGGGTGTGGACAGAGTCTGGGTGAGTTTGAGTTCTGTTTTGGACCTGGTAAGATTCAGTTGCCGGTGAGACATCCATATTTCTCTTCCTCTTCCACGTCCAATCCCGTGCCCTTCCCACTCGGCCGTGCTGCTTCTGGGTGCATGAGAAAACTGAACAGTGGCCTTTCCATCTGTCTATCAGGCGGTACTGGGCTGAGAGGCAGTTAGCCTTGTCAGCTATTTGCAGCCCCAGAAATAAGCGAGATAAAAATAACCTTGAAATGGAATTAAACATTTGTGGTCATGGAAACTAATGAAAAGCACATTTTTTGAAAGGTTTCCAGAGAACACGGAAGGACATTGATTGATTTTTAAATCAGGTCTTCTGGAAGGTGCATACAATCGCACTTATGCAGAACAAAGAGAGAATCGAGCATTCCGTTACGTTTTCCAAAGAACTTCGGTCTCCAGAGACCAACAGGAACTGACCTGGCTGGATGAGAAAATCTCTCCCGCAAGGTTTTGGTTTTTTCGCTCTCCTTTTTTTTTTCTTTCTCCATTCCTTTCATAAAGAGATGTAAAAAGTGGATTTAGACATGAGGCACTTGAGAAGAAGCAAGGTCTAGTGGAAAAAGCACAGGCCCGGGAGGCAGAGGACCTGGGTTCTCACCCCAGCTCTGCCAATTGCTTCCCGTGCACACCTTGGGCAAGTCACTTAACTTCTCCGGGCCTCAGTTCCCTCAGCTGAAAAATGGGGATTCAATACCCGATCTCCCTCCCTTTGTCTTGTCTTATGCTGTTGAGTCATCTCCAACCCATAGCGACAGCATGGGCTCATCTCTCCCAGAACGCCCCACCTCCATCTACAGTCGTTCTGGTAGTGGATCCATAAAGTTTTCTTGGTAAAAATATGGAAGTGGTTTACCACTGCCTCCTTCTGCGCAGTAAACTTGAGTCTCCACCCTCGACTCTCTCCTGTGCTGCTGCTGCCCGGCACAGGGGAGTCTTGACTTGTAGCAGATGGCTTACCACTCATTAGCCACTGCCCAAGCTCAGAATGGAAAGGAATGGACAGGCCTCTGGTTGACTCTCCCTCTAGTAATCAAGACTGGTAATGTACTGGAAACTCTCCAGGTGTGCCCTGAGACTGTATGTCCCTCCTACTTACACTATAAGCCCCATTTAGACCTAATTATCCTGTATCTACTCCAGTGTTTGGCACATAGTAAGCATTTAAATATTATTACTATTATCATATAACATATGATAATAGTAATTATTATGTTGCCTCATGTCAGCAGGGCAAACACCAGCAGCTAGAAGATGAAAAAGCATGGGGCTGGGAGTCAGGGAACTGGGTTCTAATCCCCGCACTCCTAGTTTTCTGCAATGTAACTTTGAGCAAGTCACTTCACTTCTCTGTGCCTCAGTTTCCTCATTTGAAAAATGAGGATTTAATATGAACTCTACCTCCCATTCAGACTGGAAGCCCTATGAGCAACAGGGACTTTGCTTGACCTGATTATTTTGTATAGGTCTTGGCACATAGTGAGCGCTTAACAAATACCACAATAATAACTATTATTATTATTATTATTATTGGCTCTCTGAGGGTCTGGTGGTATGAGAGCCCTGACCAGGAAGGTTATTTATTGAGCGCTGACTGTGTGCAGAGCACTGTACTAAGCACTTGGGAAAGTATAATTCTGCAATAAACAGACACATTCCCTGCCCACAGTGAACTTACAGTTTGGGGGGGAGACAGACATCAAAACAAATAAATAAAATAACAGATATGTACATAAGTACTCTAGGGCTGGAAGGGGGGGAAGAGCAAAGGGAACGAGTCAGGGCGACGGAGAAGGGAGTGGAAGACGAGGAAAAGGGGGGCTTAGTCTGGGAAGGCCTCTTGGAGGAGAGCGGGGAGAGTCATTGTCAGATTTGAGGAGGTGAGGGCGTTCCAGGCCAGAGGCAGGACGTGGGCTAGGAGTAGGTGGCAAGACAGGCAAGATTGAGGCAGTGAGAAGGTGAAGAGTGTGGGCTGGGTTGTAGGAAAGAAGCAAGGTGAGGTAGAATGGAGCAAGGAGTGCTCACACAGTAAGCACTCGGTAAACTCCACTGATTGCCTGACTGAACGAGTGGTGGAGGAGATGGAGAGTCAGTGGGAAAAGGGGAGGGAGGGTCAGGAAAGAAGCAGAATGAGTGGGAAATGGTAAGGGTGGAGGGGTGAATGCGGGGAAAACAAGGTCCGTTTGTGCACAGTGGGTGTAGGAAAAAAAGACCAGGCCCAACATTCCCTTGGAGACACTGCGTGTGTGTGCGGGCGTGTGAGTGTTTGCTCACGCTTCACTCTGTGTGCGCCAGGGAAAAACAAGAAACTTTCTGTTCTGAAGGGTGGAGTGGAAAGATCCCTTTTCAAAATAGGAAACGCAGCTGTTGCCTTGGCTAATTTCTTGTTATGATTAGTTTTTATCATCCACCTAAAAAAGCCACATGAAAAAGTGACCTCCGCATACATGGAAAGAGGGAGTCTTCCTTCCAAGCTAGAGGTTGAGTGGGTGGGTCAGAGAGGAAGGGTGAGAGGCCACTGGCTGGGCATTTGGGGCTGTGAATGGGGGAAAGAGATGTCTGGAAAACGGGACTTAGGATTCTTACCGAAATAGTAATATTAGAAGAGGTGAGAGTCGTGGCCGTCCATAGCGACGCCATGGACACATCTCTCCCAGAACACATCGCCTCCATCAGCAACTGCTCTGGTAGTGGATCCACAGAGTTTCCTTCGTAAAAATCCAGAAGCGGTTTACCAGTGACTCCTTCCGGGCAGTACACTCGAGTCTCCGTCCCCGACTCTCTCCCGGGCCGCTGCTGCCCAGCACAGGTGAGTCTTGACTTGTTTGCCTTCCACTTGTTAGCCACTGCCTGAGCTAGGAATGGAATGGAATGGACAGGCCGCTGCTCGACTCTCCCTCCCACAGTGGAAACGGATAGAGGACTGGAAACTGTCCTGGTGCAACCCTGAGAGGGGAATAGTAGCACAGAGTAGTTATTGAATGCTCCTGCGTGGACTGCACTGCGTTACGTGCTTGGACGGTCCGATCTAAGCGAAAGATCCATTCTCTGGCCACGAGAAGCTCGCACGCAGTAGGGGGAGACAGGCAGAAAAGTACTTCTGGCACAATCCAAATAAATAGGTGAACGGAGAGTTGAATAAACATGCACCCAAAAGTGTTGAGGATGAGGATAAATAGGTGCTAAATGCTAGAAACGGCTGATGCTTTGCTGATGCTTTGGGGTGACGGGGGATTAATCAGGGAAGGCCTGAGGAGGTTGGCTTTTCCTCTTCTCCCACTCCCTTCTGCGTCGCCCAGACTTGCTCCCTTGATTCGTTCCCCCCTCCCAGCCCCACAACACTTGTTCCCACATCTGTCATTTATTTATTTCTATTAAAGTCTGTCAACCCCCCTAGATTGTAAAATCCATATCCCCATTTTACAGATGAGAGAACTGAGGTCCGGAGAAGTTAAGTGATTTGCCCAAGACCACACAGCAGACAAGCGGCAGAGGCGGGATTAGAGGCCAGGTACTCGTTTGGAGGTCAGGGATTGCTTCTATCTGTTGCTGAATTGTACATTCCAAGTGCTTAGTACAGTGCTCTGCACATAATAAGCGCTCAATAAATAGTACTGAATGAATGAATGAATGACTCGCCCGTGCTCTATCCTCTAGGCCATGCTGCTTCTCCCTCATGCCTGTAAATTATATATTATAAATTACTCATTTATATTAACGTCTGTCTCCTCCAGATTGTAAACGCACTGTGAGCAGGGAACGTGTCTACCAGCTTTGTTTGCCGGGCGTGTAGTACGGTGCTTTGCACACAGTAAGTGGTCTGTAAATACCATTGATGATGATGATGATGAAGAGGGGAGGATGACACCGAGACTTGTGGGGCTTCTGGGAAGGGTGGGGTGGCGCCGGTGTGGTTAGGGGATGAGGAAAAGTTAGGTGGAAGGGTGAATTTGGAGGAAAGATGAGGATTTCTGAATTAATCTGCTCAGTGTGAGAAAGGCAGGGAGCCAGAAGATGGGAGAAGACAGATTCTGTAATGCAAAATCAGTCCATCAATCGATGGCATTTATTGAGTGCTTACAGTGTGCTGAGCACTGTACTGAGGGCTCAGGAGAGTCCAATCTAGCACACCTCCTCCAAGAGGCTTTCCCAGCCTGAGCCCCACTTTTCCTCATCTCCCACTCCCTTCTGCGTCTCCCTGACTTGCCCCCTTTCCTCTTCCCCCCTCCTGGCCCCATAGCACTTATGTCCATGTTTGTAATTTTATTTATTTGTATTGATGTCTCCCCCACTCTAGACAGTAAGCCAACTGTGAGCAGGGAATGTGACTGTTTATTGTACTCTCCCAATCGCTCAATAAATACAATTGAATGAACGAATGAAGAAGGTCTTTGAGTGCCATTTCACGTGTAATAAGCCCGGGCCCTCTGTTCAACAGCGACTGTGAAAGCATCGATCCCCGGAACCAAGAAACTCTCTAACTGCCCAGTGCCTTTCTGCTGGGGAGGAACTGGGAAAGGACAGACAAGAATGAGGGAGCGGGAGAGGCCCGACTGCAAAGGAACAAAGCTGATCATAACAACAGAGCCCATGTGGAGCTCCTGCTCTTAATTCCCCAAAAAGAGAACTGGCAACAGCCCAAGGAAATAAGCAGAGATCAGAGCTGAAGTCAGCACTTCTTGAGGTGAGAGAGTCTCAGGAGAAGCAGTGTGGCCTAATAAAAACTGTGGCATTTGTTAAGCGCTAACTATGTGCCAGGCACTGTACTAAGTGTGGGGGTGAATACAAGGAAATCAGGTTGGACACAACCC
This sequence comes from Ornithorhynchus anatinus, assembly GCF_004115215.2. Lineage (NCBI taxonomy): Eukaryota > Metazoa > Chordata > Mammalia > Monotremata > Ornithorhynchidae > Ornithorhynchus > Ornithorhynchus anatinus. The sequence continues at coordinate 17,518,163 of NC_041748.1, read as the reverse complement.
CTGTCCCGCATGGGGTTCCCAGTCTTAATCCCCATTTTCCAGATGAAGTGAGACCCAGAGAAGTGAAGTGACTTGCCCAAGGACACGCAGCAGACAAGTGGCAGATCTGGGATTAGAACCCATGACCTTCTGACTCCCAAGCCCGTGCTCTCTCCACTAAGCCATGTTCCTTCTCATATAGATAGAGCATCTCTCTGGGAGTCAGAAGGCACTGGGTTCTAATCTCAGCTCTGCCACGTGTCTGCTGGGTAACGTTGGGTAAGTCACTTCACTTCCTTGTGGCTCGGTTACCTCATCTGTAAAATGGGTATTTAAACTGTGAGCCTTATGTGGGTCAAGGACTGTGAACCACCTGAGTAGCTGGTATCTAACCCAGTGCTTAGAACAGTGCTTGACACCTAGTAAGCGTTTAACAAAGACTGCAATTATTATCATCAGCAGAAATGATCTCCATATCCATTTTAGTCAGCTGTTTCTCGTGCTTCTCTGTTGCGGTGTCTCGAAAGTGTTTACTATTCAGGAAATAGTCCTTACAAAACACTTTCCTGGGGTATTTTAGGTCTCAAGAGAAACGCACTAGAAAAACCCCAAATTACCAAGAGGCTCAATTGCCATTTCATCTTTTCAGAGAATAATGATAGTAATAATTATAACAATAATAGCATTTATTAAGCACTTATTGTGTGTTAAAAGCCAGGGTAGTTACACAATGATCGGGCTGGACACCGTCCCTGTCTCACATGGTGTAAGGGATAGAGCATGAGCCTCAGAAAGTCATGAGTTCTAATCTCTGCTCCACCACTTGTCTGCTCTGTGGCCTGGGCAAGTCGCTTCACTCCTCTGGGCCTCAGTTACCCCATCTGTAAAATGGGGATTAAGACTGTGAGCCTCGTGAGAGCCTGTGAGCCTTGGGAGAGGGACTGTGCCCAACCCGATTTGCCTGTATCCAACTCAGGGCTTAGTTCAGTTCTTGACACATAGTAAGCACTTAAGAAATACCAGTTATTATTATTTTACTGATGAGGAAACAGAGGCCTAGAGTGGTTAAGGGGCTAGCCCAAGGACATACAGCAGATCATTAGCAGAATTGAAACTTGAACCTGGTTCTTCTGACTCCCAGCCCCGTGCTCTTTCCATTAGGCCACACAGCCTCCCTGGGGGGAATAAATAACAGTAATAAGAATAGTGGTATTTGTTAAAAGTGTATTCTTTGCCAAGCAGCAAGCAGCATTTTTTCTTTCATTTTTCAAAGTGTCACTTTAACTGTTTACTCCTCTCATTGTTTCCATCGCTTGCCTGTCTGGCTCCACCAGAGTCCTGGGGGACATGAAGGCCATTCTCTGGAAGTCATTTTCATAATTTTCATTCTCTAATTTCCAGTCAATCCGTGGGTTTGGCTTCCTCGGTGGGATGAATCAAGTTTACAACCTTGTTCTTTAGGGGCCCATTCATCATCTTCCTTGAAATATGAAATTCTATGCACTTGGCTGTATATCCTTAAAGCACTCTGTTACTCAACCCCAGCTCCATAATACAGCAATATTCTCACACCCATCTATTTCCCCTAACCCCAATCTACTTTAATATCTGTCTCCCCCTCTGGATTGTAAAGTCCTGTGAGCGGGGAATGTTTCTACCAACTCTGTGGTAGTGTACTCTCCCCAGTGCTTAGTCCAGTGCTCTGCACACAGCGCTCAATAAATAAGATTGATTAAGGGCAGAGAATGTGTTTACTGTATATTTTAATAATAATGATAATAATGATAATGGTGTTTGTTAATAGCTTTCTATGTACAAGCACAGGTCTAAGTTCTGGGGTAGATACAAGGTAATCAAGTTGGACATTGTCCCTGTCCCATATGGGCTCACGATCTTAATTCTCATTTTATAGATGAGGTAACTGAGGCACAGAGAAGTGAATTGACTTGCCCAAGATCACAAAGCAGACAATTAGCGGAACCAGGATTGGAACCCAGATCCTTCTGACACCCAGGCCCGGGCTCAGCGAATACCACTGGATTGATAGGTTGGGCTTTCCTTCCTTCCTTCCTTCCTTCTTTCCTTCCTTCCTTCCTTCCTTCCTTCCTTCCTTCCTTCCTTCCTTCCTTCCTTCCTTCCTTCCTTCCTTCCTTCCTTCCTTCCTTCCTTCCTTCCTTCCTTCCTTCCTTCCTTCCTTCCTTCCATCATATTTATCGAGCTCTTACTGTGTGCAGAGCATTCTACTAAGTGCTTGGGAGAGTCCAGTGTAACAGAGTTGGTAGACCCGTTCCCTGCCCGCAATGAAGGAAAGGAAGCGTATGAGCTGGGGAGGAGCAGGAAAGGAGAGTGGATGTGGAAGTGAGAGGCAGAAGATGGAAATTTCCCAGCATAATGCTCCGTTACAAAATGGCCCGAGGGCTGGTAATAATAAAATGATGAATAAAATAAATTCATCAGGCATAATTACCGAGCACTTCCTGGGCGCAAAGTGCTATTCTAAGCACTTAGAAGTATCCAATACAGCAGAGTTGGTAAACACGTTCCTTGCCCACAAGGAGCTTTCAGTCTAGGGTACTTAAGTGCTTAAGCTCACTATGAGCCAACCCCTGGGTAGATCCAACATATCAGATGGAACGTCATCCTTGTTAAACGTGAGGCTCACAGTCTAATATTAATTATGGTATTTCTTAATCACTTACTCTGTGCCAGGCGCTGTATTAAGCGATAATGGGTATCACATCCCCATTTTACCAGGGAGGAAACTGAAGCCCAGAGAAATTAAGTGACTTGTCCAGGGTAACATAGCAGATGAGGGGCAGAGCTGGGACTAGAACCCAGGACTCCTGGCTCCCATCCTGGAGGACTAGGCCATACTCCTATCTTTGTCCCCTTGAGCCCTGGATGGCCGCTGGATGGGCTATCTTACTGACCGACAGTACTCGTCTGGTGAGGTCCTTTCCTCAATAATCCCATAGTCCAGTCTCTGGCATCTCCATCCCTTGTGGTGTGTCCACTATCTATCAATCGATTGATTGTATTTATTGGGAGCCTACTGTGTGCAGAGGACTGTACTAAATGCTTGGGAGAGTCCAATAGGACAGAGTAGGTAGACCTGTTCCCTGTCCACTGGGAGCCTACAGTGTAGAGGGGGAGACAGATGTTAAAATAAAAGGTGGATATGAACATGAGTGATGCGGAGCTGAGGGTGGGGTGAATAAAGGGTGTAAATCTAAATGCAAAGGTGACGCAGAAGGGAGAGGGAGGAGGGGAGATGAGGGCTTCGTTGGGGGAGGCCTTGCGCTGATAAGCTGCTTCAGGCTTGATGGGCTCGAACAAGCTTGCTGCCTTCGAAACTGCTGGGAGAAGCAGTGCGGTCTTTTGGATATAGTCCAGGCCTGGGAGTCAGAAGGTTCTGGGTTCTAACCCAGCTCCGCTGTTTGCCTGTCGTGTGACCTTGGGAAAGTCACTTCACTTCTCTGGGTCTCAGTTCCCACATCTGTCTCCCACTCCCTTCTGTGTCGCCCTGAGTTGCTCCCTTTACGCATCCCCCCTCCCAGCCCCACAGCACTTATGTCCATATCTGTCATTTATTTATTTCTAATAGTGTCTGTCTCCTGCTCTAGACTGTAAGCTCGTTGTGGGCAGGGAATGCGTCTGCTTACTGTTCTATCGTACTCTCCCCAGTGCTTAGTACAGTGCTCTGCCCACAGTAAGCGTTCAATCAATCCGATTGAATGAATGAATGAATGAACCGTGAGCCCCATGTTGAATACGGACTGTACCCAACTCGATTAGCTTTTATCTACACCCGGCGCTTAAAGCAGTGTCTGGCACATAGTAAGCCCTTAACAAATACCATTTTAAAAAAGTACACAGAAAAGAAAACCCCAAGAGTGTGTGTCTGGAGGCCAGTTGGCCTGTCCCACCCAGTGTCCTGGGGTCTTGCCAGTTGTGGTTCCCACCGGATGGAAAGATAATCCCCCTCCTGGCACTCCCAGACCCACTCTTGGCAAGGAGGTGGGTGTCTGAGAGCAGCCACGGAGGAACAGCCAAGGAACAGCAATCCCGCCTCCTTCTGTTCTCCTTCCAAAAGTCCTGGAGCCTCTCTGGAAGCTCGCTGAGCCGAGCTCCGTCTCTCGAGCCGGGCCGTGGCCGGAGTCCAGAGGCCAGGGGATGAAAGGTCACTTCTAGCCCCACATCCCATTACTTCAATTGAAGATGGGCGTAGCTTGCCAGTTAGCCCCACCTGGTCGGTCGAGGATGGTAGCGGTGGGAAATCGTGCCGTGATAAAGACAAACGGAAGGGCCCGGTCAGGGGGGAGGGAGGGAGCCGGGTGGGATTTGGGTTTTAAGGGGCAGTCGGGAGAGAGGAAGAGGAGTCGGAGGGCGGAAGCGGAGCGTACAAAGAGTTTGGAAGGAAGGAGATGGGACGATAACTGAAAGGAGCCATTGGGTGGAGGAAGGAATGTTTTTGATGGGAGACACGTGGGCGTGTTTAAAAGCAGTGGGGAGGGAGCCACTGGAGAGTGTGTGGTTAAAGATAACAATGATAATAATTATGGTATTTGTTAAGCGCCTGCTATGTGCCAGGCACTGTTCTAAGCACCGGGCTAGATACCAGATAATCAGGTTGGACACAGTCCCCGTCCCACATGGGGCTCGCAGTCTGAACCCTCATTTAACAGATGAGGGAACTGAGGCACAAAGAAGTTAAGTGATTTGCGCAAGGTCACACTGCAGACAAGTGGCAGAGGAGGGATTGGAACCCACGACCTTCCAACTCCCAGGCCCGTGTTCTACCCACTAGGCCAAGTTCCATCCCATGGTGTCCAGGGAGGGGATTAGAGTGGGTAATGTGCTGTGCCAAACATATTATTATTATTATTATCGTACTCATTATGTTTTTGTTAAGTGCTTACTATGTTTCGAGTGCTGTTCTAAGCACTGGGGTTGATATAAGTTAATCAAGTTGGACACAGTCCCTGGCCCACATGGGGTTCACAGACTAAGTAGGAGGGAGAATGGGTATTGAATCCCCATTTGACAATTGAAGAAACTGAGACCCAGAGAAGTTAAGTGACTTGCCCAAGATCACAGAGTAGGCATTCAGCAGAGCTGGGTTTGGAATCCAGGTCCTCTGACTGGCAGGCCCGTTCTCTATCCACTAGGCCACACTGCTTCTCCCGCGGCTCCTTCTCCACAGTCCCACCTCACAAGGGAACCTGACTGGGAAGCCGACGAGCTCCCTTTGCCCCGATTTCAGGTTGGCTGTCCGAGGGAGAGCTCAAGATGGGAGCTGGTGAAGTGAGAGAAGGGGGAGAGATTCTGGCTGGGTGAGATCAGAGCTCAGAAAAAAAACTATGACATTTGTTAAGTGCTTATTGTGTGTAAGACACTGCACTGAGCACTAGGGTGAAGGCGAGCAAATCAGGCTGGATGCAGTCGCTGTCCCATATGGGGCTCACAGTCTCAATCCCCATTTTGCAGATGAGGTAACTGAGGCTCAGAGAAGTGAAATGACTTGCCCAAGATCACACAGCAGACAAGTGGCAGAGCCGGGATTAGAACGCATGACCTTCTGACTCCCAGGCCTGTGCTTTATCCATACACTCCTCTATCCACCCCAGATTTCAGCTGGCTCAATTGCCCAGAAGGAGGGATGCAGTGTCCCCTCATCCAGTCTGACACCTAGACTACCCCTTCTAGCTCACACCCCACAGTCACAAGTCTCCCACAAATCCTAGAGGAAATATCAGTCAATCAGCTGTATTTACTGAGCGCTTACTTATGTGCAGAGCACTGTACTGAGCACTTGGGCCAGTACAATCCAACAGAACCAGCAGACACATTCCCTGCCCATTACGAGCCAACAGTCTAGAGGGGAAGACAGACATTAATATGAAAGAGCCGGGGCCTGGGAATCAGAAGATCTGGGTTTTAGTCCTAGCTCTGCCACTAGCCATCTTTGTGACCTTAAGCCAGTCACTAACTTCTCTGTGCCTCGGTTTCCTCATCTATAAAATGGGGGTTCAATAGCTGTTCTCCCACCCAGAAGATTTTGAGCCAGGTTGGGCAGTTGAGGGGGGCAGACTCAGTGACCCCTCGGGGACGACACGGAGAAATCCAGACGCGAAAGGCTAATCCCTCCTCCGTTCCGCCTGTTCTGTAGCTATTTCAGTCGTATTTATTGAGCGCTTCTTGCATGCCGAGCACTGTACTAAGCGCTTGGGAGAGTACAGTATAACAATATATAACTATAATTCCCTCAGGAACTACGAACCTGAAACATGGCAAATGTGCAGAGCAGGCAAATTGGCTATCCCGATGGAAGTGTTAAGTGTTTGATTTGCTGGGATTCATTAGGAGTTCAACTTTGCAGCTTTCCTTTTTCGAGTCATTCCGTCTTCCGTGAGCCAGCTTCCTTGCGGTTCGGACAGACGGAGTGCAGTACACATTTCCCCTTGTTTCCTTCCCCTGAGCTCCCTCCAAGCCTGGTTTTAACTTGAATTTTTCCAAGAATTCTCATCGTTGCTTTAAAGCTAAATAAGGAACAGCTCAGTGACATGGTCTTGTTTTTCTAGGACTCCGAAGGAATTCAAACAGGTCTTTGGAGCAAAGAGGCATTTTCAGGGCTTAGTTCATATTACACTTCATAGGCGCTTAGTACCGTGCTCTGCACAGAGTAAGCATTCAGTAAATGCTACCGACCGATTTTTTCTGTAGTGCTTAGTGCTTACTGTGTTTCAAGCACTACCTTTTTAAGGGTATGTGTAAAGTGCTTTACTCTATGTCAAGCACTATTCTGAGTGCTGGGGTAGATGTAAGATCGTCAGGTCAGAGACTATGACTGTCCCACGTGGGGTTCGCAGTCTAAATAGGAGGGAGAACAGGTATTGAATCCCCATTTTACAGATGAGGAAATGGAGGCCCAGAGAAGTGAGGTGACTTCCCATGGCAGACAAATGGGGGAGCTGGAATTAGAACCCAGGTTCTCCGGCTTCCAGACCTGCGCTCTATCCACTAGGCCACACTATTTCATGATTGATTGATTATCATGAATGTTCAGCCAGAACAAAGTAGAGTCATTTAGCCGTTTAACACCTTCGATGATCGCACAACAGGCTCAGAGTTAGGGAGAGGCAGGGCATTAATAATCATAAAAATGTTGGTATATAATAATAATAATGATAATGTTGGTATTTGTTAAGCGCTTACTATGTGCCGAGCACTGTTCTAAGCGCTGGGATAGACACAGGGGAATCAGGTTGTCCCACGTGGGGCTCACAGTCTTAATCCCCATTTTACATTGAGGTAACTGAGGCACCGAGAAGTTAAGTGACTTGCCCAAAGTCACACATCTGACAAGTGGCTGAGCTGGGATTCGAACCCATGAACTCTGACTCCAAAGCCCGTGCTCTTTCTACTGAGCCTGTTCTAAGCGCTGGGGTAGATACAGGGTCATCAGGTTGTCCCACGTAGGGCTCACAGTCTTAATCCCCATTTTACAGATGAAGTAACTGAGGCATAGAGAAGTTAAGTGACTTGCCCACAGTCACAGAGCTGACAAGTGGCGGAGTTGGGATTCGAACCCATGACCTCTGACTCCCAAGCCCGTGCTCTTTCCACTGAGCTACGCTGCTTTTCTAAGCAGCTTCTCTTCTTCATTACTATCCCATTTTACAGATGAGGAACCTGAGGCCCAGAGAGGTTCAGTGACTTGCCCAAGATCACTCGGCAGGCCGGAGGCAGGGTAGGAACATAAACTCAGGTCCTGTGATCCCCACGCCTTCTCCTGCTAAGAGACAGGCAGGATCAATCAATCAATCATTTTAATGAGTGCTTACTGTGTGCAGGGCACTATACTGAGCGTTTGGGAGAGTACGACACAATAATGTGACAGACACATTCCCTGCCAACAACGAGAGGTTGTATCTCAAAATCAGCTTTTCAATGAATCCTACCCAGGGCACTTGGAATCAGAAAGGGGAGTCACTGAACTGGGAGCACGGGAGATACTCTGGATGGACGGGGTCAGAGTTTAGAAGGAAATCAGGACTTCTGGCCAGCTGGGTCCACTTCCAGTTGATCAAGCGAGGGCTGAATTCCAGATGCTGTTTGCCAGAGGTCTGTCCTCCCGGGCCCCCGAAGTGTCAGAGGGCACCGTGGCCTTCGGGTCTGGAGGCTGTGGATGGCGCTGGCCCAGGCCGAGCTCGGTTCGGAGGCGGCGGAGTCCGTATTCACAAATCCCTCGGGATAGGAATAGGACCGGGGGAGCAGCCGAGAATGGCCCGGCACGAATATGGGTCATCACCAGGGATTGGGAATTTCAACTCGAGCTCCGGAACGGTCCGGCCGCTCCCTCCCGGTGGGCCGGTCGGAGACAGTCAGGGAGAGAGCGATTAGACTGTGAGCCCGTCAGTGGGCAGGGATTGTCTCTATCTGTTGCCGAATTGTACATTCCAAACGCTTAGTTCAGTGGTCTGCACATAGTAAGTGTTCAATAAATACTATTGAATGAATGAAAGCAGAAGTGCTTCGGTCCAGAGTGGGGAGAAGCGGGGATTTCTCTGGCCCGGTTCACCCAGCAAGCCATTACGAGGGACCCTGGTAAGAGGTAGCAGCGTGGTATAAAGGCTTGGAGTCAGAAGGTTACAGGTTCTAATCCCAGTTCCGCCACTTGTCTGCTCTGTGGCCTTGGGCAAATCACTTCTCTTCTCTGTCCCTCAGTTCCCTCATCTGTAAAATGGAGATTGAGACCATGAGCCCCATGTGGGGCCAGGGACCGTGTCCAGCCTGATTTGCTTGTATCGACCCCAGAGTTTAGTACAGTGCCTGGAACATAGTAAGTACTTAACAAACACCATCATCGTCATTATTACCGTTATTATGATTATCGGAGCCCATGTTGACATAGTACGTCAGTATAAGAGCCTCCGTCCATCTGGCGGGTGGTCACACGGCAGGCCACTCCGAGAGCCCCCGGGCACATGAGAGGCTGCTGTGAGAGGCCCCGTTCACACGGCGGTCACACGGTGGGCCACTGGGAGAGGTCCCGTTGACCCGGTGGGCCACCCCATTAGCCCGGCTGCACAACTTCCCGATTTTCCTTCCTTCATCTGGTCAGCCACAGTGGGCCGGCCGGCCACAGGGGGCCCTGTCTAGTGTCGTGGCCTGCCCGAGCCACGGTGGGGGACCTTGGGCCCGGCCTCCGGCCCGGGGAGACCCTGAGCCCGGCCTCCGTCCCGACAGAGAGGCCCGGACGGGGCCGTTCCGGGGATTTGGTCACTGCTGGAATCCCCGCCAACTTTCCAGCCTCGCTTCTGCTACACCCTTTTTCAGCTGTTTCTCTTGCAGGGAGGTTGTGCCAGAAACCCACCCCAGAAATCGTCGGGCTTAGAAGCGGCTGGGAGAGCCACTTGGTCTGTGTGTGTGTGTGTGTGTGTGTGTGTGTGTGTGTGTGTGTGTGTGAGTGAGCACGTCTGTGGGTGGTTGCAAGCAGGAGGGGCGAAGGTCTGTTCCCCCGACCAGAAAGTGGCCGGAACATCTGGCCCTCCTGAGTCCTGCCAGTCCGAGAGAACATCAGGGGAGAGGCAAAGCGGAGTCTGCTTGTCGTGAATGAACACACACGCACCGCCGCACGCACCCACCCCAACACACGTGCCCTTGGAGGCCCGAAGCCGCTGGGAGCCAAGGTGTGGCGGCGGGAGGGGGCGGCCGCCCGCCACCGGCTGAGGAACGGGACTCTCACGCCGCCCCTCCGGGCGCAGATGCCGCTCTGAAGAATCCCCCGGGCCAACCGGGCCGAGGAGCCAGCGGGAGGGGTCCTCTCTTCTCCCCAAGAACCAGGCAGGTAGGTCCCACCGGGGGATTTTCCTTCTCTTAAAGAAATAAGGGAATACGGAGTCCTCCGGACTCCACGGCCACAATCCTCCGCTCCCACAATCCTCCGCCTCACCTGTAGGACCTGAGGGGCTCGAAGGAGGAAATTCCTTCTTGGGGAGCACGAGGGTTTCTTTCTGCCTCGGGCGCAGGCTGGGACCGGTCAAGTAGCAAGGAAGCTGCTGTGTGGCCTTGGGCAAGTCCCTTCATTTCTCTGGGCCTCGGTTACTTCATCTGGAAAATGGGAATTAAGACTGTGAGCCCAATGTGGGACAGGGACTCTGTCCAACCTGATTTGCTTGCATCCACTCCAGCGCTCAGTACAGTGCCTGGCACATAGTAAGCGCTTAGCAAATGCCACCATTGTTATTATTATGAAGAGCTTAGGGGTGTGTGTTGAGAGGGGATTTGGGGCAGGGGCGGTTTCCACACAAGCCTACGTTCATTCAGTCGTATTTATTGAGTGCTTACTGTGTGCAGAGCACTGTCTTTCTTAGGATAAGAAAGCTAGGCTGAAGGATGCCAGCAGAAATGTAACTTGCTTCAAGAAATGTACTCTCTCAAGCGCTTAGTACAATGCTCTGCAAATAAATGCTCAATAAATGCCACTGATTAATCGATAGCAGAGGAAGAGGACTCTGCATCACCCGCCCTCATGGAGGTTCCGGGAAGAAGCGTGGCTCAGTGGAAAGAGCCCGGGCTTGGGAGTCAGAGGTCATGGGTTCGAATCCCTGCTCTGCCACTTGTCAGCTGTGTGACTGTGGGCAAGTCACTTCACTTCTCTGTGCCTCACTTACCTCATCTGTAAAATGGGGATGAAGACTGTGAGCCCCACGAGGGACAACCTGATTCCCCTGTATCTAACCCAGTGCTTAGAACAGTGCTCGGCACATAGTAAGTGCTTAACAAATACCAACATTCCTATTATCATTAATGAGAGGGACAGACAGACAGACAAAAGCGATCTGCAGATTCAGTGGGAGCAAGAGGGAGAATAGAGGCACAATCAGTACAGATCTGTCAGGAGGCAGCATAAAAGTAAGCTTGTGGTGGGCAGGGAATGTCACACTGTTTGTGTTGTGCTTTCCCAAGCTCTTAGTATAGTGTTCTGCACACCGTAAGAGCTCAATAAACACTATTGAATGAATGAATGACAAAGAAGCAGAGTGGTCCAGCGGATGGAGCACGGCCCTGAGAGTCAGAAGGTCCTGGGTTCTAATCTCAGCTCTGCTACTTCTCTGCTGTGTGACTTTGGACAAGTCACTTCATTTCTCTGGGCCTCAGGTACCCCATCTGTAAAATGGGGATTAAAACTGTAACCCCCATATGGGACATGGACTGTGTCCAACCTGATAGGCTTGAATCAACTCCAGTGTTTAGTCCAGAACCTGGCACATAGTAAGTGCTTTAAAAATGCTATAAAAAGACCCAAGAGCTACAAAGATAATGGAATATTCAGAAGAAAAAGATGTAAGGGCTGAGGAAAGGAATAAAATATTTATATGCCTGTTTACTTGTTTTGTTAGCTGGGACTGTCTCTATCTGTTGCTGAATTGTACTTTCCAAGCACTTAGTACAGTGCTCTGCACACAGTAAGCACTCAATAAAAATGATTGAATGAATGAATGAATATACCGTGTATGGGGTGGGTGGCAGGCTGACATAACTGGGGTTTTGCCAGTCAATCGGGTAAGGCTTCCTGGAGGAGGGTAGTCAGACCTGAAACCAGTCAGGTTCTCACTCGTTTAGGGCAAGTATTAGGATTTGTGGAGTCATCTCAATGGAAGGAATAAAAAAGTCAGTGTTTGTTCATGGTCCTCTCAGGAAGAGGTCATCACTAAGACAAGAATGACTGAGCAAGAAAGCAGAGGTTACCCGGACACCCGTGAATGGATGGTAAAGAATGAGTGTGGCCTAGTGGAAAAAACACCTGTCGAGGAGCCAGAGGACCCGGGTTCCAATCCTAGCTCTGCCAATTGCCTGCTGAGAGACCTTGGACAAGTCACTTTACTTCTCTGGGCCTCATCTGCAAAAGGGGGGATTCAATACTTATGCTCCCTCTTACTTAGTCTGTGAGCCCCATGGGGGCCCGATTATCTTGTATCTACCCCAGCACTTAGTACAATGATTAACGTATAGTAAGCACTTAACGAATACCAGTTGTTTACTCTGGAGGGGAATAGAATCTGATCAGAGAATGGGACTTCCTTCCAAGGATTCTTTGAGTGCTCTCCTCTCCCTTTTCTTTCCCCTCCTTCCTCAACCGATCAATGTTATGTATTGAGCGCTGAGAGCCCTATAAAGGGCCTATGACAACAGAGTTGGTAGACAGCATCCCTGCCCATGAGGAGCTCACATTCTAGAGGAGGAGCCTCAAAATAAAATGAATTACAGACAGGGCAGAGTGTAAGGATTTAGACCTAAGTGCTGTGGGGCTGAGGGAGGAGGGACTGTCGGAAATGAGGGGCTCCAGGCCAGAGCGAGGACGTGGGCGAGGGGTCAGCAGAGCTAGATCAAGCTCCTAGAAGCTGACCATCCGAGAGGATGTCCGCTGGTGGGTTATCGATCTGTTAAACGGGAAAAGTTTGTGGGGACCTGCTCTCTCACACACCGGCTAAAACGTAAGACTACTATTCTCATGTGACTGATGCAAAGTTTTGCCAGATACTGTCAAAATACATGAGATTTCTCCACCTCCTGGATGACTATTATTCCAAGAGAAATGAAGAAGGAGAAATTGAATACTGTAACAAAGAGCTGGTGGGTCTGGGAGGGCGAACTGCCATCAGGGAAGGGTCCACACGATTCACCAAGCAGCCGGAAGCTTCCATCGCTCTCTGGCAAAGGTCGAGCCGGGAGGCAAAATGAGTCAATCTGGTCTTGGGAGTCCTTGTGGGATCCTGGGAGGAGCCAGGGAGAAGTGATGGGGGGTCCTACGCTTTCATCCATGGGTGGCACCCTGGTTTGGCACCGTGGGTGAGAATAGGGGTTGCACCTGCCATTTTGGCCCTGGATGATCCAAGTTCTGGGGAGGTTAAGGGGGGTACATGGGTTCTAGGAGTTACCGTTCATTCATTCATTCGTACTTACTGAGCACTTACCGTGTGCAGAGTACTGTTCGAAGTGGGAGAGTACAATACAACAATAGAGTCACATCCTCTGCCCACAATGAGCTTACAGTCTAGAGGGGAAGACAGACATTAATAGAAATAAATAAGTGACAGATATGGACATAAGTGGTGTGGGGCTGGGAGAGGGGATGAATAAAGGGAGCAAGTCAGGGTGACGCAGGAGGGAGTGGGAGAAGAGGAAAGGAGGGCCTAGTCAGAGAAAGCCTTTTGGAGAAGATGGGCCTTCAATAAAGCTTTAAAGAGGAAGAGTAATTGTCTGTCAGATTTGAGGAGGGAGGGTGTTCCAGGCCAGAGGCAGAATGTGGGCGAGGGGTCGGCAGTGAGAGAGACGAGATGGAGGCACAGTGAGAAGGCTGGCATTAGAGGAGCGAAGTGTGCGGGCTGGATTCGGGCTAGGCCAAGGTACTTGTTGTGTTAACAGATTTAGCAGAAATCCCAGGAACCTTTTCTGCCCAAGATCTCACATTACTGCGGTTGAAGCCAGACTCGTTTCTCTCCTGGCTCCGGTCTTGGGCAGACTTAGAGTGCCTGGAGAGGATGACTTTAGAGCCGGAGATGAGAAAGAGAGAATGAATGGGAAGGGAACATGTCCCTTGGTGCGGTGGATATCTGTCTGGTTTTCAACTTACCCATCCACTGCCTGGTGTTGAAATACAAATAATAATAATGGTATTTGTTAAGGCCTTACTATGGGTCAGGCGCTGTACTAAGCACTGGAGTGGATACAAACAAATTTGGACACCGTCCCTGTCCCACAGTCTTAATTCTCATTTTACAAAGGAGATAACTGAGCCCCAGGGAGGTGAAATGACTTGCTCAAGGTCACACAGCAGACAAGTGACAGAGCCGGGGTTAGAATCCAGGTCCTTCTGACTCCCAGCCCCGGGCTCTATCCACTAAACCACTCTCCTTGCCCATTTCCTGCCTGGTGTTGATATGGCACCAGAAGCTGCGTGGTCTAGTGAATAGACCCCAGGTCTGGGAGTTAGAGGGGTACATACAAACTAAAGAGGTTGAACACAGTCCACGTCCCTCATGGGGCTCACAAACTTAATCCCCATTTTCTTCTTCAAATGCCATCAGATTGTTTCCGATCCCTAGCGACTCCGTGGCCACACCCTCTCTAGAACATCCCATCTTCTGTCATAAAGACGTCCTGGTGTGTATATCCGTAGAGTGTTCTTGGTAAAGATATGGAAGTGGTTTACCATTACCTTGGCTGCGGAATAGAAAACTTGAGTCTCTGCCACTGTCTTTGATCAACATTTTGATCACTTGATCATCCACCTTTGATTCCTTCCCGCGCCGCTGCTGCCCAGCATAGGTGAATCAACTTCGTCGGGTGCTTCGGCTTAGATCTCTCCATTCTGGGTAAACCTATACAGCTTAGCTGTAAGCTTCGTCAGCGTACGCAAACTCTCCTGCCACGATAAGGCGTCGATTCACACGTGAGGTAACTGAGGCCCAGTGAAGTGACGTGAATTGCCAAGGTCACAGACTGGAGAAGTGGAGGAGCTAGGATTAGAATCTGGGTCCTCCTAACTCCGAGGCCTGGGCTGTTATCCACTAGGCCATGCTGCTTTTTCCTCTCCACCCTCACAACATCCCACTCTATTTTGGGGCCTCTGTCGCCTTCTCCCCATCTCCTCATTTCCCCACCGTCCCCTCTGCTGCATCATCTCCTGCCCCACTTTCACAATTCCTGAAATCCCTTGCTGAGTTCTGGTAGCTTCCTCTTTCACAAGCCTCAAAAACTTCCTTAAGAGAGTGTAAGGAAAGGGGCGGGTCCATCTGAGGTTACACTAATCATAATAATAATAATAGTATTTGTTAAGCACTTACTATGTGTCAAGCACTCTTCAAACAAATCGAGTTGGACACAGTCCCTGTCCCGCCTGGGGCTCACAGTTTCAGTCCCCATTTTACAGATGAGGTCGCTGAGCCACAGAGAAGAGAAGTGACTTGCTCAAGGTCACACAGCAGACAAGGGGCAGAGCCGGGATTCGAACCCATAAGCTTCTGACTCCTAGGCCCATGCGCTACCCGCTACGCCATGCTGCTTCTCTAACTTTGCCTCGTTATGGCTCCATCTTCCACAGTGCAGGACATGGCCAAATAGCTGCAGTGGGAAGGATTTAAGTTAGACATGAATCATCACCATTATCCTCCAACATCCTCACCGCCTCAAACCCTTCTTTTTTCCCCTTCTGTCCCACAGAAGCTGCTGGCAGCATTTTTTTAAAGGACCATTTAAAACCCCTCCCTAACCTACCAAAAAGCCTTCAGTGATTCAGCCACAACAAAAAATAGAGACGCAGCTTGGCCTAGTGGATAGAGCACGGATCTGGGAGTCAGAGGGGCCTGGGTTCTAATGCCGGCTCCGCCACTTGTCTGCTGGGTGACTTTAAGCAAGTCATTTCACTTCTCTGTGCCTCAGTGA
The DNA here is from genome assembly GCF_004115215.2 of Ornithorhynchus anatinus. NCBI lineage: Eukaryota > Metazoa > Chordata > Mammalia > Monotremata > Ornithorhynchidae > Ornithorhynchus > Ornithorhynchus anatinus. The sequence continues at coordinate 17,502,734 of NC_041748.1, read as the reverse complement.
CCCCAACTATAAAATGGGGATTAAGACTGTGATCTGTATGTGGGAAAGGGACTGTGTCCAACATGATTGATTTTGTATCTAGCCCAGTGCCAAGTTTACTGCCTGGCTCATAGTGAGAGCTTAACAAAAACCATTTGTATTTGAACAAAAAAACTTGTCATGACTGCTTCTCTTTCTTTGCCTCTTCCACCTTACCCTTTCTACTCTCTTCAACTTGGTGTCTGTCCCACCCGCCAGGCTAGATTTAAAACTCCTGAGGGCTGGGGTTGGGTCTACACTCTACCCTGTAAACTCCTTGTGGGCAGGGAATGTGTCTATCAACTCAGTTCCATAATATTCTCCCAAGTGTTCAGTACAATGCTCTGCACACAGGGAGCGCTCAATAAATGCCATTGATCACTATTTCTGTTGCACTCTCCGATCAATCCAACCAATAAATTTTTTATTGAACATTTACTCTCTGCAGAGGACTATACTAAACGCTCAGAAGAGGACAATATAACAGAGTTGGTAGGTGTGATCCCTACCCTCAAGGGACTCACAGTCTAGTGGAGGAGCTTATAATCTAGAGCCGAGAATCCAACGCACTTCATTCATTCATTCAGTCGTATTTTTTGAGCATTTACTGTGTGCAGAGCACTGTACTAAGCACTCGGGTAAGTACAATAGAATGATCAGCAGACACATTCCCTGCCCACGACGAGTTTACAGATGAGAAAGGGAGACAGACACGACTATAAATAAATGTTACAGATATGTATATAAGCGCTGTGGGGAAGCGCTGTGAGGCACAGTGATGTGGCCTTAATAGGTGATTTAGAAATACTCTGATTGATTGATTGATTGGAGGGAAGCCAAGCAGGTAGCTGGGGAGACTAGAAAAACATATGGCTCTCCTTCAGGAAAACTAAAGAGCCACTGGAATTCTGCAAACTCTCTGAGACAGTTGAGCAAATCCGCAGATGACAAAGCTGGAGAACTCCGGGACCAGAAGACTCCGCTGGCCTGAATTTCAATATTTCTGCAATCGGGCAGAGAAGTCACTGGAGTTCATATCCTGTCGTAATGCCGGAACGGTTGCCTAAGTGCTGATGAGCCGGGGAATTGGAAACACATTCAAGACCCTGAACTCTTCATCTCCTGATCTCTGGGCCATGTCAGAGAGAGGGATCACGGACAGAGCTTGCCTGCTGCGTGATCTTGGACAAGTCGTTTAGCATTTCTGTGCCTCAGTTTCCTCATCTGTAAAATGGGGATTCAATACCTGTTCCCCTCCTACTTAGCCTGTGAGCCCCATGCGGGACAGGGACTGTGTCTGACCTGATTAACGTGTATCTACCCCAGCGTACAGAACAGTGCCTGACACATAGTGAGCCCTTAACAAATAATAATAATGATAGTAATAATGATTCTCCGTCACTTGCCTGCTGTGTAACCTTGGGCTAATCACTTAACGTCTCTGTGCTTCAATTTCCTCATCTGTCAATTAGAGAATCATTCTTTCAATCGTATTTATTAAGCGCTTATCGCATGCAGAGCAGATTCAAAATCTGTTCTCCTGCTACTTAGACTATCAGCCCCATGTGAGACAGAGAACTGGGTCTGATCTGAATAAATTGTGTCTATCCCAGTGCTTACTACAGTGCTGAGTACATAGTCAGCACTTGAGAAATATGGTAAGTGCTCAATAAATATGATTGAATGAATGAATATTATAGTAATAATAATAATTGTAAGCTCCTTGTGGGCAGGGAATGTGTCTACAAAATTTGTTGTATGTCTCACTCCCTGGTGCTTAGTACAGTGTGCTGCCCACAGTAAGAATTTAATAAATATGATTGATTGATCAATTATAGGTTTGGGCTCAGTACTCTGATGTCAATAACACACATGTGTACCGGTTCTCTATTGGAATGTTCATAATGACAATCATTATAGTAATAATAATACTATTAAACACCTACTATCACTGCGCTAAAAGCCGGGGTGGGTAAAAAAAATCATCAGATTGGACACAATTCCTGTCCCACTTGAGGCTCACAGTCTAAGGTCGGGGGGAAGAATGGGTATTGAATATCCATATCACAGATGAGGAAACTGAGTCACAGAGAAGTTGAGTGACTTGCTCAAGGTCACGCAGCAGGCAAATGGTAGAGTCGAGATTAGAACCCAGGTCCCCTGACTCCCAGGCCTGCACTCTTTCCTCTAGGCCAAGTTGCTCCTTTGAAAATGAAAATAAATTAGGCAGTCAGTCGTACCTATTGAGCACTTACCCTGTGCAGGGCACTGTACTAAGCACTGGGGGAGAGTACACTACAGCAATAAACGGACAACTTCCCTGCCCGCAACAAGCTTACGGTCTAGACGGGGAGACAGATATTAATATAAATGAATCTATTACATAAATGATAAATAAATAAGAGATCTATTTAGAGGCCCCAATCCTTCTCGACATCTCTGCTCTGCCCCACTGTCCCGAGGGGCTGTAATCCGGAGACGAGCCTGCCGCCCCGCTGGTGGGCCAAACTGAAGCCCCCCGTTTTGTCCGTCTCCAAGGCTGGGGTCTCCGGGCAGCTGGGACGACTTGGCCATCCATCACTGCCAGGAGTGTTACCTCCAGGAAGTCCAACCTTGGGCTTGGGGCAGCTGTTGCTCTGCTGGGAAGAAAACAGTCTTGAGATCAGGGATGGGGGTTATTAACTCTACTGTCCTCGCCCAAGTGCTCAGTCCAGTGCTGTGCACTCAGTAGATTGTGGGGTCCGAGGGCAGGTATTATGCCTACTAACATTGTATTTTACTCTTATTGTATTTAGAAGCAGCGTGGCTCAGTGGAAAGAACACGAGCTTGGGAGTCTAAGGTCATGGGTTCGAATCCCTGCTCTGCCACTTGTCAGCTGGGTGAGGGTGGGCAAGTCACTTCACTTCTCTGGGTCTCAGTCACCTCATCTGTAAAACGGGGATTAAGACTGTGAGCCTCACGTGGGACAACCTGATTACCCTGTATCTACCCCATCGCTTAGAACAGTGCTCTGCACATAGTAAACGCTTAACAAAATACCAACATTGTTATTATTATTACTCTCCCAAGCGCTTACTACAGTGCTCTGCGGACAATAGACTGAAAGCTCTGAAGGCAGGGATCATATCGATTTACTTTCTCGTATTCTCCCAAGCGCTCAATACAGTCCTTCGTTCCATAAAGACGGCCGATCGAAAGGGAAAGGAGAAAAGGTCTGTGTCGATTTCCAAAGTGGAAGGAGTGGCCACCTTTGGGTGTTTGTCACAGGCCAGACCCTGCTCTCAGTCTCCCAGCCCAAGGCCCATCATCTTGTTTACTTCTCATTTCTTCCCCTCCATCCCGAAAGCCGCAAACAATAATAGAAAGGAAATATGAAACGGGAAAACAGGAAATGGGCCATGGTGAGCATCCAGGAGATGAAGCCGGGCAGGCGGAGAGCAGATGGGATCTGTTAATTCCACAGCTCCGCCCTTCCTCCCGTTTCCAACGACAGCGCTCGGTGTGTGGGAGATGCCAGACGCGAGGAGGGAGTAAAAAAATCGGAAAATCCTTGGAACTCGGCAGCGTGGCCGGATTCTGACAAAACACAAGGGTCCTTGGAATAGCAGGAACGGGGAGAAAGTGTCCGAGCTGAAAGCCCGTCTGGCTGAGCTGAGCTGAGCTCTGGGTGGACAGGGAAGGGGTCTGTTTATTGTTGTATTGAACTCTCCCAACCACTTAGTCCAGGGCTCTGCACACAGTAAGCGCTCCAAAAATACCATCGAAAGAGTGAATGAATGCTGGCTGACTTGCTGAGTCTTTCTGCTGCGGATGCGGGGGAAAGGGCACGGCTCTGGGAATCGGGGTACATTTGGCTAACGAGGGGCAGACCGCCCATGCCTTTCTCAGTGTGCTGCCTCCCTGCCCCCTTTCTTGCTCGTTGCGCTCCGGGCCCCAGCGGGACCATGACGACGTACGGGGACCAGAGCAGGGATGGGTGGCCCTGGAGCAAGCCACTAGTACCAACATCAACTCCTCCACCCAAGTCCTCGATGCTCAAGTGTCAGGGCTTGGCTCGTCTGCCATGATCGACGGGAAATCATCTTCTGATCTCCTGCGTTTCCCTCCCTCCCCCTCTCTGCCCGACCCTCACATCAGCTGAGAGCCCCCAGGGTGGTCGGGAAGTCGGGAGACCCGGGTTCTAATCCCAGCTCTTCCACGTGTCCGCTGTGTGACACTGGTCAAATCACTTCATTTCTCTGTGCCTCAGTTACTCTGTCCATAAAATGGGGAGTAAGACCGTGAGTCCCATGTAGGACGGGGACTGCGTCTAATGCCATAACCCTGTATCAACTCCAGGCTTAGTACACTGCCTGATATTTAGTCAGCGCTTAACAAGAACTATTTTTTAAAAAATGTGACTTTGGGTGAATTGCTTAACCACTCCGTGCCTCAGTTTCCTCAACTGTAAAATGGGGAAGAAATAACTTCTCCCTCTCCGCTTTAAACTGGAAACCCCGTGTGGCACGGAGTCCGTGCGTGCTCCAATTATCCTGTGTCTACTCAATGCTTGGCCTAGCGACCGCCACTTAATAGATGCCTTGATGAGGACGGGGCCTCTGGCTGGAAACCGATTTTCCAGAACAGGAACAACTGACGGTGGGAGGCCGATGTAACTCTGACAGGATGCCAGCCCGGTGGTTCCCCTCCCTGCCTGCTGTCGCTCTGGTTCCCGTCTGGCACTACCACACAGTTCTGAGGCTCCAATTATTCACGTTTCTGTGGGTCGGCACTTTACATCACGGCTGTGTTTGCGTGGTTCATCTGGGTGGTCCTATTTGTGACCGTCGCAGTGTCACCTAATGGAAGGCACAGGGCTGGGAGGGTCAGGAGACCCGAGTTCTAATCCTGGCTCTGCCGCCTGCCTGCGGTGTGACCTTGGGCCAGTCACTTAACCTCTCTGGGCCTTGGTTTTCTCACCTGTAAAAAAAGTGACGGTCATACCTGCTCCCTCCCCATGACCCTGGGGAGAGTGACAGGTGTCAATCTGCCCCATGGACTGGGGCTTGTCCCGGTTTAGACAGGCAGTCCATCCTCAAATAGCTCCAGGAACACCCCCGACCCAACCCCACCCCAAGCCCAGAAACACAACAGCCCTCAGCCCTGGCACCTACAAGTACCCTACCCTCCGTCTCCCGGGTTGTGTGACCTTGGGCAAGTCACTTCACCTCTCTGGGCCACAGTTCCCTCAACTATGAAATGGGAATTCATTACCTCTCCTTCCTCCCCTGAAACTGTGGGCTCCACTTGTGGCAGGGACTGTGTCCAACCTGATTATCTTGTAACTAACAAGTGTCGGGAGCATAGGAAATGCTCAATAATTACCACAATTAATATTTTATCAGTGGGGCTCTCAGCCTCTTCCTCGGTTCACACAGAGGTCTCCCCTCCCAAACAGCCGGAAGTAGGGTGACCCAGGTGAAGAGCCAGGTGCGTAGTGGGGGACGGTGAGGGAGAGGAGCAGACTCTGAAGGAGAGAGTGGACCTTGTTGTCTGACAGCTCCCACTCATCTACACAATCCAAATGAGAAGCAGCGTGGCCTAGTGGATAGACCCCGGGCCCGGGAGTCAGACAGACCTGGGTTCTAATCCCGGCTCTGCCACTGATCTGCTGCCTGACGTGGGGCAAATCGCTTCACTTCTCCGGGGCTCGGTTCCCTCATCTGTAAAAGGGGGATTAAGATTGTGAGCTCCACGTGGGACAGAGAGTGTGTCCCACTCAATTTGCTTGCATCCACCCCAGCACTTAGTACAGTGCCTGGCATATAGTAGGTGCTTAAATACCATTATTATTATAATTATTATTATTATTCCTACTATTACTTTACTTCTCAGGGCCTCAGTTCCCTCATCTGTAAAAATGGGGGATTAAGACTGTGAGCCCAACATGGGACGTGGACCGTGTCTAGGCCGATTAGCTTGGATCTACCCCAGCACTTAGAACAGTGCCCGGCACAGAGTAAGCACTTAACAAATACCATAAAAAAAATGGAATGGTTGGACTTTCTGTCCTACCACATTGCTGTGTTTCCCCAGGGGAGATTTTAGGTAAGAATCTGGGCATCTCTGCTCCTAAACCTATGCCCGTTCCAATTTTTTTATGGTATTTGTAAGGCACTTACTATGTGCTAAGCACTGTTCAAAGCCCTGGGGGTAGATACAAGAGAATCAGGCTAGAAACAATCCATGTCCCACAAGGGACTCACAGTCTTAATCCCTCTGTTACAGCTGAAGTACCTGAGGACCAGAGAAGTGAAGCGATGTGCCCCAAGTCACACTGAGGGGCCCTGGGGGATTTTTAAGCAGAAGAACACGAGTCCTGAGGCCAGTTACTGCTGCTTTGGTTGCCTTGTCTGCCCAGACTGCCTTCTTCCCTGGTTGTGGGGCAGCTATTTTTCCCTTTCAGCACCACACTGAAAGCCAAAGCCCACATCCTCCCTCTGTCCTGGAACACCCTCCCTCTGCAAACCTGCCCCTCCTTCAAAGCCTTATTGAAGGCCCATCTCCTTCAAGAGACCTTCCCTGACTAAGCCCCGCTTTCCTCTTCTCCCACTCCCTTCTGCGATTCCCTGAATTGCTCCCTTTCTTCACCCCCCATCCCATCCCCACAGCACTTATGTCCCTGTCTGTCATTTGTTTATATTAATGTCCGTCTCCCCCTCTAGACAGTAAGCTCGTTGTGGGCAGGGAATGTGTCTCTTGTTGTATTATACTCTCCCAATCGCTTAGTCCAGTGCTCTGCACAGAGTAAGGGCAGAACAAATACAACTGAATGAATGGATGAATGAATGAAGCTCAGGCAGCAGCTTAAAGGAGAAGCTTTGGTCAAGGGGTTGCGTGGGCGTGGGGCCTGATGCAACACCAATCGCCCTGCTAGGCTCGCCTGCCTTCCCTCAGGAAACAGACAGAGCAGAGCCAGGGCCAGTGGGTGGCCGCTGGGTCTCCTCAGCTGGAGCGGAAGGTGACGTGAATCACAGACGGGGCCCAGCCCATTTCTTCTCACGGAACCTGTGAGTGGTGGTGGTGGAGGCGGAGATGCGGAGCGATGGGGGTCTCACACGCCGGAGACTCCGAGCCTGGGCCCACCTCAGGTGAGCCGGGCTCTGGGGGTAGGTGGGAGGGCGGGTTTCCCCCCTTGAGGCCTCAGATGCAGAATCCATCGGTCCTATTTGTTGAGCATTTATTGTGTGCAGAACACTGCACTAAGTGCTTCATTCATTCAGTTGTATTTATTGAGTGTTTACTCTGGGCAGAGCACTGTACTAAGCGCTTGGGAGAGGACAACATAAAAATCGACATATTCTCTGCCCACAAGGAGCTTACAGTCTAGAGGCTCCCAAGAGCTCGGAGAGTACATCATAGTGGAGTTGGTGGACATGCAGATATGTTTCTCCTTTATATTATTCATGCATTCAATTGTATTTATTAAATGCTTACTGTGTGCAGACTACTGAACCAAGCAGTAATGCAGTAATCAAGGCAGATAGGTATACGTACTTTAATTGATATAGTAACAGTTTGGATGGAGAGGAAGGGGGGTGCTTTTAGCAATACCGTGAAGGTTGAACCAACAGGATTTAGTGATAGACTGAATAAGTTGGTTGAATGAGAGATACTGTCAAGGTTACAGGCTTGAGGTGCTGTCTGCGGTGATGGGAAAGCCAGGGGGAGGACAGGGTTTCGGTGGGAAGATAAGAAGTTCTGTTTTGGACATGTTCCGTTTAAGGTGCAGAGAAGCAGCGTGGCTCAGTGGAAAGAGCGCGGGCTTTGGAGTCAGAGGTCATAGGTTCGAATCCCGGCTCGGCCACTTCTCAACTGTGTGACTTTGGGCAAGTCACTTAACTTCTCGGTGCCTCAGTTACCTCATCTGTAAAATGGGGATTAAGACTGTGAGCCCCACGCGGGACAACCTGATTCCCCTGTGTCTACCCCAGCGCTTAGAACAGTGCTCGGCACATAGTAAGCGCTTAACAAATACCAACATTATTATTATTATTATTAGGTGACAAGCAGGACATCTGAGTAGAGGTGTCTTGAAAGCAGGAGGAAATGTGAGACTGCAGAGAGGGAGAGAGATCAGGGCTGGACATCTAGATTGGGGAATCATCCGCATAGAGGTGGTAGTTGAAGCCATGAGAGTGAATGAGTTCTCCAGAAAGTAGGTGTAGACAGAGAATAGAAGGGGATGCAGAACTGAAGCTGGGGGAACTCCCACACTTAGAGGGTGGGAGACCAGACGAGGAGCCTGAGAAAGAGACTGAGAATGAGCAGCCAGAGAGATAGGAGAACCAAGAGAGGACAGTGTCAGTGAAGCTGAAGTTGGATAATGTTGCCAGGAGAAAGGGAAAGTTTCAAAATGTTCAGAGTATGGAGGCAGCTGAGAGATCGAGGAGGACTAGGATGGAGTAGAGGCCGTTGAATTTGGCAAGAAGAGATCACTGGTGACCTTTGAGAGGGTGGTTTCTGTGGAGTGAAGCCAGATTGGCGGGGGTCAAGGAGAGAAATGGAGGAGAGAGACGGCAGGTGCAGACAATGCGCTTAAGGAGTTCGGAGGAATGGTAGGAGGGAGACAGGGCGATAACTTGAGGGGAGCCCAGAGCCCAAGAGTGTTATTTCTCCTTATCACAAGCTTCTTCAAAAACAAACTACTGAGCCGAAGTGACAGCATCACATTTTCGTGGTGAGCAGAGGGCTCCGAGGAAGGAGGAAACGTCTGCTGGGGGAACAGAGAGAGGGTTTTGGTGGTCACTGCCACCTCCAGCTCTTTAGAGCAGAGATCACTGGAGCTGGGTAAGGATTGGAAGGTTGCTGATCTAAGACTCCCTCGACAAGGAAGTGAGACAAGTGTATTGTTCTGTTCTCTTCCCAAGATGGCTCCAGGGGTCCATCCTGAGGGCAATGTGAGCTCCTTGGTCCCTTTGAAAAATCCAATCACGATCCCTGTGCCCGGTCCAGAGAGAAAACCCTCGCACTTGGATTTGCACCCTTTATATATCCATAATTTATGTTACCTATTTACATATTACATAAATAATTACATAAATCTGTAATTTATTCTTTCATATTCATGTCCATCTCCCCCTCTGGGCTATAAGCTCATTGTGGGCTGGGCATGTGTCTCTTATATCATTCTATTGGACTTTTCCAAGTTCTTAGTACCTTGATCTGCACACAGTAAGCACTCCATAAATATGATTGATTGATTGATTGATTGATTGATTGATTGATTGACTTTATTCATCCCCCCTCAACCCTACAGCAGATATGTCCACATGTGTAATGTATTTATTTATTTTCATGTCTGTCTCCCCCTCTAGACTGTAAGCTCCCTGTGGGCAGGGGACACTTCTGACAACTCTGTTCTGTTGTACCCTCCCAAGTGCTTAGTACAGTGCTCTCAGTAAATGCAATGAGCTCTCAATAAATGCAATTGATTGATTGATAATAGTAATTATGATATGTTTTAAGTGCTCCTTCTGTACCAAGAACTTTGTAATCAATCCCTACTGAGAGAGGGACTGTGTAGATTCTGGATAATCAGGTTGGACGTAGCCTGTGTCCCAAGTGGGGCTCACAATCTAAGTAGGAGGGAGAGAAGCATGTAATCCCCATTTAATAGTTGAGGTAACCGACACAGAGTAGTTAAGTGACTTGCTCAAGGTCAGTCAACGGGCAAGGTGGCTGAGCTGGGATAAGGAGCCAGGTCTTCTGACTCCCAGGCCCAAGACACAAAGAAGTCAAGTGACTTGCTTGAGGTCAAGCGGCAGGCAAGGAGGGATTAGAACATGTGTCATCTGACTACCAGGCCTGTGCTCTTCCCATTTCTCTAGTAAGAGAGTTAGCAGCTAGTGTTCCAAGCACTCTCTCGAGGAAGAAAAGAACTCACAGTTCTAACACTTTCAGTAAATGATTTGGTATTAGCCCAAGGGAAGAATCGGAGAATGTTTTCCCCACAAGGAGAATCTGTCTTGAGAGCAAATGATCCACAAGTTTGGTGGGCTTGAGATGAGATGATTGTGCGCGTGCCTGAAATCAAGGCTCGATGCCTCTACTCTACCCAACCTCGGGTTCGGGTGACAGGACTTTTGTGTCTCTTGGGGTTTTTGCTACCTCACTATCATTACTATAGTGGAACAGCAGCACGTAGCCAGGGTGAAAAGCATTCTCCTAGTGGTGGATAGAACGGTAACATCACTCAGTCGATGGATTGGATTAATTGAGCACTTAATTATGTGCTGAGCACAGTACTAAAGGCTTAGGAAAGTACAACAGAGTTGGTAGACACATTCCCTACCCACAATGAGCTTACGGTCTAAAGAGGAGGACAGTCATTAAAGTACGTTGAAGAAAGGAAGAATAGTAAAGCATAAGGATGTGGACATAAGGGCTGGAAAGCTGGGGTGAGCAGCAAAGTATTTAAGGGCCATTCTGTCAAGAGTGTGGGCTTGGTTGTAGAAGGAAGCCCGGGAGGTAAGGTTGGAGAGGGCAAGGTGAGTGAGTGCTTTTAAGTCTTTGGTAAGGAGTTTTTGTTTGATGTGGAAGTGGATGGGCAACCACTAGATGTTCTTGAGGAATGGGGAAACATGGACCGAAAGGTTTTGTAGAAAAATAATCCAGGCAGCAGAGCAAAGTGTGGAATGGAGCGGGGAGAGATGGGCGGCAGGGAGGTCAGCAAGGAGGCTGTTGGGGTAATCAATTGTTAGCAACTTATATTATTGCAGGCACTTATTTTTTAACCTCTGGGAGCTGAGTTTAAATTGGCCCTTAATAGCATCATGTTGAAGTTGATTTTCCTGGCAAAAGCAAGAAGTTCTCAGCTGGAAGGTACCTGAGGAACACCAAAGGACTAGGCAGGAGGCGGCAATTCGGAAAACACGTCTCCAGCTTTAAACTTGTTTTCCCTTATACTTCAGGTCAAAGACGCACCCAGAATTGCAATCCAGGAAAGAAAAGCCTACTGTAAAAACAAGTGAAATCTTATGTTGGTCCTGGCGGTTTCTTTGAATCAACAAAGCCTAACCTGTTCCTCCCAGTAAATATAAACCAGTTTTCCCTATAAAGCAGTTTTCCCTATAAAGCAGTTTTCATAGCATGTTCTTTCCTCAGTCCCTGCCATTTTAACATTTCCTCATCACCTATGCCCTGGAGTCCTCACACCCTCAGGACTTAGTTACTCGTTCTCCCCTCCCGACTGAGAGCTGTATCTTTGAATTTGGTTGTTTTCCCCTGCCTCTAATTTATTTTTTGTGCCTTTTTTCCTGTTAGATTGTAAGTTTCTTGAAGGCAGGGACCATGACTACTATTGCTATTGTGCTCTCCCAGTCATTTAGTATTCAGTACTGTGCTCTCCTATCACTCAGTACAGTGCTCCACCCAGAGTAAGCACTCATCCATTACCACCAATTCACTGTAACACAAGATTCTTCAGGGACCGACCCCCCGCATCCAAGGAAAACATCCTGGATTTGTTTCCCGCGGGGAGGGGAATTCCCTTTTCTCTGGCCCTGTCTCTAGTTCTGTTGCTTAGTCACCTAATTGCGTGATCTGTTCTTCCTCTCCCTTAGACCATGAGCCCCATGCTGGACAGGGACTGTGTCTGACCTGTTTAACTCATATTACGCCAGGGCTTAGAACAATACTTGACACAGTGAGCTATGAATAAATACAATAGTAATAATAATGATGATGTTGTTAATGATAATAACGTTAATAATAATGAGAAGCAACGTGGTTTAGTGGCTAGAGTGCGGGTCTGTGAATCAGAAGGACCTGGGTTCTAATCCCAGCTCCGCCACGCTTCTGCTGTGTGACCTTGGGCAAGCCATTTAAATTCTCTGGGTCTCAGTTACCTCATCTGTCAAATGGGAATTAAGAATGTCGGCCCCATGAGGGGACAGGGACTGTGTCCAACCTGATTAACTTGGATCTACCCCAGCAGTTAGAATAGAGCTTGGCACATAGTAAGCACTTAACAAGTATAATAATAATAGTAATAATAATTATAATTATTATTATCATTAATTATCTGCCCCAGGTGTGTCTTAGGCCCGAGTGATCTCCGCTGAGGCAGTCCTTGGGGCCCAGGGCAGCAGCCTCCAGCTCCTACCACTCCCTGGAATTTGAAGCATTCCCCCGGCACCAGCTCCTTGAATTGTGTTTGGGTTGGCCGGTTAGCCGTAGGCTGATTTTTCTGAATTTCACCATTCCTTCCGTTCCTCCTGCCCGTGAAAAATACTCAAATGCATTTTTCCACTACCCAGAAGGCCACCCCACTGTGTGAGACTGACTGGAACTAAAAGAGAAAAAGAAAAGGAATTTTTCCCTTTAGGGGCGTAGGTAGTACCTAGGTGGGGGAAGTAATTGGGCAGTGCAGAGGAGGAACCACTAAGCCTTTTACAAGGGTCAGAGTTCGGTGTTGCTGGGCTACTCCACATTGGGGTATGGCCAGAGATGAGCCCTTGAAGCCACAATGGACAGAGGTCCTCTGTACCTGGTCATCCTCACCCTCAATAGAAGACTTGTAGGAGCAGAGCTCCTATCGGAATAGCCCAGAAGCTGAGCTAGGGGTTGCCTGCCCCGACTTAGCCCTTTTTTTTATTTTTTAGGTATTTGTTAAGTGCTTCCTATGTGTCAGGCACTGTACTAAGCATTGAGGTAGATACAAGCCAGTCAGGTTAGACACAGTCCGTGCCCTCCATGGGGCTCACAGTCTTCATTCCCATCTTACAGATGAGGTCACGAGGCCCAGAAAAGTGAAGTAAGTTGCCCAAGGTCACACAGCAGACACTAGGTGAAGCTGGGATTAGAACCCAGGTCCTCCTGATTCCCAGATCTGGGCTCTATCCACTAGGCCACGCTGCTTCTGTAGTCTTCATCCCCTTTGGCCGATAGTGGTCACCGGACAGTTAATAATAAAAATAATAATAATAATGATGGTATTTTTTTAAGACCACATCAGGGTGTTGCTTCCGGTCACTTCCAGCCAGTCAGTCAGTTAACTGTATTTATTGAGCCCTTACGGTGTGCAGAACACTGCACTAAGCGCTGGGTAGATTACAATATAACAATAAACATACACATTCCCTGCCTACAATGAGTTTACAGTCTAGATGGGGAGATGGGACATTAGTAGCAATAAATAGATTACAGATATGGACATAAATGCTGTGGGGCTGGAAGGAGGATGAATAAAGGGAGAAATACACTGGGGTCTGAGTTCTCCAAGAGTCCTAGCAGAAAGGACCTGGTCCTGGGAGTCAGAGGACCTGGATTCTAATCACAGCTCCCAGCTGCGTCCCCTTGGGTGAGTCATTTCACTTCTCTGGGCCTCTGTTTCCTCATCTATAATATGGGGATTCAATGCCTGTTCTCCCTCCTACTTAGACTGTGAACCCTTGGTGCAACAGGGACTGTCTCCAACCTGATCAGTTAATCTGCCCATCAGTGGTATGTATTGAGCACTTAGTCTGTGCAGACCACTGTGCTAAGTGCCTAGGCGAGTACAATATTGTGCTTTCCCACGTGGTTAGTACACCTCTCTGCACAGGGTAAGCACTTGATAAATTGCATTGATGAAGATGATACAATACAATACAGTAGAGCTGGTAGACATTTTTCCTGACCTTAAAGAGCTAACTGTCTAGTTGGTGAGAAAGACATTAAAATAAATTACAGAGAGGGGAAATCACAGAGTATAAGAATACGGACTTAAGTATTAACCTTTGCCAACCCCAGAACTTAATGCTATCACTCATTCAATTCATTCAATCATATTTATTGAGCACTTACTGTGTGCAGAGCACTGTATTAAGTGCTTGCAAAGTACAATTCAGCAACAAATAGAGATAATCCCTACCCAACAACTGGCAAAGCCGCATCCTGAGTTTCCATTCTGCTCTCAGATGACCCATGGCACCGCAAGGGGCATGGAAACAATTCCCAACCCAAAAGAGCAGTTTTGCCTAATAGTTAGATCCCAGGCCTGAAAGTCCACCTCTTGTCCGCTGTGTGACCTTGGGCAACTCATTTCACTTCTCTGGGCCTCGGTTCCCTCATCTATTAAATGGAGATTAAGACTGTGAGCCCCATGTGTGACAGCGACTGTCTCCAACCTGATTAGATTGGATCTACCCCAGGGCTCAGTCCAGAGCCTGGCACAAAGTAAGTGCTCAACAGATATCTCATTAAAAAAAAGAGAGAGAAGGAGGTGCAATCGGTATTTTCTGGCGGATGCTTGGTACCTCCGGGGAGGAAGATGGAGGTCCATGGCCTGGGTCATCTGTCCCGCCCTGTGCCAAAAAGGCTGCACCAAACTGCTGAGGAATCTGAATCCAGCTGCTGGTTGGTCACTGATATACTTGTTGACAAAGCAGCTGACCTCCTCCATGGAAAAATTCCTCCTCTTCAGGAATGGCTGCTGGCTGCCCAGTATCCCCGGGGAAGGGTTAAAGGCATTTTGTGCCAGCTGCTTGTATAGACTGGTGCCCATTGAGCCACCTGGGCATCCCCTCCTTCCCTCTCCCTAGGCTAGCTACATCTGCCTAGCTGACCTTGAGAACGGCCAAGAATGGAAGGCAGGCTGGTCGCTCACCTTCTTCTGCCCTGGCCTCTCCTTGTTCCCCCCGTCCCCCTCCTGTTCTTTTAAGAGTGTATTTATTAAGCACTTAGCATGTGCCAGGATTTGTACTAAGTGCTGTGTTAGATACAAGATAATCAAGTTGGACAGAGTCCACGTCCCACATGGAACTCACAGTCTTAATCTCCATTTAACAGATGAGGGACCTTGGGCACAAAGAAGTTAAGTGATTTGCCCAAGGTCACACAGCAGACAAGCAGCAGAGTTGGGATTTGAACCCAGATCATTCTGACTCTCAGGCCTGGTTCTGTCCATTAGGCCACGCTGCTTCTCTCTCTTTTTCCTCTTTCTCTCCCTTCCACTCTCTCTCTTACCCTTCTTCTATTTCTCTTTCTTTCCTTCTTTCCTTCTCTCCCCAACTCTCTCCTTCTCTCTGACCTTCCTTCTCTCCTTTTCATTTATACATTCATTCAATCGTATTTATTGAGCACTTACTGTGTGCAGAGCACTGTAATAAGCACTTGGAGTGTACAATTTGGCAACAGGTAGAGGCAATCCCTGCCCAACAACAGGCTCACAGTCTAAAAGGGGAAGATAGATAGCAAAACAAAACAAGAAGTCAGGAATCAATACAATCAAAATAAATAGAATCATGGATATATACATATATATATCCTTGTTTATCTCATGCTCTCTCTTGCTCTTTCCCTGCCCAACCGCCCTCTGTTTCTCTCTCCTCTCTTTTCTCTGAACATCTCTGACTCTCTCTCCCTTTCTGTATTTCTCTTCCTTTCCTTCCTTCTCGCTCATCTTTCTCTCTCTCTGTCTTCTCCTCCTCTCCTTCCTCTTTCTTCTTTCTTTCTCTTCCCCTTCTCTCTTCCTTTCTCTTCTTTCCTCTCCCCCTTCTATTCTCTCTCTTAATTTCTATCTCCCTCTCCCTTTCACATCCTCTCCCTTTCTCTTTCTGTTCCCCTCTCCCCTTTACTCTCCTTTTCTGTCTCACTTTTTCTCTCTGTTTCTGACCCTCTCCTAGTTCTCCCCCTCTCCCTCTCTCTTTCTCTCTGTCTCCCTTTCTTTCTATGTCTCTGACCTTTTCCCAATTTTCTCCCTCTCTCTTTCTGCCTAAGTCTTTCCTTTTCTCTCCTTTCCTCTCTCTGGTTCTCTCTCTCTCTCTGTCTCTCACACTGTCCCTTTCTCTCTCTCCCTTTTTCTTTCTTTCTGTCTCTCTTTTCCTCTCCTTTCCTCTCTCCCTTTTTTCTCTGTCTCTCTTGCTCTGTTTCTCTGTCTCTCTCTCACCTTCTCCTCTCCCCTTCCCTCCCTGCCAAGAATGTCATTCTCCCCAACTTCTCTGCTGCTTCTCTGGTTCCAGGAACAAAAAACCACCATCGTGTGGAGCTCTGAGACTCTTTAGTGTTCCCAAAGCCAAGTTCTTATGTAGATTTGAGTGGGAAGTGTCACTGTGTGCTTTCCTCACACCCACGGCTGAGCCGAGATTAGAGATTAATCCTCCCACATTCGAGTGGGAACCAGTGTGAGTGCACAGAGGAGCTGAAACCCATTTTGAGGAGAAAGCTGAAACTTTGCAAACTGATCCCAAAGATGTTTTCAGATTCTGGGGAAAATCTGGATTTAGCCCACAGTACTGATCAGGAAGAGTCCTATGGTATGGATCTTTTGACCAAAAGACTCATAATGGCAGAAGGACAGAGCACCACCCAGGATAGAGCAGTATAAGGGAGAGTGTGTACTATTACTATTATTATTACATTTGTTAAGTTCTTTCTAAGTGTAAAGCACTGTTCTAAGCCTGGGGTAGATACAAGCTAATCAAGTTGGACCCTCTGATACATGAGACTCCCAATGTAAATTGGAGGGAGAACAGGCATTGAATACCCATTTTATACATAATAATAATGATGATGATGGTAATAATAATAATAATTGTGGCATTTGTTAAGTGCTTACTATCTGCCAGGCACTGTACTAAGCAGTGGGGTGGATACAAGCAAATGGGGTTGGATACAGTCCCTGTCCCACATAAGGCTCACAGTCTCAATCCCATTTTACAGATGAGAGAACTGAGACACAGAGAAATGAAGTGAATTGCCCAAAGTCACCCAACAGACAAGTGGCAGAGCCATAATTAGAACCCATGACCTTCTGACTCCCACGCCTATCCCTTAGGCCAGGCCATTTATGAAACTCTTCCTCTCACAAGGTGAGAAGAGAAGAAGTCTTGCTACTAATGGGAAGTTCTGCCATGGAAAGCACCCATCAGTTGCGTCTGCACAGGGCCACGGGTCTCTGTCGAAAGGGAAATTCCTCTTTTGCTCCAGCTCCGCATGGGCTCAACCCAACCTTCCCATCAAGCCTAGGGCAAGCGAGGAGGGCAACTTGACACGGCCAATGTCTCTGTAGTCACTAGTCCTGCCGTGCCACGCATCTCGCTCAGGGAAGCCTTCCCGGAGGAGGTGACATCTTAGGAGAACATCACAGGTGGGGAGAGCAGGTGTTGGATGCATTGGAAGGGGGAGGTAGTTCTGGATAGCCACTTACCTCAGTGGGCAAATGTGAGCAAGAGAGGGAGAGAGGGAAACAGAGATAGAGAGCCAAAGAGGGAGATAGACATGTGCTTAGGGGTGGGGTAACAGTATGTGTGTGTGGCTGGGCGGGCACCAGGGTTGAGAGCTCCTGCTTCTGCTTCCAGTAAAGGGTAGGGAACAAGAACAAACCAAGAATCCATGGCAACTTTTTTATGGTATTTGTTATGCACATACAATAAGCCAGGCATTGTAGTAAGCACTGGGATAGATACAAACTAGTCAGGTTGGACACAGTCCCTGACCCACATGGGGCTCTCAGTCTTAATCCCCATTTTACAGATGAGTTCTATGGCATTTGCTAAATCCTTACTATGTGCCAGGCACTGTAGTAAGCACTGGGGTAGATTCCAGACAATCTACCGTTTGTCTGCCATTTGTCTGCTGTGTGACCTTGGGCAAGTCACTTCACTTCTCTGGGCCTCGGTTACCTCATCTGTAAAATGGGGATTAAAACTGTCAGGCCTTCCTTATCTCATAAAGGCCTGTCTCTCCAGAGCTCTGGATAATAGGAGGGTCTCTCTAGGACTCTGGATACTAGGGCTGTTTCTCCAGAGATCTGGATAATGGGACACTCTCTAGCCAAGGCTCTGGATAGTATTCATTCATTCGTATTTATTGAGCACTCGCTGTGTACAAAGCTCTCTGTTTAGAGCTTGGGAGAGTACACCGTAACAATTAGCGGATGCATCCCCGGCCCACAACAAGCTTACAGTGTACAGGGGGAGACAGACATTGATATAAAGAAATAAAATACAGATAATAATGGAGACGTCTCTCCAGGGTTCTGGATAATAGGGCTGTTTCTCCCGGATTCTGGCTATACAGAGGTGTCTCTCCAGAGCTCTGCATAATAGGGGTGTCTCTCCTGGATTTTGGATTATTGGGCTGTTTCTCTAGGACTCTGGGTAATAAGGGATGTCCGTCCTGGGCTCCAGATATTTGGGCTGTATCTCCATTCATTCAATAGTATTTATTGAGCACTTACTATGTGCAGACCACTGTACTAAGCGCTTAGAATGGACAGGGATCTGGATAAAAGAGGTCTCTCTCCTGGGCTCTGGATTCCTGCTCTGGGTGAATGGGGTGTCTTTCTTGAGCCCTTCACTGACTCCCCTTCCCCAGGGCTTAAAGATTTGGGAGGGCTTTGAGGTGGGGAGAGTGGTGGTCTGCCAGATATGAAGGGGGAGGGGGTTCCAGGTCAGAAGGAGGACGTAGGGGAGAGGTCAGCGGCGAGACAGATGAAATCGGGGCACAGAGAGTAGGCTGTCATTCGAGGGGTGAAGCGAGCAGGCCGGGCTTTAGTACAAGAGGTAGGGAGGTAGGGATTTGATTGCATTTATTGAGCGCTTACTGTGTACAAAGCTCTGTACTAAGCTCTTGGGAGAGGACAATGTCACAACAAGCAAACACGTTCCCTGCTCACAAGTTCACAATCTACAGGGGGAGATCCTGACCTCTCTATCACAGTCCTTCCCTTGGCGATGGTTTGGGCTGGCGTGAACCCCATCTTGTTAAGCAGCCTTCTGGACAACTTTTTGATTGATCTCTGAGGGCGGAAGACGTCGGAAGACGGACTAGAGCGCGGGTGGAACATTTCCATTCACCGTCCCCATCTGGTCCCCATCAACGGTTCTGGATCCCTGCGTTCCTTTCTCAGGAAAAACTTTACTCTCCTTCCCCTCCACGCCTTTGCCTCTCTCTCCCATCCTTTCAGAAACTGACATTTGGGTCACAAGGTTCTGGCAAGGGACGGGAAGGTTTTGGAGCTATTTTCTCTTCAGGGAGCTTAGTGGGATAAAGAAAAACGGCCTGTTCCTGGCAGACAGACGATTAAAACCAGACTGGATTTGTTGTCATATTAGGGAGGGAGAATCGTCTGTGCCAGAGTTAGTAGCCACCGGAAAATCCTACTTCTGAAGTCTCTGCTTGCATCCAAACTTCAGAACTCGATGGCATTTGATTCTGGTAACAATGTGTTTCTGAGGTCCCGCCTGATTTTCCATTCCATCTCGCAAACAAGGGTCAGAGAAACAGTGTTTGTTTGCTCTGAGTTTTTAGAGGGAGAGAAATCACGTGTGAAAGATCAGCGCTCCACACTCAGTAAGCACTGCAATGGGAGTCAGAAGGATCTGAGTTCTAATCTCAGTGGGCGCTTAACAAAATACAATAGTAAAAATAATAATGATGATGATGATAATAACGCTAATAATAACGAGAAGCAACGTGGTTTAGTGGATACAGCGTGGGCCCCAGAATCAGAAGGACCTGGGTTCTGATCCCGGCTCCGCCACACATCTGCTGTGTGACTTTGGGCAGGTCACTTCACTTCTCTGGGCCTCAGTTACCTCATCTGTAAAATGGGAATAAAGAGCATGAGCCCCATGTGGGCTCACCTGATTAACCAACCTGATTAATTTGGATCTGCCTCAAAGCTTAAAACAGTGCTTGGCACATAGTAAGCATTTAACAAGTACCACAGTATTAATAATAATAACCTGTATCTACTTCGGCGCTTAGAACAGTGCTTAACACATAGTAAATGCCATAAAAATGCCAGAAATACTATAAAAAAGCACTCAATTAATACCATTAATCAATTGATGGATCTAACGGCACCTGAGAAGCACCGTGGCTTAGTGGAAAGAGCACAGCCTAGGGAGTCAGAGGTCGTGGGTTCTAATTCTGGCTCCACCACTTGTCAGTTGTGTGACTTTGGGCAAGTCACTTCACTTCTCTGTGCCTCAGTTATCTCATCTGCAAAATGGGGATGAAGACTGTGAGCCCCATGTGGGACAACCCGATTACCTTGTATCTACCTCAGTGCTTGGCACATAGTAAGCACTTAAATACCATAATTATAATTTTTATTAACTGAGAAATCAAAGACTTCATTCCCCCTGTCAGCCCCACAGTACATATGTGTCCATCAGGTTGGACACAGTCTTTGTCCCTCATGGGGCTGACAGTCTTAATCCCCATTTCCCAAATGCAGTAACTGAGGCACAGAGAAGTAAAGTGACTGGCCCGAGGTCACCTAGCAGACATGAAGCAGAGCTGGGATTAGAACCCAGGTCCTTCTGACTCCCAGGCCCAGGCTCTATCCCCTAAGCCACCCTGGTATATCTTGGACTCCAGACCGAGAGAGGGATATTGGGATTTGGAAGAGGGAGAGGGAGAGGCTCTCAGACCAGTGTTAATGGAAGGATTCTGAAGTCTATTCTCTTCAGCGTTGGAGAGAGCAGACATCACGTCCTCTTACTCCACTGTACCCTCCCAAATGCCCAGGACAGTACTCTGCACAAAGTAGAGGTCTAAAGCATCTTGAGAGCAGATATTGTGGTGACTAACTCGGTTGTACTCTCCCAATCGCTTAGTACAGTGCTCTACACACAGTACAGCGTAAGCCCCTTGAGAGTGGAGATCGTGTTGACTAACTCTATCGTACTCACCCAAGCGTTTACTACAGCACCCTTCCCATGGTAAGCGCTCAATAAATAAGACTGATTGATCGGTTGATTGACTGACTGGCTGTAATGATGGATGATTATAATCTGTAGCCGCCCTCTGTCCTCCACCTCTCACTATTCTGGTCTCGGGAAGGGCTCTCAGAGGCTTCTAAATCTCAGTTTCAACTTTCCACAAGTTGGAGGCGGGGTGTTCCAATTCCTAGTCAGGTTAATTGCTAAGGCTTCTGGTTTCTGTCAGTTAATCAGCATTCCATCGTATTTATTGGGCACTTACTGTGTGCAGAGCACTGAACGATGCACCTGGAAGAGTACAATAGAACAATAAACAGACATGTTCCCTGCCCACAATGAGCTTAGAGTCTAGAGGGGGAGAAGGAAAAGCAGCAGAATAGTGGCCGCTCTTTGCGAGGGGCCAAACGCTTTTAGTTTACTGAGGTAACGGATGCAAAAGCCCTTCAAAAAAATAAAAGCAATAATAATAATAATACCATCTACAGGTACAAGATCCTACCTCCCTTTTCAACTGGTCTCCCCCATTGAGCCGGCTCTCACAGGACCCACAGAAGGATCCTAGGGCCTATGGCCTCACCGCAGCTCTGAGATTCTTCTTGGAGGATGGGGGGGTTGCCATGGAAACCAATCTTTGAAAGAACTGCAAATATGGGCTGAGAGAAAACTCACCAAGGTACATTTGGTCTCTCAGATCTGCCAGAAACTGTGGTGGGCCTAGGGTCGCCTCCTCCTCCTCCACTCACCTCCTTCTGGGGTGGGGGTGGGCCGCTTAAAGGTGGTCACCTGGGAACTGCCCCATTTGAAGGGGAATAGCCAAAGATGCTAGACAGCTGGAAGGTGGGTGGCTTTGGAGAAGAAGCGTGGCCTAGTGGATAGAGCCCAGGTGGAAGTCAGAAAGACTTGAATTCTAATCCCGGCTCCGCCACCTGTCTGTTGTGTGACCTCGGGCAAGACACTTCACTTCTCTGGGCCTCAGTTCCCTCATCTGTAAAATGGGAATTGAGACTGTAAGGCCGACGTGGGACGGGGTCTGTGTTCAACTTGATTTGCTTGTATCCTCCCACAGTGTTTAGAACAGTGCCTGGCACATAGTAAGCGCTTAACAAATGCGACGATTATTATTATTATTATTGGAGTCTGCTCAGTTGGATTCCATGGCCCAGAGGAAAGAGCATGGCTGGGAGTCAGGAGACTCAGGTTCAAACCCTGGTTCCACCACTTGGCTGCTGGCTGCCTTTGGGCATGTCACAAAATCTACTGACTGATCCCAGCAAGCACAGAAACTTGCACAACCCAGCTGCTTCCCCAAGGTTTCTGTCTCTCTACAAATTTCCTTGTCACTGGGTGTGGGAGCTGAGTGGAAATTCTGCCCTGGAAGAGAGCTAAATTGATTTTGGTGCCGAGGGCCAACTAACAGGAGTGAAAACATCTGTCTGGTCCCTCCTCGTCTGTGTATCTAGTCTGGCAAATAGATGACTTGCTACTTGATGACAAACTCATTCCAGACCGTTTGAGATGGAAGACCTCTCAGCTTTTCCATTAGCTCCTGCATCTGCTCCCAGACCAAATGGCTCTTTAGAAGTTTGGAGACCAAATTTACCCTTATGGAATAATAATAATAATAATAAATAATTGGGAGATGCAGTATGGCTTAGTGGATAGAGTACGGACCTGGAAGTCAGAAGCTCCTGGGCTCTAATCCTGTCTCCACCATTTGTCTGTTGGGTGACTTTGGGCAAGTCACTTCATTCCCTCATCTGTAAAATGGGGATTAAGACTGTGAGCCCAAGTGGAGAATGAGAAAATAGTTCTGCAATGCTCCATAAATTAATCAGTGGTATTTATGGAGCACTTCCTGGGTGCAGAGCACTGTACTAAGCGCTTGGGAGAGTCCAGTACAACAGAGTTGGTAGATTCTGTTGTATTGAAGTAGCATGTTAAAGCAGCATGGTGTAGTGGATAGAGCACAGACATGGAAGCCAGAAAGTCATGGTTTCTAATCCCAGCTCCGCCACTTGTCTGCTGTGTGAACTTGCCCAAGTCACTTCACTTTTTTCGGCCTCCGTTACCTCATCTGGAAAATGGAGATTGAAACTCTGAGCCCCACGTGGGACAGGGACTGAGTCCAACCCAATTTGCTTGTATCCACCCCAGAGTTTAATAAGTGCCTGGAACATAGTAAGCACTTAACAAATAACACAATGGTTATTATTATTATTATACATGTTCCTTACCCACAGGGAACTCACAGACTAAAGGAGGAGACAGATGTTAATATAGATCAACAATTTTTACTTTATAGACATATATGTATATATATATATGTATATGTATATGTGTGTGTGTGTATATGTACATATATATATATATATATATATACTGGGGGGCAAAAACCAATGACCACACATTCCAGATCCAAGTACAATGAGAATTTGATTAAGTTGGTCCCAGCTGGCTCTGAAGTCTGCCTTCCTGTCAAGATCGATGGGGATGAGTTGGGAAGGGGACTTTTACTTTGCGCCTGCCTTTGATGTCGCCATCTGGTCAAGCAGACGTGGACTCAGATAAGGATTTTGGCTCCATGCCCAGGGAGCCGGGGGTGTGAGGGAAGGGCCGGGGGATGAACCGGGACTAATGATGTGTGAGTATTTGGGAGATGACTGTAGTCTGGAGACCGGAGCCTCTGAATCTTCCCCGACTAATAATGATAATGATAATCATGGTACTTGTTAAGCACTTACCATGTGCCAAGCACTGATCTAAAACATTGGAGTAGATACAAGTTACTCAGGTTGGACACGGTCCATGTCCCACATGGGGCTCACAGTCTTAATCCCCATTTTACAGAGGAGGTAACTGAGGTCCAGAGAAGTTATGTGACTTGCCCAAAGTCACATAGCAGACCTGGAGTTAGAACCCAGGTCCTTCTGAATCCCAGGCCCGGACTCTTTCCACTAAGCCATGATGTTTGTCTGCACTGGGCCCTGCGTCCCCCCACCCCACATTCACGGACAGCCCCGCTTGATCCCCTTCTATTTTCCATCTACTCCCACCCCCTTGGAGAACTCATTCGCTTCCATGGCTTCAACTACCACCTCTAGGCAGATGATTCCCAAATCTCCATCTCCAGCCCTGATCTCTCTCCCTCTCTCCAGTCTCGCATTTCCTCTTGCCTTCAAGTCATCTCTACTTGGAGGTCCTCCCGTCACCTCAGTCACGTGTGAAACAGAATCCTTTATCTTCCCACCCAAACTCTGTCCTCCCCCTGACTTTCCTATCACTGTGGATGGCACCACCATCCTGGATAGAAGCTACCCCACCTCTTAATACGATGCCTGGCCCATAAGAAGCTCTTAAATACCTCAGTATTATTATTACTATTCTCTCAAGCACTTAGTACAGCTCCCAGACCTGAGTAGGTGCTCAGTAAATTACCACAGATCCCCTAATGGAGCGGTTAGACAGAGACGGAAGGTGGAGCTCTGCAGCCTCCATCTTGGTGCTGAGATGGATCACTCCTTTAGCTGAAAAAAAAAACTGAAGAAACTCTTCCCTGAGCTAAGCCTAGGTGGCATTCATCGCTAAAAATAAATATGGGGAGAGTAACTGCAGCTGTCTCCTGGCTCTTCAAGCTCCTTCCCTAACAGCCAGCACCAGGAAAACAACAGTTGGCGAAGAATTCCTCATTCCTAACCATCTCCCCGAGCTTCTCCGCCTCGGATGGGCGCGTTCTGTAACCGGCGGTTTGTTTGTTTGTTTCCCTGGTGTGTTTTCCAACACCTACCGCTGGCTGAGAAAGTTCTGGGCGACATCCGGTCGATTAGTCAGTGGAATTTATTGAGCACTGACCTGGTGCGGAGCACTGTACTGAGTGCCTGGGAGAGTTGGCAGGCATGATCCCTGCCCAGAGTGGGCTCGTGGTCCTGATGGCAAAGAGGGTTGGGTTGTCTGGGCTAAGGAACCTTTGGCCAATTAAGCCTCCTCTCTCCTAGCTGGGGCTCTGCTAGGCCCCAGGGCATCTCTCTGGCAGAGTTTTTGTCCATCTGCCTCCCCTGATTAGACTGTAAGCCCGTCAGTGTGCAGGGATTGTCTCTATCTGTTGCTGAATTGTACGTTCCAAGCGCTTAGTACAGTGCTCTGCACATAGTAAGCGCTCAATAAATACTATTGAATGAATGTTCGTCAGTCAAAGGGGGACCCCAGCCCCCAAATGGCAAGAAGCTAAAACCTCCACTGTTCTGAACTCTGGACCTTAACCGCCAAACAATATTCAGGGCATTCTCCCATAGTCTGGGGCTTGTGTTCTTGAAGAATCTTGTGTCATGGAAAAATCGTCTTCTAGGAACCTGTGGATTCAATGGGAACGAATGAGCTGAAGGATAGAGATAATCACCGTTTCTTGTTGTATCGTTCTTTCCCAAACATTCAGTGCAGTGCCCTGCACACAATAGTGCTTAATAAGTCACTTAACCTCTTTGGGCCTCAGTTTCCTCATCTGTAAAATGGGGATTAAAACTGCGAGCCCCACTTGGGACAGGGACTGTGTCCAACCCGATTTGTTTGTACCCACACCAGTGCTTAGTGCAGACCTGGTACATAATAAGTACTTAACAAAATGCCATAATTATTTGTTATTATTATGATATTAACATGATTCAAACAGTAGAAATAGTAACAGTAAGAGCAATTGTATATATTTTCATTATCCTATTTATTTTGTTAATGAGGTGTCTATCCCCTTGATTCTATTTATCATTCATTCATTCTTTCATTCAATAGTATTTATTGAGCGCTTACTATGTGCAGATCACTATACTAAGTGCTTCGAATGTACAAATTGGTAACAGATAGAGACAGTCCCTGCCCTTTGACAGGCTTATAGTCTAATCGGGGGAGACAGACGGACAAGAACAATAGCAATAAATAGAATCAAGGGGAAGTACATTATCATGATTATGTTGTCTTGTTTTTGTCCGTCTGTCTCCCCCGATTAGACTGTGAGCCTGTCATTGGGCAGGGATTGTCTCTGTTGCCGAATTGTATATTCCAAGCAATTAGTACAGTGCTCTTTACATAGTAAGCGCTCAATAAATACTATTGAATGAATATAGTAGCACATCAGCATAGTTCAAACAGTAAAAGTAGTTATCAGTCAATCCATCAGTTACACTTATTGAGCACTTACTATGTGCTTATCACTGTACTCAGCACTTGGGAGAGTAACAATGTAACAGGGTTGGTAGACACAGTTTTTGCCCACAACAAGCTTACAGTCTAGAAGGGTAGGCAAGCAAGAATGTAAATAAATTATGGATAAAATCATAGGAATACTATAGGGATAGTATTTTCTAAGCACCTACAATGGGCTAACCTCAATCTCATCTATCTCACCGCAGACTTCTCGCCTACATCCTGCCTGTGGACTGGAAAACCCTTCCTCCTTAAATTGAACAGGCAATTACTCTCCCCCTGTCAAAATGTTACTGAAGGCACACCTCCTCTGAGACACTTTCCCTGACTAAGCCCTCCTTTCCTCTTCTCCCACTCCCCTCTGCATCACCCTGACTTGCTCCCTTTATTCATCCTCCCTCCCAGCCCCACAGCACTAATGTCCATATCTGTCATTTTATCAATTTCTATTAATGTCTGTCTTCCCCCTCCAGACTGTAAACTCACTGTGGGCAGGGAATGTTCTGTTCGACTCCCGCAAGCATTTAGTACAGTGCTCTGCACACAGGAAGTGCTCAGTAGATGGGATTGGCTGACTGCCTGACTGACTGATAGATACCCGAAACCATATCAGCCCTAATCCCTGTCCCACCTATGGCTCAGAGCTCAGTAGGCTTGAACCCCCTTTTACAGATGAGAAAAATGAGGCGCAGAGAAGTGACCGGCTCGAGGTCATGCGACAGGCAAAGCGGCAGAGCCGGGACTAAAACCCAGAACCCTCGACTCCCAGGCCCGTGCTCTCTTCACTAGGCCATGCTGCTTCTCCCTTCAGTGGGGCAGGGGAAGGGAGAAGGTTTCCCGGGAGTCTCCTCGACTCTGACAAGATCTGCCCCGGGCCAGCCTCGGGATGCCGGCGAGGAGATCGGACTCACTCTGGGAAAGGTCGACGGATGCGGCCTCGAGGTCTTAGGATGTCACATTTACGGCAACTATCACGTGGGCAGAGATCTTATCTGCTCTTGACACTTTTTTTTTATCTGCCACCCCACTGCAGGAGGTGAAGTTCCCTCACAGGAAGTCGGTGTGAAGTTGGGTTTGTTTTCAGAAGCAGGGCTGACTCGCCTGGTGTCTGGGACTGAATGTAAGTGATGCTCAAACGAACGGGTCCATGCAGAAATGGACTTTTGGGGGGTTGGGGAGAAGGCGACTGGGGCGGTGATGGGGTCTCCATCTCCTAGAATGAGAAGTGTGGCAGGGAGGAGAAGAAGACGAGTTGGAGAGGTAAGTGGGAAATTTGTGACCCAGTGGAAAGGGAAGTCCCAAGGAGCATATTGGATAGAGCATGTGCCTGGGAGTCGAAAGGTCATGGGTTCTAATCCCAGCTCCACCACTCATCTGCTGTGTGGCCTTGTGCAAGTCATTTCACTTCTCTGCACCTCGGTTACCACATCTGTAAAATGGGAATAAAGACTGTGAACCCCAGGCGGGACAGGGACTGGGTCCAACCCGATTTGCTTTTATCTGCTTAGTACAGGGCCTGGTACATAGTACCCTCTCAACAAATACTGTAATAATAGTAGTAACTATTGTTATTAAAGGGAGAGGGGTTGTGGGGCAGGAGAAATGGGGTGTAATCGCAGACCTGCCCCTGGAATACTGTGGGAACTCGGGTAGTTGCTCCACTGAGAGTTTACTGGGAGCAGAGCTACAACTAAGCACTTGGGAGTGTCCAAGGGAATTAATTAATTAATTTTTGTATTTGTTAAGTGCTTACTATGTGCAGAACACCGTTCTAAGTGCTGGGCAGATACAGGGTAATCAGATTGTCCCACGTGGGGCTCACATTTTTTTTAATCCCCATTTTTACAGATGGGGTAACTGAGGCACAGAGAAGTTAAGTGACTTGCCCAAGGTCACACAGCAGACAAGTGGCAGAGCCGGGATTAGAACCCTCGACCTTTGGGTTCCCAAGCCCGGGCTCTTTCCACTAAGCCACGCTGCTTCTCTAATGAATAGACAAGACCCCTACCCTCAAGGAGCTTACAATCTACTGCGTTCGGGGCAATGTACTGAGTACTTGGGAGAGTCCAAAAGAGTTAGTAGGCCGGATCCCTGCCCTCAAGGAGCTTACACTGTACTAAACCCTGGGGCGAGTCCAGTAGAGTGAGTAGAAGCATTCCCTGCCTTCTTGGAGCTTACAATCTTCTTTGTTCAGAGCACTGTACCTTACACTTGAAAGAGTCCAAAAGAGTTAGTAGACTTGATCCTTGCCCTCAAGGAGCTTATAATATAGCAGGGAAGACAAACATCAATCAAACAATACTATTTATTGAGCACATAATAATGGTAATAGTAATGTTGGCATTTGTTAAGTGCTTACTATGGGCAAAGCACTGTTCTAAGCACTGGGGGGATACAAGGTGATCAGGTTGTCCCACCTGGGGCTCACAATCTTCATCCCCATTTTGCAGATGAGGTAACAGAGGTACAGATAAGTGAAGTGACTTGCCCAAAGTCACACAGCTGACAAGCGGCGGAGCCAGGATTTGAACCCACAATCTCTGACTCCCCAGCCCGGGCTCTTTCCACTGAGCCCCGCTGATGCTACCGATGCCTGTTTACTCGTTTTGATGTCCGTCTCCCCCCTTCTAGACTGAGAGCCCGCTGTGGGCAGGGATGGTCTCTCTGTTGCTGAACTGTGCTTCCCAAGCTCTTAGGACAGTGCTCTGCATACAGTGAGCGCCCAATAAATACGATCGATTGAAGGAACGGGTGAATTTTAATAGTAGGAATAGTAGCAGCTCTAGAAGAGGCGAAGACGAGGGATAGGAACGGGGGGACGCCCTATGCTGGCCTGTCCCCCAGGTCACTTCCTAAACACCCTTGGTACAAATCCCAGGAATGGGCAAACCTATCATCTTCCTTTCATTCATTCATTAATTCAATAGTATTTATTGAGCACTTACTATGTGCAGAGCACTGTACTAAGCGCTTGGAATGTACATATCGGCAACAGATAGAGACAGTCATCCTCACCCGTGTCCCCTCAGCAAAAGCAGCGGCGACAAGGCACCCGGACCTGGGGGCGTTTCATCGCCGGATTGCTCTAGGCTTCAGTTTTCTCACCTGTAAAATGGGTACGGAATCCCCGTCCTCCCTCCTTCTTAGCCCGAGAGCCCCACGTGGGCCAGGGCCAGCGGGCGAGCGGCTACCTGCCCCGGCGCTTGGCTGGGGGCTTGGCATAGTAGGTGCTGAAAAGACCCCCACCACCACCACTACAACAACAACAACAAGGACAACAATGATGGCAAGAGACGTGGGCGAGGGCCTAGCAGCCCTGTGTCTGGCTGAGGACACAGACCCCCGAGCCGCCTCCCAAATCCACCCCACAGCCCCCCACGCTCCCCTTCTCTCCCTCACGTCAGCGTGGACAGAGCTCGGGCCTGGGTTCTAATCCCAGCTCCACTGCTTGTCTGCTGGGTGACCCTGGGCAAGTCACTTCTCTGGGCCTCAGTTCCCTCATCTACAAAACGGGGATGAAGACGGTGAGCCCCTTGTGGGACAACCTGATTACCTTGTAACACCCCCCCCCCCCCCCGCCCCAGCGCTCAGGACAATGCTCTGCACATAGTAAGCGGTTAACAGATGCCATCATCATCACTTCACTTCTCTGGGCCTCAGTTACCTCACCTGCAAAATGGGGATGAAGACTGCTAGCGCCATGGGGGATGTGGACTGTGTCTAACCCGATTATCTTGCATCTACCCCAGTGCTCAGAACAGTGCCCGGCACCTAGTAAGCAATTAATGAGTACCGTAATTATTAATTTATTGGTCCCTGCAAACCCCACATCATTCCTGTGGCCCCGGCCCTGAGCGCCGCCTGGCATAATAATAATGATAATGATAACAGTGACAGTATTTGTCAATCACTTGCTTTGTGTAAGGCACTGTGCTAAGCGCTGGATTCAAGCAAATAATAATAATAATGATGATGGCATTTGTTAAGCATTTACCTACGTGCCAGTTACTGTGCTAAATGCTAGATTCAAACCGATAATAATAACAACAGTAATGATATTTGTTAAGTGCTTACTGGGTGCCAGGCACTGTGCTAAACACCAGATTCAAGCAAATATTAATAACAATGGTATTTGTTAAGTGCTTACTAGGTGACAGGCACTGTCCTAAACACTGGATTCAAGCAAGAAATGATACTAATAATAACAGTGTCATTAAGTGCTTTTGTAGGTGCCAGGCACTGTGCGAAACGCTAGATCCAAGCCAATAATAACAGCAATAATGACATTTGTTAAGCGCTTACTAGGTGCCTGGCACTATGCTGAGCATTGGATTCAAGCAAATAATAATAATAATAGTACTTGTTAAGCCATTACTATGTGCCAGGCACTATCCTAATCACTGGATTCAAGCAAATAATAATAATGACATTTAAGCCCTTACTATGTGCCAGGCACTGTGCTAAACACTGGACTCAAGCAAATAATAATGGTGTTTGTTCAGCACTTACCAGGTGGCAGGCACTGTGCTGAGCACTGGATTCAAGAAAATAACAACAATAATGGTATTTGTTCAGCCCTTACTATGTACCAGGCACTGTCCTAAACAGTGGATTTCAGCAAATACCAATGGCGTTTGTTCAGCCCTTACTATGTGCCAGGCACTGTCCTAAACACTGGATTCAAGCAAATAATGGTGGCATTTGTTAAGCGCTTACTTGGTGCCAGGCACTGTGCTGCATGCTGGATTCAAGCATATAACAGTGGCATTTGTTAATGTGGGCAGAGCATTGTACTAAGCACTTGGGCGAGCCCTTGTCAGCTCTGTGACTTTGGGCAAGTCACTTAACTTCTCTGTGCCGAAGTTACCCCATCTGTGAAATGGGATGAAGACTTTGAGCCCCAGGTGGGACAACCTGATAACCTTGGATCAACCCCAGCACTTAGAACAGTGCTTGGCATATAGTAAGCGCTCAACAAATGCCATCATCATCATTATTATTATTAAACTATAAACGGAACTGGTAGACATGTTCTCTGCCCTCAAGGAGCTAACAACCTAGAGTGGAAGACATTAAAATAAATTATAGGTATGGGGAAGGAAACGATTATAAAGTTATCTTCACAAGTTCTGTGGGGTGGGAGTGGAGCTATATAGCTCTTCAGTAATGAAAAAAAACCCAAAACCAACCATGTAATAATGATATTGACAGCAGCAAGGCCCAGTGTCAAGCCTGAGAGTCAGAGGACCAGGGTTCTAATCCCAGCCCTTCCAACTGCTTGTTGTGTGACCTTGGGCCAGTCACTGTGCCTCAGTTTCTTCAACTGTAAAAAAATGAGGATTCTATATCTATTCTCCCTCCTACTTAGACTGTGAGCCCCATGTGGGACAAGGATTGGGTTTGACACATAGTAAGCGCTTAACAAATATGATAAAAATAATAATAACAATAATAAGAAAAATAAAATTGCTGTTTTATTATTTGTTAAACACTTATTGGGTGTCAAGAATTGTGCTAAGTGCTGAGGTAGTAATAATAATAAAAATAATAATATTGGTATTGGTTAAGCACTTACTATGTGCCAAGAACTGTACTAAGTGCTGGCGTAGACAAAAGATAATCAAATTCCATGGGGCTGACAGTCAAAGTATGAGGGAGAAGAGGTATTGAATCCCCCTTTTGCAGATGAGGTAAATGAGGCACAGAGAAGTGAAGTGACTTGCCACTGTTACACAGTGGGAAGGTAACAGAGTCAGGATTAGAACCCAGGTCTTCTGACTCCCATGCTTTTTCCACAAGGCCACACTGCTCCCTGGCCTGGGGTAGATATAGGATAATCAGGTTGGACACAGTCCCTGTCTCACAAGGGGCTCAGAGTGTGAAGGGGAGGGAGACTAGGTATTGAATCCCCATTGAGCCGCAGCATGGCGAAGTGGATAGAGTCTGGGCCTGGGAGTCAGAAGGTCATGGGTTCGAATCCCAGCTCTGCCGCTTGTTTGCTGTGTGACCTTGGGTAAGTCACTTCACTTCTCAGGGCCTCAGATCCCTCATTTGTAAAAAGGGGAATGAGACTGTGAGCTCCATGTGGGACAGGGACTGGGTCCAACCTGATTTGTTTGTATCCACCCCAACGCTTAGTACAGTGCCTGGCACATGGTAAGCGCTTAACAAGCGTCACAATTATTATTATTTTACAGATGAGGGAACTGAGGGCCATAGAAGTGAGGTGACTTGTGCAAGGTCACTCTAAAAATGCCAGCGGTGTTTTTCCAGCCTGGTGACACACGGAGCGTGTGAGAGGCCAGTAGTTACTGCTGCCGCCGTGACCCAGGCCGCACGGAGGAATTCTGTCCCATATCGAACCCTGAGCAGCCACCTCACAACACCAGCTCCTGGTCCCAGGGAGACGGGATGAGTGTGGATGATTCCAGGCAAACCCTCACCTCTACTGGAAAAACACTCCAAGTAGAACTGTCGACCCAATGTCCAATCTTTAATGATCACTCGTCCAACTCCGCATCCAACAGAAACTCCTTACCATCGACTTTAAGGCAGACCCCGGCCTGCCTCACTTTGCTTCTCTCCTACTACAACCCAGTCCGCGCGCTTCGATCCTCTAGTGCTAATCTTCTCACTGGACCACAGTTTCAACTCTCTCATCACCGACCTCTCACCCACATCCTCCTTCTGGCCTGGAATGCCCTTCCTCCTCAAATCCAAAAGACAATGACCCTCCTCCGTTCTAAGCCTTATTGAAGGCCCATCTCCTCCAAGAGGTCTTCCCTGATTGAGCCCTCATTTCCTCTCCTCTCGCCCGCCTCTATGTCATCCTTGCCCTTGGATTTGATCCTTTTATTCATCCCCTCTCTCAGCCCCACAGCACTTAAGTCCATATCCATCACTTATTTCAATTAATGTCCGTCTTCCCTTCTAAACTGGAAGCTCATTGCGGGCAGGGAACGCTCCTACCAGCTTTGTGGTATTGTAGTCTCCCAAGCACTTAGCACATAGTAAGCGCTCATGAGGATTACTTTAAAGAACAGATTAGTTGCAACCAGGAAACGATGCATAAATACCATACAGAGAGATAGAATCAGAACCCCACAAATCGATAAATACCGATTCGGCACTGAAGAAAAGACCGGGGCGGTCACGGCGATTGGTCTGCTTGTCTGGTTGTGTTTTAGACTGACCTTTGATCTTGGGCTTTTTCAGCTTTAGAAATGCTGTGCTCATGGGATTTCAGTTCCATACCGAAACAAGAAGTGCAAGCAGCCTGGAGACCATTTGTTTCCTGACCGTGGATCCACTCCAGTTTATCAATCCTTGACTCACTGACGGAGACTGTATAGTCAGCATTGGGGTGACCTTGTGTTTGACCGGTCGCGTTCTAGAATCAATCAACCGTACTGATTGAGCACTTATCGTGTGCAAAAACCTAGGGAAAGAAGCACTGTGGTATTTGTTAAGCACTGTACTAAGCACTGGGGTAGATACAAGATCATAAGGTTCCACAAGGGGCTCACAGACTAAATAGGAGGAAGAAAAGGGATTGAATCCTCATTTTGCCAATGAGGAAACTGAGGCCCAGAGAAGTGAGGTGACTTGTCCAAGGTCACGCAGCTGGCAAATGGCAGAGCCGGGATTAGAACCCACATCCGCCGACCGTCAGGCCCAAGCTCTTTCCACTGGTTCTCTGAGCCCATTAGAAACCTATGATCGATTTTGACTTTGGAGGAGGCACATGTGGGTATGAGGGGAGTTTTCTGAGCATCCAGAGAGAGGAGGAGCTTTGTCATCGGGGCCATTTTCCTCCTCGCTGCTTGCCTGAGGTATCTGTGCAGGGCACTTTAATGAGTTCGATCCAGTTAGGAGACACGATCCCTGTCTTCATGGAGCTTACAATCTACTGAGTGTAGAACACTGTAGTGAGCATTTGGGAAGAATACAATACAGCTGGTAGATATGATTCCTGCCCTTGAGAAGCTTGTATTCTACTACATGGAGAGCACTTTACTGAGTGCTCAAGAGAGGACAAGAGAATTAAAAGACACATTTGCTGCTCTCGAGAAATTTGCAATCTACTGTGTGCAGAGCACTGTTCTCAGCTCTTGGGAGAGTACCATATAATTAGTAGACACTATCCCTACCCTCAAGGAGTTTACAGTCTGCTATGGGCAGAGTGCTGTACTGATGATTATAGTATTTGTTAAGGGCTTACTATGTGCCAAGCACTGTTCTAAACCCTGGGGTGGAGATAAGGTAATCAGGTGGGATGCAGTCCTTGTCCCGGGTGAGGCTCCCAGTCTCAATCCCCATTTTACAGTTGAGGGAACTGAGGGCCAGAGAATAATGATGTTGGTATTTGTTAAGCACTTACTATGTGCAGAGCTCTGTTCTAAGCGCTGGGGTAGATACGGAGTAATCAGGTTGTCCCACATGAGGCTCACAGTCTTCATCCCCATTTGACAGATGAGGGAACTGAGGCACAGAGAAGTGAAGTGACTTGCCCAAGGTCACACAGCAGACAAGTGGCAGAGCCAAGATTAGAACCCATGACCTTCTGACTCCCAGACCCGGGCTCCAGCCACTACACCATCCTGCTTCTCTTCGGAGAGTCCAATAGAATTGGAGGATACTATTCCTGTCTTCAGCCAGTCAAACATATTTATTAAGCACTTACTGTGTGCAGAACACTGTAATAACTGCTTGGGAGAGTCCAGTACAACAATAAACAGACTCATTCCCTGCCCACAACAAGCTTACAGTCTAGCAGTGGAAAGAGACCCTAAAATAAAGTAGAGGTCAGTGGCCAGGGAAATTGCTCCTTTTTTAAAAAATGATATTTGTTAACGGCTTACTATGTACCAAACACTGTACTGACCGCTGAGGTAGAGAAAGCTGATCAGGTTAGACTGTCCCATGTGGGCCTCACGGTCTTAATCCTCATTTGACAGACGAGGGAACTGGGATACAGAGAAATGAAGTGACTTGCTCAAGGTCACAGGAGGAGAAGCCAGGTCCTTCCAACTCCCAGGGCCGGGCTCTATCCGCTAGGCCACGCTGCCTCAGTGCTTCTGTGAGTACCTAACCAACTGTGATCTCCACCTTTGCAGGCCCTTCGAACTGTCGTCGGGACGTCGTCGACTGAGCGGAAAAGTTACAGCCGCGGGGTCACTACAGGAAACTGAGTCAGCGGGTGAGTGAGACCCTCAAGGAGGAGAAGGTATCTCCCCAACCCCCCACCCGTCTTCCTCGTCCATGCCCTTAGATCTGTTCCGATTAAGCACTTCATATTCAACCTATGCGCAGCCCCACAGCGCCGACGGATCCCTAATTTATTTGAATGTCTGCCTCCCCTTCTGGACTGTTAACTGGTCGTTGGCGGGAAAAACTTCTTCCAACTCTGCAGTGTTGTTCTCTCCCAAGCGCTCAGTACAGAGCTCTGCCCCCAGAAGCCGCTCACTAAATAGCACTGCTTATTCTGATCGATTGATCCACTGGGCATTGTGAGACGGCAATTGTAGACTTAGATGGGGAGGCAGGATTCGTCCAAAGAAATCTAGTTTCCTGCCTTCAAGCAAGGGACTGCCTATATCATTCAGGTTGGGCAGAAATTCATTTGTTCATTCATTCAATAGTATTTATTGAGGGCTTATTATGTGCAGAACACTGTACTAAGTGCTTGGAATGTACAATTCGGCAACAGATAGAGACAGTCCCTGCCCACTGACGGGCTTACAGTCTAGTGGGGGGAGGCAGACAGACAAAAACAATAGCAATAAATAGAATCAAGGGGATGTACATCTCATTAACAAAATAAATGGGGCTCACAGTTTTAATCCCCATTTTACAGATGAGGTAACTGAGGCACAGAGAAGTTAAGCAGCTTGCCCAAGGTCACACAGCAGACAAGTGACCGAGCCAGGATCAGAGCCCATGTCCTCTGACCTCCAAGCCTGAGCTCTTTCCTCTAGGCCACACAGTTTCCCCTCTAGTCCAAGAGTTCTTTCTCGTGGCCACCAAACTCTCTCTTACCGCAAATGAGCCTCTTTCCTCTCTTACAGCCCACTTAGAAATGGAGAAGGGCAGAATTTTCTCCTCCTAAAAAACCCACAAACCCTTCAGAGACTCGAAGCCCATCGCGCAGTCACCGCTCCCTCCGAGCCTCCCATTTACCGATTCCTTTCGTCCCCACCCCAGAACCCGGAGCTAGCCGACAGCTTCAGGGATGAAGTCCCTGACTGAAATGTCCTCTCCTCCCTCCCCGTCCCCCGCCTCTCTATTTTCAGAAAATGGCTACCGAAGATTACAACCACAGCTACAATTACAATTATAATTACGACCCGGAAGAAGACTCCTTACAGGAAGTGACCGAAGAGGCGTCCCCCGGCCACCTCGGCGTGGCCGGCATCCTTTCGGTGGTGATCTACAGCGCGGTCTGCTTGCTTGGGATTCTGGGGAATGGGCTGGTGATCGTCATCACGGCATTCAAGATGAAGAAGTCGGTCAACACCGTCTGGTTCCTCAACCTGGCCGTGGCCGACTTCCTGTTCAACATCTTCCTGCCCCTGTACATCGTCTACACGGCCATGAACCACGACTGGATCTTCGGCACGGCCATGTGCAAGGTCAACTCCTTCCTCCTCATCCACAACATGTACACCAGCGTGTTCCTGCTCACGACCATCAGCTTCGACCGCTGCATCTCCGTCGTCTGCCCCGTCTGGTCTCAGAACCACCGGAACGTCCGGCTGGCCTACGGGGCCTGCGCGGTCATCTGGGTCCTGGCCTTCTTCCTCAGCTCGCCGTCCCTGGTCTTCCGGGACACGGCCCCGGCCAAGGGCCGGACCACCTGTTTCAACAACTTCACCCTCTCCGACCCCCTCCTCGAGGACCGGGCCAGCAGGGAGGCGGGCGAGCGGAGGCACGTGGCGGTCAACGTGACCCGTTTCCTCGGGGGCTTCGTCCTCCCGTTCATCGTCATCACGGCCTGCTACCTGGTCATCGTCAGCAAGCTGAAGCGCAACCGGATGGCCAAATCCAAGAAGCCGTTCAGGATCATCGTCACCATCATCGTCACCTTCTTTCTCTGCTGGAGCCCCTACCACGCCCTGGGCCTCCTGGAGCTCTTCTACCACGTGGTCCCCCACGCCGTCTTCAAGCTGGGGGTGCCCCTGGCCACCGCCCTGGCCGTGGCCAACAGCTGCATGAACCCCATCCTCTACGTCTTCATGGGCCAAGACTTCAAGAAATTCCAGGTGGCCATCTTCTCTCGACTGGTCAACGCTCTGAGCGAGGAGACCGCCCATTCCTCTTACCTCAGCCACAGGGGAGTCACGAAGATGTCGTCCATGAACGAACGGTCCGTGGCCAACGACAGGGAGACCAGCATGCTCTGAGTCCGGTCCGGCCCCTTGGTCCCAAGCGGGTCGTCGTATAGGAGACCCGATTGGAGTTTCTCAGAAGGGCCCCTGGGCTTTGGGTGCCCGGGGTGGCTGGTCTCCGGCCGGGGAATGTTTGACTCCGGTGGGGCCCGGAGGGTGGTGGTCCCCGGTGGCCCAGGGAGAACTCTGCCCTCCTACCTCCCACCTTTCCTCTGGGCCGGACAGGAGCCGACGGGAGGGTCACTCCGCTGAGCCCTCTGGACCGACGCCCCTTTTCTGCCTCCTCATATCCAGGTTCTGCTCTCTGAATGGAGCTGTCAGTCCATCGATCAGTCAGTGCTAGCCACTGGACACTGATTGTGTGTAGAACACTGGAGTAAGCACTCGGGAGAATACCGAACAACCAAGTGGGTAACCTCGATCCCTGCCCCCCAGGGGCTTGAAGTCCGCTTCCCCCCAGGAACTCAGAGACAAACCACCCATGGGTCCAGGCAGGACTGTCTCAGAGCAGACTCCGAATAATCCTGCCCCGGTCCGGCTTGCTTTCAGTCGACGACATTTACTGAGCGCTTACTGTGTGCACAGCACTCTGCTGAGCGCTTGACCTTTGGAGGTGCTGGGGGCCTGTCTGGAGTGTGCCCCATCCCTGCTATTTCTGGGCGCTCCTTGAGGTCGGCCCCAAAACTCTTCCAACTTCCCCTCTGCGGGTTCCCAGGACCCTAGGCCAACCCGGACCCTAGGAGGCTCCGGGGTAGTGCCATCCGTTTTTCTTTTTCATGCCGGGGGGTGTCGGGCTCTGGGCTCTCTTAGTTAAGGAGCTGAGAGAGAGGCTGAGCCCTCCACGGAGTCCCCAGTCTAACTGCATCATTGCATAGCTCCGACATTGATTCACTCCCATTTCCTCATACCAAAAATAGCACTCGAATATTTCCACTCCGACTGTGAGCAATCTCGCCTTGGGCTCATGAAGACAGTGGGACCTGAAAACTTTTGAAGATTCACACGCAAACACAGACACACAGACACACACCACACACAAATCTGTTGCTGAATTGTACATTCCAAGTGCTTAGTACGGTGTTCTGCATATAGTAAGCACTCAATAAATACTATTGAATGAGTGAATACACACACACCACACACAAAACCCCACCAAAAACTGAACAGCCATAGCAGTTGGGAGATAGATTTGGTTTCACCCAAGCACAGATAGGGAAATGAAAAGCTCTACCCCTTTCCTTTTGCTCACCCATGCCCATTCGAAGGAGGCCAGCCTTTCCATCATACATTCCCACCCCTCGTAAAACTCCTAAACAATCAGTCGGTCAACAGTATTGTTGAGCACCTTTCTGTGGGCAGAGCTCTGTGTAAAGCACTTGGGAGAGTAGAATGCAGCGGGTAGACACGATTCCCATCCTCAAATTGCTAATAGTCTACTATGTGCAGAGCACTGTACTAAACACTTGGGAGTCACGATCCCAGCCCTCAAGGACCTTACAGTCTAGTCACTTATTTAAAAATTAAACTTAGAGGCAGACTTGTACATGGTTAAGAAATCTATCAAGTCACCAAAATCTCCCAGCTGTATTTAGCTAAATAGTCTTACTGTGTGCAGAGCCCTGTACTAAGCATCTTCGGAGAAGAAGGAAGGTCTCTCAACTCGGCCGGACTCAAGGGAAATAGTTCCGGGAACGACTGAGGCACAAGCTTGGACCGCGTTTAGGTGGGCTGCGACCACATGAGAAGAGCCCGGGCCTGAGAGTCAGGAGGACCCGGAGTCCTGGGGAGTCCTGGCTCCACCACTGACCCGTTGGATAACCTCGTGAGCAAGTGAGCCTCGGTCGCCTCATCTGTATAATGGGGATAAGGCTGACTGTGAATCCTCTGTGGATGGAGACTGTGTCCGATCTTGTAACCGTTTACCTACACCCAAACTCAGCACTTTGTGAGAGCTTAGTACGTGCCGTAATTGTAATGATTATGTTATCATAAAAGGGATGTGACGAAATGCTTTGAGGACCACCTAAAGAAGAGGGGCTAACTCGTCTCTCTTCCTTTTCATTATACTGTGTTTACCCCAGTTTGGAGGGCTCTGCGCTCTGTGACTTTTAATCTCCATATGGCGAGAGCCCTGTCACGCTAAAACAGAAACTACTTAGAAGCAGGATCCCAGGTGGAGAGTGGGATGAAGGAGCCAGGGAACTGAAAAATGCAATAAGCAGGGACGAGGAATCATACGCTCACCCACGCCCACACCGGGCTGTTAATCAGTCAATATTTGGGGGATATCTTCAGAAAACGAAGCACTGCACTGAGTGACTGGGAGAATACAACCGTGATACGCTATCCACTTCCTGCCCTTAAGGAGCTCACGATCTTAATGTTGCTAATGGTTCAGATCTTATCCATGTGCTCTTCCTTCGCAATGAGAAGCAGTGTGGCCTAATGGAATGAGAACAGACCTGGGGGTCAGAGGGTCCGGGTTCTAATCCCAGTTCTGTCACTTGTCTGCTGGCTGACCTTGGACTCAGTTTTCTGGGCCTCAGTTACCTAATCTGTAAAATGGGGATTTTACATGGGACATAGACTGTGTCTGATCTGATAAGCTTGTTTCAACCCCAAGTTTAGTACAGTGCCTGGCACCTAGGAACTGCCGTAAGTGCCTTTTTGTTTTATGGTATTTGTCAAGTGCTTACTATGTGCTCAGCGCTGGGGTAGGTACAAGTTGATCAGGCCAGACACAGTCCCTGTCCTACTCAGGGCTCACAGTCTTAATCTACATTTTACAGATGAGGTAACTGAGTCCCAGGGAAGTGAGGTGACTTGCCCAAGGTCATACAGCAGACACGTAGCAAAGCCGGGATTAGAACCCAGTTCGTTTTGACTCCCAGGCCCGTGCTCTATCCATTAGGCCATGTTGCTTAACAGATACCTTTAAAAAAACAAACAGATTCCTCCCCTTCCTCTCCACCCTAACTGATCCAAGCACTTATTTCCCACCTTGACTAGTACATCTGGCACTTCGTTGACCTTCCCGCCTCCTGTCTCTCCCCTCTCCAATCCATATTTTGCTCTACGGTCTGGGTTGTTCTTCTAAATTGTCATTCTGCCCACATCTCCCCACTCCTCGAAAACCTCCGATGGTTAGCCTCTCATCTCCACATCAGACAGAATCTCCTGATCACTGTTTCTAAGGCCCCCAATCAACTCTCTCCCTCTTATTTAGTCATTCTCTCCTGCCACTATCATCCTAGCTTGCACGTTTCATTCCTCTCAAACTAATCTACTCATTACGGCTCATTCTCCTCTCCACTGCTGCCCAAGCCCTGCCTCTGGCCTGGATCTCCCTCACCCTTCAAATCCCACAAACCGACACTCTCCCAATCCTCAAAGCCTTTCTTAAAAAAAAAATAAAATCAAACCTCTTCCAGGAAGCCCTTCCCGTTTGATTTCTATCTTCTCCATCCTATATCCCCTCGCTCCCATTTTAGCATTTCCGTGAACTCTAAAGCTCTCAAGTTCTCTCAGTCCTCACCCTATAGCCCTTTGGTTTATATTCTATTACTTCCTCCTACTTGTAGTTTATTTTAGTGTCCGTCTCCTTCGGCTAGACTGTCAGCTTCTTCTCATTCTGTCATACACCCCTAAGCGCTTAATAGAGTGTTCTGCCCCAGGAGGCGTTCAATAAACATTACCGATTGATCGATCAATTGATTTTGCGGCTGAAAAGACTGATTTAGAACCTACGCCCTCCTATGACATCGTGTTCATGTTGCACTAATGGGATCAAGCTCCCAGGATGGAGAAGCAGGAATTCCCGTTCGGCAAAGGATTCTGGACGGGTTCCTGTGTTCCTCTAAGACGGGCTTGCTGTGCGCGAATCGGCTCTGCCTAGGATGACTACCATCTCGTCGGCAATTAGCTGAGTCAGAAAAGTCCTGTTTTTTGCATCTGACCTACTTGTCCCGAGACGTGACTCACTGCTCTTCACATATCTCACACTCGCTCTGCACTCTGGGCGCTCTAAAAATGTTTGTCCCTGTGGTCGGGAGAAGGGGGAGGAACAGATCAGACCCCCCGGCCTCTCTCCGAGGCCCCCAGCCCACCTCCCCTGAGCTTAGGTGAGAAGCAGCGAACCTAGATCACAGGCCTGGGGGTCAGAGGTTCTGGGTTCTAATCCAAATCTGCCACTCATCTGCTGTGTGACCTTGAGCAAGTCACTTCACTTCTCTGAGCCTCTGTTACCTCATCTGCAGAATGGGGATTAAGACTGTGAGCCCTACGTGGGATGGGACTGGATCCAACCTGATTAGATTGTGTTTACCCCAGTGTTTAAGTACAGTGCCTGGCCCATTAGGAAGTGTTTACCTAATACCATAAATAAAAAAAAAGATCGAGTCAGGCTGGACTGAGGTTTCCCAGTTCCCTGTCCCCTGGTTGGGTGTCCATGTATGGGCTTAAGCTGGACATACTCTCCTTACCTGTCTGGTCTCAAGTGACCCCTCCCCAAGACTACCCGCTTCTTTTGGCGGGTCGCCAGGTTCCTTGTCGGAAAATCTACTCCGAGACATGATCTGACGCAGGATCAAAGCTGGAGGAGCCCGGGTCCGAGCTCCTTCTCTTCCACTGGCTCATGCTGGGTCAGCTGGGAAAGTCACTTCACCCCTTTGGTAGTTACAGTGTCCTCCTTTGGGGAATGATAGATTGTGAGCCCTGGATGGAACTGGACCTCTGTCTGATCTCATAACCTTCTATCTAACCCACGTTGTAGTGCACAATAAGGGCTTAATAAATGCTATCATCATCATTATCGTTATTATTGTTATGGAAGACTTGGTCTTTATTATTTTTAGAGCACGGGCCTGGGAGTCGGAAGGTCATGGATTCTAATCCCGGCTCCACCACTTGTCTGCTGTGTGACTTTGGGTAAATCACTTCACTTGTCTGAGCCTCAGTGACCTCATCTGTAAAATGCGGATTGAGACTGCGAGCCCCATATGGGACAGGAACTGTGTCCAACCCGATTTGCTTGTATCCACCCCAGCGCTTAGTGGAGTATCACAATTATTATT
This sequence comes from Ornithorhynchus anatinus, assembly GCF_004115215.2. Lineage (NCBI taxonomy): Eukaryota > Metazoa > Chordata > Mammalia > Monotremata > Ornithorhynchidae > Ornithorhynchus > Ornithorhynchus anatinus. The sequence goes on along the minus strand of NC_041748.1, from coordinate 17,460,370 downwards.
ATTAACAATATAACGGACACATTCCCTGCCCACAATGAATTTACAGTCTAGAGGGCAACAGACAATAATAGAAATAAATAAATAAATGACAGATATGGACATAAGTGCTGTGGGGCTGGGAAGGGGGATGAATAAAGGAAGCAAGTCAGGGTTACACAGAAAGGCAACTAAGCCCTTGGAAGAGTACAAAACAATAGAGTTGGTAGACACAGTCTCTGCCCTTATACTCTTTCTGCTGCAACTGCCCAAACTGCCCAGTTTTGAGCTCCAAACTGCCACAGAATGCACCTTCCGGCCCAGATTTTCTAATATCTGACAAAGCTCCCCCGGCCCAGTGAAGCAGCTCCTTAGTCAGCACCCTTAATGGATCCCCTGAAAACACAGAGTTACACGAAGGAGAGTCAAACCGAGTGGAAACGATCCCAAGGGTATTGATGCGCATGGGCAGGGAGCCTGTCTACCAACTCGATTGTATTGACCACACCTGATGCCTGCACACAGTCAGTGCTCGATGAATACCATGGATTGATGCCTGTCCATAAACGGAGATTACGGAATGCTAAACTGAGAACTGATCAAATGAGCTCTTAATAAGTCAAAATACTTCGAAGTTTGAGGGGTGGGGAAATGGGCAGAGAGAGAAAAGAAGTTGGTGTTGGAGCCAGATTTAACAGCAGGCCGGGGCAGAGCTGGGCTAGAACCCAGGTCTCCCGTCTCCCAGCCCCGGGTTCTCCCCGCAGCAGGCATCGTTACCTCTGCTTGGGGTCGTAGAAGACCTGCTTAAAGGGAAGCTCTCCAACCCCAACTTTTACTGCGTCTTACTTTGAGTCCTTTTAAATATCTGCTAAACCGCCACTGCAGCATTTAATTGCGGCATTAATATTCCGGGGAACATCTCCTATTAAGACATGTATTATTTATCAGGTCCATTTGATGTGCACCATAGCTTCCCCAGAGAAATATAATTGCACATATGAGGGAGATTTGAATAATATTTGCCATTAATTTTTGTCAATAAAACAGTCCCCTGAGGTCCCGGGCGGGAATAGGAAATTTGTCCCGGCTCAGTTTCCCCTGAATGCTTCTGAGCGACAAAGAGCCGAGGTGCCGCTATCTCCCAGGGCTGGTCCCCGCTGCTATGGGGGCCTGGAACAGTGGGGCCTAGTGAGAAACATTCTTGCATAGCGGTTAGAGCACGGGCTTGAAGGTCAAAAGAACCTGGGTTCTAATCCCGGCTCCACCACCTATCTGTTGTTTGACCTTGGACAGGTCACTTCACTTCTCCAGGCCTCAGTTCCCTCCTCTGCTAAACTGTGAGCCCCACGTAGGACAGGGACTACTTCCGACCCAATTTGCTTCTATCCTTCCCAGTGCTTAGTACAGTGCCTGGCACATAGCGAGCCCTTAATGAATACCAAAATTATTTTTGTGATTATTCAGACGGTGGGGGAGATCAAGATGGCCTCTCAGAACGAGCATGCTGTCTGGGCACCGTGCCACCTGAATCAAAACTTCTTGCCCTGTGGTCAGCAATGAAGAGAGTGACCAATATGCAAGGACAACAAGCAGCCCTTGACCTATTTTCCCCTGATCACTCCCTCCCTCCCTAGAGTAGCAATCGCAGCATTTGTTAAATATGGGAAGCAGCACAGCCTAGTGGAAAGAGCCCGGCCTGGGAGTCAGAGGGCTTGGGTTCTAACCCCGGCTCTGCCACTTATCTGTTGTGTGACCTTAGGTAAGTCACTTTGCTGTCATTCATTCATTCAATTGTATTTATTGAATGCTTACTGTGAACAGAACACTGTACTAAGCACTTAGTCGACTATGATACAACAATGAGCAGTCACAGTCCCTGCCTACAGCAAACTTACCATCTAGAGGGGCGATCAGCATGATGTAGTGGAGAGAGCCCAGGCCTAGGAGTCAGAAGTTCATGGGTTCTAATCCCGGCTCTGCCACTTGTCTGCTGTGTGGTCTTGGGCAAGACACTTCACTTCTCTGGGCCTCAGTTCCCTCATCTGGAAAATGGGGATTGAGAATGTTAACCTCTTGCAGGACGGGGACTGTGTCCAATCTGATTTGCTTGTATCCACCCTAGCACTTAGTATATTGCCTGGCACATACTAAGCGCTTAACAAAAGCCACAATTCGCTTCTTTGGCCCTCAGTCTCCTCACCTTTTCAATGGGGACTAAATCTTACTTCCTCCTACTGTGAGTCCTCCGTGGGACAGGGACTGCATCCAACTGGGTTATCTTGTACCTACCCCAGTGCTTAATACAGTGCTTGGCACATAGTAAGCGCTCAATAAATAATGTAAGGTTAATCGCTGAACAAGGACCATAATTATTAGGTGCCGAGCGTTGAAGTAGACTCAAGATAAGCAGATCGGACACTGCGTGTCTCTCACCCGGGACTCACATTCTAAGGAGGGGGAACAGGTATTCATTCAATCATAATCATTGAGCACTTACTGTGTGCAAAGCACTGTACTAAGCATTTGGGAGAGTACAATATAACAACAAGAAGACACATTCCTGCCCACGACGACCTCACCGTCTAGAGGTATTCAATCCCCATTGTACAAATGAAGAAACTGAGGCCCAGAGAAGTGAAGAGATTCACCCCAGGTCCCACAGAAGGCAAGGGGCAGAGCAGAATTAGAACCCAGGCCTCCCAACTCATATGGCCTTACCACTAAGTCATGCTCCTTCGTTTTGTTGTGGTAGGTCTAAAGGAGAAGAAGATAAAATGTTTTCTAGCCCCTATGCACACAAAAGCCAGGAGGCGGAAAGCAGTGTGCTGTGCGAAAAGGTATCACCGGGCAGAGCCGTGACCTAGGTTGTGGTGACGGTCAGCCCCCGGGCCTCCAGTAAACATAAATAAGCCTGTCAGGTGACGAGCGCTACCGGGCTTAGTTTCTGTGGTTTTCTCAATGTGAACTCCAGTCAAGTGAAGGCCCAGACGAGAATACTAAACATTTCTCTGGCAGTGGAGCTTAAAAACAGGTCTCCAGAGGTGAGCTGAAGACATTTAGCCACTTATCCTGGCCCACTGCTGACGTGGCCCAGAGAAGTCTCTTCATTCGGCTAAGAGGGAGCACACCTCCGTGACTGCCAACCTTCCCACCTTCTCTCGACTCCCCCCAATAAAGAACAATAAAATAAATGCGGGTCGGGTGTTTCGGCCTACTGGGAATCAGAATGACCGATCCGTGAGCAGAAATGCCCGGTTTAAGGGAAGGAATTATGATCTTCAGGCAGTGACTTTTCCCGCCTTCTGCCTAGAATTCTCCCCTGGCCCCTAGCCTCTCCACCGTGAGGGCAGAGGGAGAAGTTTCTTAGGGGGAGGTCCCTGCTAAGCCCCGGTAGTCTCTACGAGGCCTGCGGGGGTGAAGTGACCTTATTATCCAGAACACAAAGTGGGGCAGGGGATGTGGCCACGGGGGGGGGGGGGGAGCCAACCGGCAGAGCCCGGAGATGGAGCGGAAGATAAGACGCCCCCCACCGTTACCCGCAGTCCTCCTCCTCGTCAACCCTCGCATCCTGAGTGCCTACCTGGGCCGAGCACTGGAACAGGAGCTTGGGAGCTTGGGGTAGGATCCTGGCCCCAGAGCAGTTCTTGGTGAGCGGAGAAATAGGGGTGGAGAGGGAGAGAGGCAGAGAGGCAGAGGACAAGGACGAGGGAGACAAAGAGAACGGCGATGGTCAGGGGGAGAGGGAAGGAGAAGCGGGAGAAGGAAAAGGCACCACATGCACCAACACACACAAATAGACACAAACACACACACGCTTAACCCCTTTCCCACACCAGTCTGGGCCTCCTCCATCTCTCCAGCCATTTTTAAAAAATATTTGTTAAGTGCTTACCATGTTTCAGGTATGGTACTAAGCCCTGGGATAGAGACAAGCTGATCAGGTTGGACCCAGTCCCTGTCCCACATGGGGCTCATAAATCTTATCCCCATTTTACAGATGAGGCAAGTGAGGTATGGAGAAGTGAAGTGACTCGTCCAAGGTCATGAGATCACTTGCTATGGCTGCTGCAACTGCCAAAGGGAGGGAGGAGGAAGAGGAGCACTAAGAGGAGGCAGTGGGGCAGCTGGGAAGGGTTCTGCTTGTCAAGGCTTTTTTTCTTTTTGCCTTTGGTTTTAACAGGAGTTAGTTTCCTTCATTCATTCAATCTTATTTAGTAAGTGCTTACTGTGTGTGGAGCGCTCTACTTACCGTTTGGGAGTTGGCCTAGTGGAAAGAGCCCAGGCCTGGGAGTCAGAGACCTTGGTTCTAATTCCAGTTCTGCTGCTTGTCTGGTGGAGCAAGTCACTCTAGTTCCCTGGGCCTCAGTTTCCTCCTTTGTAAAAAGACTGTGAGCCCTAAATGGGACAGGGACTGCAGCCGAGTTGATTAGCTTGGATCCACCTCAGAGCTTATACGGTGCCTGGTGCATAGAAAGTGCTTAACAAATACCATTTTTTAATAAAGGGAGACGGGGGGAGATGCCCAATAAATACTGCTGATTAACTGATCGACCTCTGCTCTCTAAAATAAAGAAATTATGAAATATCTTTTTGGCTTCATGCTTTCTAGCCCTAGCCATCTGTCAATAAATCACCTTTCCCTAAAACTGCTTTTCATCATTGGTGGGTAACACTGTCACTTGCCATTTGTGTCGCCTCTTAGACGTTCCAGTGTCCGTGATAAATCTTGGGCGTGAAAGACGGGTCTAGCCTCGCACTCGATCCAATTTCACGCCCAGTTAATTTATCAGATAATTCATGTTTTAGCTGGATTAACTTGAGTACTTTCAGTTTCAGCCTCCAAACCGCTGGCAGGCAGGGGAAATCGATATCCAAAGGATCTATCTCCTGGTTCGGGGGTTGCGGTGCTATTGCAGAGTGACCTGGTGGAGAGAGCCCGGGCCTGCGAGTCAGAAGGACCATGGTTCTAACTCCGGCTCTGCCACTTGTCTGCTGGGGGACTTTGGGCAAGTCACTTCACTTCTCTGTGCCTCAGTTACCTTACCTGTCAAATGGGGATTTAAGACAGTGAGCCCAATGTGGGGCATGGTCTGTGTCCACCCTGATTAGCTTGTATTTACCCCAATGCTTAGTACAGGGCCCGATACATAGTAAGTGCTTAACAAATGGCATAAAAAAGTAATAAAGGTGCAGAATGATATATTCATGTTCAGTAAGGAAATCGCAGTAATAAGAATTGTGGCATTTTTAAGCACCTACTATGTGCCAAGCACTGGGGTAGCTTCATGACGATCAGGTAAAACAAAGTCCTCTCCCACAAGGGTGTCCCAGTCTAAGAAGGAGGGAGATTTAGACTGTGAGCCCGCTTTGGGCAGGGATGGTCTCTTTTTGTTGCTGAACTGTACTTTCCAAGCACTTAGTACAGTGTTCTGCACACAGTAAGCACTCAATAAATACGACTGAATGAATAAATGAATGAATCAGGGGATTTACAGAGAATTTAAGAGACTTGTCCAAGGTCACATAGCAGGGAGAGGGATTGGAACCAAGACAATAATAACAGTGCTATGTGCTAAATGCCAAGTACTGTACTAAGTGCTAGAGTAGTTTCCTAAGAAAAAACTACGAATCCTTTAAAAATGGATTCCCTGCCTCTTTCAGACAAAGCAAATCAGATCACAGAAATACAATGCATTGCTCTTAGCACTTCCTTTTTGGTCTCGAGAGAAGCAGTGTGGCCTAGTGGAAAATCAGAAGGACCTGGGTTCTAATCTTGTCTCTGCCACTTGTCTGCTCTGTGACCTTGGGCAAGTCACTTCACTTCCCTTATCTGTAAAACTGGGATTAAGGCTGAGAGCCCCGTGTGGGACAAGGGTTGTGTCCAACCTGATTAGCTTCTATCTACCCCAGTTCTTAGGATAGTTCCTGGCACATATAAAACACTTAAATACCATTTAAAAAAAAAAAAGACTTCAATCCTCTAAAAGGGCGATTCGTGACTTATACTTTTGTCACCACACTGGATGGTTCACCTTGATGAGGGGAACTTGATGACTAGTTTGGCTTGAGGAGATAAGGCAGCAGATCTGTGGTGAGGACTTCCTCCTCTGGCCTTCCTGATAGGCCCAACAGAACCTCCTCACTAATGGGCTTGAGACTCCTTATTAGACAACTCTCTTTTATGATCGGCCATTTCCACTCCCTACGCACCAACATGTGCTTTTTCTTCTTCCACAGCAAACCCCCAGGCGGTCCCTTCTCTTGGCTTCCCGTCTCCGACTGATTGCCCACCCTTTTCCTGCTCCCTGGAGACCTTCACCCTTCAGCCTCCCCACCCTCCTTCAAAGCAGTGTCGCCTAGTGGAAAGAGCTTGAGCCTGGGAGTCAGAGGACCCTGGCTCTAATCCCAGTTCCTCTACTTGTCTGCTGGGTGCCCTTGGGAAAGTCATTTAACTTCTCTGTGCCTTAGTTTCTTCATCTGCAAAATGAGAATTAAATTATTGAGTCTCCCTTCTACTCAGACTGTGAACCCCATGTAGGACAAAGACTACATCACACCAAATTATCTTGAATCTACCCCAGTATTTAGTAAATGTTTAATAAGCAGAATTATTATTATTATATTTTAATGGTTTTTGTTAAGCGCTTGGTATGTACGAGGCTCTATATTAAGCACCGGAGTAGATATAAACTAATCGAGTTGGACACAACCTTTGTGACCCAGTTTTACAGATGAGGCCCAGAGAAGTAAATTGACTTGCCCAAGGTCACATAGCAGACAAGTAGTGAAGCCAGGATTAGAACCCAGGACCTCTGACTCCCAAGCCAGGGCTCTTTCCAATACACCACATTGCTTTCAAACTTAAAACTTTAAGTTAAGTAAACTTACCTCCTTAAAACTCACCCTCGTTCTTGAGGATTCCCTGATCCCCCTCCTCTTCCTCCTAGCCCTACACACCTCCGGCACTCACAGCAGCACCCTTCTGAAGTCACCTGCTTATTTATTGGATCCTGACAGACTTAGCTGCCTGTATCGATTATTCACATCTGCTATTGGCTCATTGATTCATTTCTTGTCTTCCCCATTAGGCTGAGGGCTCTTCCGTGTCAAGGCCCCAGGCTTATACCATCTCAATCATGTGGGCAGGGAAACGTGACAACCAACTCTGTTCTATTATACTCTCCCAAGCACTTAGTATAGTGCTCTGGACACGGTAAGCGCTCGATCAATACGATTGACTGATTGAGTGATTGAAATGTCCATTCAGGAAAAAGAGCACCTTTCAGCAGAATCATGAAGGGAGGTTCTGGGGAATGGGCCATACCTCAGCAGGAAACGCAAATGGAGATATTTCCACTTGGATTTCCAGAACAAAGAGGCTTGGAGAAGCATAAAATAAAAACATGAGCTCTGGGCTGCTTTTCAAAACTGAATCAGACATGCAGGCTGGAAAGGGATTTGCTCACTGCTTCATCTCCTAAACCTTGAACAGGACACAGAGGAGCAGGGGAGGGAAATGAATTAAAGATGGAGGAATTGCGAATGGAATTCATTCCCTACGATGCAGAAGAGAAATACATGACATTCTCTATTTCTCACCGTAATGACTGCATTCTTGCAATTTACAATTGGATGGATGGACATAATCTGAATATCAGATCCACAGCCTGAAAGAGCACAAGACTGGGGAGTCAGGCGGCGTGGGTTCAAATTCTGACCCAACCACCTCCTTGATGTTCTCTACCTTGACCCCCCCACCTCACCTCCCTGATTTCCTACTACAACCCAACCAGCACACTTTGCTCCACTAATGCCAACCGACTCACCGTACCTCGATCTCGCCTATCTCACTGCCGACCTCTTGCCCACAACCTGCCTCTGTCCTGGAGTGCTCTCCCTCTTCATATCCAACAGACCATCATTCTCCCCATCTTCCAAACCTTATTAAAAACACATCTCCTCCAAGAGGCCTTCTCCGACTAAGCCCTCATTTCCTCCTCTCCCGCTCCCTTCTGCATGTGTTTTTACACTCTTTATTCACCCCTCCCTCATCCCCGCAGCACTCATTTTCTTATCCGTAATTTATTTATACTAATGGCTGTATCCCTCTCTAGGCTGTAAGCTCTTTGTGGGTAGGGAATGTGTCTACCAAATCTGTCGAAGTGTACTCTCCCAAGTGCTTAGTACAGTGCACTGCACACAGTAAGTGCTCAAAAATACAATTGATCGAATTTGTGATCTTGGGCAAGTCACTTAACTTCTCTGTGCCTCGGTCTCCACATCTGTAAAATGGGGATGAGATAGATTGTGAGCCTTGTGTGGGATGGAGTTTGGGTCGGAGAGTCTCTCCACTGAATAATAATAATAACAATGATGATGGTATCTGGTAGGCACTTACTATGTGCCAGGCACTGTTCTAAGCACTGGGGTAGATACAAGGTAATTGGCTTGGACAATTAGGTTTAGGTAATTGGGCTGTCCCTGTCCCACATGGGGCTCACAGTCTCAATCCCCATTTTACAGATGAGGGAACTGAGGTACAGGGAAGTTAAATTAACATATAGTAATTGCTTAATAAGTGCCATAATGGTTATTATTAGTAGTAGCAGTATGCCCTGGTGGAAGATGGACTGAAACAAGATGTTGACAATGAGCCCTGGTGGATTTTAAAGATGACTGCCTTTCAGCTCATAAACACATCCTGTTTCGTCTGTTTACTAACATTAACATTAAGGCGGTCACTCCAGGGAAATAAACCACCAAGATTTAATCTCTCACGGAAGATTACAGCTACTATTGACCAGTTTAGCAGAAACAGCAACTCCAGTTCCGGGTATTTGCGGACTCCTCAAATGGGTGATTCCGGCGGAGTGAGGTGGAAGGGAATGCTGAAGCACAAATGGGCTTCCAGCCATGGTGAGTTTTTAACCTCAGAGGCCGAAGAACTTTCTGGACTCTGTGGCTGATGGGAGGAGGCTGGGTTCTTTCCCCGAAATGCCGAGAACTGGAATTTGTTTCTATCAGGATGATGGCAGGGAAGTCCCAGTGCTTCTTGAGAGAAGCAGGACTTTGGATAGAGTCCGGCATCGATAGAGTCACTCCCCGTTTCGGTGTATGGCTCTAACCCAGCCACCTACCTGCTAGCTCCCCCGACTATTATGGTATTTGTTAAGCACCTACTATGTGCCGGGCAAGCAACGTAGTAGACATAAGCTAATCAGATGGGACACAGTCCATGTCCCACATGGGGCTCACAGTCTTCATCCCCATTTTTCAGTGGAGGCAACTGAGGCCCAGAGAAGTGAAGTGACTTGCCTAAGGTCATACAGCAGACAAGTGGCGGAGCCAGGATTAGAACCTTGGTCCTGACTCCCGGGTCCGTGGTATTTGTTGGAGTAAACTCCGCGGTACACTCGTTCCAGAGATAGGGTAGTTATTGTTTGCTCACCCTACAGCATGTTACTACCACTCGATGACACACCAAACCGCGGGTTCAGCCAGAATTGTTTGATACTTTATCCCAAGTAGCAGTCGTCTCATGATCCATATAATATTTAGCGGAAGTCTTTTGGGTGCAAAGCTCGGTACTAATATTAACTGTGGGACTTATTAAGCGCTTCCTGAGGTACCAAGCGGTCGATAGAGACAAGATAATCAGGTCAGACAGACTCTGCCCACACGGAGCTAAGTAGGAAGGAGCACAGACATTTCACTCCCATTTTGCAGATAAGAAAACTGGGCATAGAGAAGCAAGCGGTGTAGTGGATAGAAAGGAGAGTCAGAAGGCCCTGGGTTCCCGATTCTGTCACTTGTCTGCTGTGTGACCTTGGGCAAACCACTTCACCTCTCTGTGCCCCAGTTCCCTCATCAGTAAAATGGGAATTTAGACTGTGAGCCCGAAGTGGGACAGGGACCATGTCCAATCTCATCAGCTTGGATCTACCCCAGCATTTAGTACAGTGCCCGGCACGTAGTAAGTGTGTAACAAATGCCATTTTAAAAAAATGACTTGCCCAGGGTCACACAGCAGGTAAGAAGTAGAGCTGGGGTGGGAACCCAGGTCCTCTGACTACCAAGCCTGGGCTCCACTAGGCAGCACTGCTTCTCAGGGTGGACAAGGGAAGTGTTTCAAATATACCAATAAACAAGGATACATTAATCGTTTAGTGGACAAACTTAACGGAAGCAGTTTAAAATATGATTTCTGCTATTAAGGACCCTTACAATCCAGTGGGGAAGATAAACAAACATAAATGGATGAACATAAAATTGAAAGCGCCTCAGGCACAGGGATTATAGTTTATTCCCTTCATTTCACTCCCCAAGCATGAGGTGCAGTGCTCTTCCCACTGTAGACATTTAATAAATACCGATGGGGAATTCCAAACAGCGAGAATAGGGAGCAATAATATGAGCAAACACACAAATCAGTGATAAATGGAAATGTGGTTACATTTGAGGGCTAAAATGAATAAGGGGATGAGTTGGAGGGTAGCCTTTCAATAATTAATAATTCACACTAACAATGGCAGCGTCGCTCAGTGGAAAGAGCCCGGGCTTGAGTCAGAGGTCATGGGTTTGAATCCCATCTCTGCCACTTCATTCAATAGTATTTATTGAGCGCTTACTATGTGCAGAGCACTGTACTAAGCGCTTGGAATGTACAAATCATCAACAGATAGAGACAGTCCCTGCCCATTGACGGTCAGCTGTATGACTGTGGGCAAGTCACTTCACTTCTCTGTGCCTTAGTTACCTCATCTGTAAAATGGGGATTAACTGTGAGCCTCACGTGGGACAACCTGGTTACCCTGTATCTACCCCAGCGCTTAGAACAGTGCTCTGCACATAGTAAGCGCTTAACAAAAACCAACATTATTATTATTATTATTATTATTAATGGCATTTGTAAGTGCTTACTATGTGCCACGCACTGAGCTAAGCTCTAGGGTGGACCCAGTATAATAAGAGTCAGACAGAGTCCCTGTCCCACTCAGGGCTTGCAATTTAATCTCAACCACCTTGTCCCCTCCTACCTCACCTCACTCTCTCCCACTACAACCCAGCCCTCACACTTAGCTCCTTTATTCACCGTACCTCGATGCCTAGTGGATCGCGCATGGGCCTGGGTTCTAATCCCAGTTCCACCACTCATCTGCTGTGTGACCTGGGGAAGTCACTTCACTACTCTGTGCCTCAGTCATCTCATATGTAAAATGAGGATTCAAACTGTAGGGACTGTGTCCTACCTGCTTAGCTTGTATCTACTCCAGCACTTAGTACAGTGCCTGGCACATACTAAGCACCTAACAAATACTACAGTAATTATTATTGAATAGAGTAATCAAGACAGACACAGTTCCTGTCCTACCCAGGGCTCACAGTCTAACAGGGAGGGTGAATAGGTAGCCAAAGGTGGTCCTTACCCAACTCCCAAAAGCCAGTGGAGACCACAGGTCAGTTTTTCTATCTGTCTACAGTTACCCTTTCTCCTCAGAGAATCCAGTAGATTTTAAACTGTTAGTTTGTAAGCTTGTGGGCAGGGACTGAGACGGCTTAATCAAATGTATTCTCCCTTAGCTTACTGTTCTGCGTAAAGTGCTCAGTAACTACCGGTCAATCAATCAGTGGTATTTATTGGGAACTTACTGTTTGCAGAGCACTACACTAAAGGTTTGGAAGTACATCAGAGTGGGTAGGCATGATCGCTGCCCTCAAGAAGCTTGCAGTCTAGTTAGGAGACACCACAAAATTAATACAGGTAAGTATCCACTGAATGATTAGCTAAGTAAAAGAAAGCACCAGATTAAATTCATTCGCAAATGTTCACGTGGGCTGCATGTACAAATGTTATTTACTCAGCTGATATGTTTGTCTCGTCTCGTCTTGTCTTGTCTTACTGACCCATAGCGACGCCACGGACACATCTCTCCCAGAAAGCCCCACCTCCACCTGCCGTCGTTCTGGCTGTGGATCCAGAGAGTTTTCTTGGTAAAAATACGGAAGTGGTTTACCATCGCCTCCTTCTGCACAGTAAACTCGAGTCTCTGCCCTAAACGTTCTTCCGTGCCGCTGCTGCCCAGCACGGGTGAGTTTTGACTTCTGGAAGTTTGCCTTCCACCCACTAGCCACTGGCCAAGCTAGGAATGGAATGGATACGCCTCTCCTTGACTCTCCCTCCCATGGTCGAGACTGGTGGAGTACTGGTGCGACCCGAGAGGATGATATGTTTGTGCTACTTCCTGAGAATAATTTTTGTACATTTTTTTTAATACTTACAGGCTTATTATGTCCTGCGCACTGTACTAAGCACTGTGGTAAATACAAGGTAATCAGTCCCCGTTCCACACGGGACTCACAATCTACGTAGGAGGCGGTATCGGTATTGAGGTCCCATTTTACAGATGAGGACACTGAGGCCCAGAGAACGGAAGTGACTTCTCCAAGGTCACCCACCAGGCAAGTGGCAGAGCTGGAATTAGAACACAGGCACTCTGACTCCCAGGCTTGAGCTCTTTTCGTTCTACCGCACTGCTGCCCGTTGTATCCTTGTTCTTCCTCCTGTTCCTCTTCTTTGGAAACCATTTTCGTCCATCTCCATTGTTAGACTGTAAGCTCTGCCAAGACAGGGAATGTGTCTTCCCCCTCTTACCAAATTCTTTCGAGTGCTTCTGAGTCCCTCACCCTCAGTAGATCAAGTACCATTGGTCGATCGCATGACTCGATCAGTGGTATTTATCAAGCGCAGTATCATGTACAGAGCACTCTACTAAGCGATTGGGCGAGTACAGCACAAGAGCTTTGGTAGGCACCCACTTACACTCTAAATTACAAATAAGGGAAGGGGCAGAGGGATAGCTATGCATATTGAATTTGTATTTCTACCATCATCAGTGCAGTCAAAGCCAACGACTAATGAGGGGAAGTGACTCAGAGTCTCTGAAGGTAGAAAAAGATAGACCTTCTTCAGTAGCACTCGATAGGGCATTGAGGAAATGCAAGGGTTCCGGCCACGGTGACACACATCTGAGAGGAAAGTCAACCCGATCTCCCTCCTCAAACAAAATCAAGCCGAGAGGTCTGTTACAGATGAGAAAGCCACAGCTTTAGATAAAAACCCTTATTTGATGCTTGCATCCTTTCAGCCTTTTCGGGTCTCGGAAATTGTGTCACTGAGACGTTGTAGGAAGGAGGCAGAGGTCACAATCTCTCCTCCATCTCTTGACATTTCAAGAAAATAACCTCTCGAGGGCATCTGGGAAGGACCCCAGAGCCGGGACTGACTCAACTTCTCTGAGCCAACCGTGTCCGCCCAATCCCAATCCGGGATTCTGAGGTTTCAGTGGTAGTCCTGAAAACCCACTGGGAGGACTGAGCTATTGTAGACGCCGGGGGAGGTCAGACTAATGAAATGACACATTTCCTGCCCACAAGGAGCTTCTACTCTACTGAAGGAAATGAGCTTAAAGAAGTTTACCACTAGAGTAGTGGCATTTACCAAGACCTAGTTTCCCTCATTCCTAGCCTGTGAGCCCCATGTGGGATAAGAACAGTGTCCAACCCGATTAAATTGTGTCTACCCCAACACATAGAATAGTGCTTGACACAGAATATCAATCAATCAATCAATCACATTTATTAATAATAATAATAATAACAATGGAATTTGTTAAGTGCTTACTTTGTGCCAGGCACTGTACTAAGAGCAGGGCAGAAAGATAGTTGGGTTGGACATAGTCCCTGTCCCACATGGGGCTCACAGTCTCACTCCCCATTTTATAGATGAGGAAACTGAAGCACAGAGAAGTAAAGTGACTTGCCCAAGGTCACACAGCTGACAAGGGGTGGAGTCTGAGATTAGAACCCATGACCTTATCACTCCCAGGACCGTGCTCTATCCACTACATTATGCAACTCTTACTATGTGCAGAACACCGCATTAAGGGCTTGGAAGAGTCCAATCCAACAAAATTAGCAGACAAGTTCCCTGCCCATAAGGAGCTTACAGCCTAGAGGGGAAGACAGACATTTAAATGAATAAATAATTTATAATATATAATTTAAAGATATGTACTTAAGAGCTGTGGGATTGAGGATGGGGTGAATATCAAATATCTAAATAAGGAATGTCCCCTTCAAATACCAGATTAAAGTGCAAAGAAGTCGAAGAACGCAAAGCAAGCTGGGGAAAAGAGGATTAGTCGTAAGTGCTTAATAAATGCCAGCGTGAAGCAGAGTGGCCTAGTAGATAGAGTATGGGCCTAGGAATCAAAACGACCTGAGTTCTAATCTTAGTTCTGCCACTTGTCTGCTGTGTGATCTTGGGCCAATCACTTAACTTCTCTGTTAATCCTCAATTACCTCATCTGTAAAATGGGGATTGTGACTATGAGCCCCATGTGGGGCTGTGTCCAACCTGATTTGCTTGTATCCACCCAGTGCTTAGTACAGTGCCTGGCACATAGTAAGCACTCAACAAATACCACAGTTATTATTATTAGACACAAAAAGAGGTCGCTGGCCTTCGGTGGATCAGGGAAATAGCCTGGGAGGTGTTCGTGGCTGAGAATAGGTTTAGTTCCTCTGCTCATCAGGAAGGAGGTCACTTGCAGGTGACCCTGCCACTATAGAATGGCAACCAGTTTGCCAACCTGCCTGTCCAGCTTTGACTGGCAAACCTGGGGGTTCAGGAATCTGGGTGCCCTTTCTGCATAATAAATAATAGTGGCATTTCTGAAGCACTTAGTTTGTGAGCCCATGTGGGATAGGGACTGCATCTAGAATAATTAGCTTGTATCTACCCCGGTACATAGGCACATAGGAAGCACTTAGCAAACAGAAAAAAACTTGAAAAAAGTGTTTACTTTGTGCCAAGCACTGAATTAAGCAAAGGGGTAAATAAAAGAACATCAAGTTAGACCCAGTCCCTGTCCCATAGGGGGCTCACTGTCTAACAGGGTGGGAGAATAGGTCTTGCATCCCCATTTTACGGAGGAGGAAAAGAAGTAGCGTGGCCTGTTGGATAGAGCCTGGGTCTGGGAGACATAAGGGCCTGGGTTCTAATCCCGGCTCCGCCACTTGTCTGCGGTGTGAACATGGGCAAGTCACTTACCTTCTCTGTCCCTTAGTGATCTCATCTGTAAAGTGGGGAATTAAGACTGAGCCCTATAATGTTCAACCTGATTAGCTCAGACTGTGTTCAACCTGACACAAAATAAACACTTAACCCCCCACCCCCCCAAAAAAGTGAAGTGACTTGCCTAAGTCTCAATGCCAATTTTACAAAGAAGTAACTGAGGCACAGAGAAGTAACTGGCCCAAGGTCACACAGTAGACAAGAGGTGGAGTCAGGATTAGAACTCAGGTTTTTCTGGCCTCCCCTCGTGCAGTGCAGCAGCTCCTAATAATAATAATAATAATGGGGTATTATGCACTAACTCTTTGCCTGGCACTGTACTAAACACTGGGGTGAATACAAGATGATTAGGTCCCACATGGAGCTCACAGTCTAAGCAGGAGGGAGAACAGGATTGAATCCCCATTTTGTAGATGAGGGAACTGAGGCATAGACTAGCAAAGTGACATGTCCAAGGTCACGCAGCAGGTAAGTGGAGAAACTGGGATTAGAACCCAGGACCTCTGGCTCCTCGGCTCATGATCTTTCCACAAGACCAAGTGGCTTCTTTAAAGGAACACTAGAGTAAAGAGCCCAGGCCTGGAAGTCAGAGGATCTGGGATCCAATCCCGGCTCTACCACTTGCCCACTGTGTGACCTCGGGCAAGTCACTGGACTTCTTGGTGCCTCAGTTTCCTCATCTGTAAACTGAGCATTCAATACCTGTTCCTCCTCCTCCTTAGTCTATGAGCCCCATGTGACACAGGGACTGTGCCCAACCTGATTACCTTGTATTCACCCCAGTGTTTAGTACAATGCTTGGTACCTAGTAAGTGTTGAGCTGATACCACAAAGAAACTGAGGCCCAGAGAAGTGAAGTGACTTGATCAAGTCCACACAGCAGTAAGTGGCAGAGCCAGGGTTTGGACGCCCTCCCTCCTCCAAAGCCTTATTGAAGGCCCATCTCCTCCAAGAGGCCTTCCCAGACTAAACGCCACTTTTCCTCCTCTCCCACTCCCTTCTGCATCACCCTGACTCGCTCCGCTTGCTCTTCCCCCTCCCAGCCCTACAGCACTTATGTACATACCTGCCACTTTATTTATTTCTACCGATGTCTCTCCCCCTCTAGACTGCGAGCTCGTTGTGGGCAGGGAATGTCACTGTTTATTGCTGTGTTGTTCTTTCCCAAGCGCTTAGCACCGTGCACACCTCTACACAGCAAAGACGCTCTCTGATGCTGGTGACTGGGACAGGCTGCCTATCCAAGGCTCCTCCCTCCCTTCCTCCCTCCCTCCAGGGTCTCTTTCCAACCAGGAGTCAAAGAGCTGATCGTGCTCAAAATGCAAACTGGAAGACAAGCTAAGCCACCCCATCCTTCATTACTGCAAAACTGCTGTCAGAAATTCCACCCGGAGGATAACCTTGGGTAAACTTGTGTTACCGTGACAGCCTTGGATAGTCAATGTTTGATTTAGTCTCCGAAGATGTTTACCTATATATTTTTGAATCGCATTTTGCATTCGATTTGTGCACCTGGCGTAAATAATGATCACTGTGGTATTCGTGAAACCCTTTACTATGTGCCGAGCACTGGGGGAAGATACAACATCATCAGATAATCAAGATAACCAGATCTCAGTTAGGGCAGCATGACCTGGTGGAAAGAGAGCGTGCCTGGGAGTCAGAGGATCTGGGTTCTAATCCCAACTCTGCCCACTTGCCTACTGGGTGACCTTGGGCAAGTCACTTATTTTCCTTGTGTCTCAGCTTCCTCATCTGTAAAATTGAGGATTCAATACCCGTACACCCTCCTGCTTAGACTCTGAGTCCCAGACTCTGACCTACATATCTTCTATCTACCCCAGGGTTTAATAGAGTGCTCTGTACACAGTAAGCGCTTAACAAATACCATTATCATCGTCATCATTATCATCCCCTCCATTAAATTGCACGCTCTCTCCGCTTCAACACTTCTGCATCACCTAAACCCAAGGATAATTTCTAATCTCCTATCTCATTTTCATCCTACCTGTAATTAATTTTAGTCTCTGTCTCCTCTGCTGGTTTGTAAGCCCCCTTAAGGGCAGGGCTCATGTCTGTTAACTCTACTCTACTTTCCCGAGTGCTCAGCACAGTGCTCTGCACAAAGTAGACCATAAGCTCCTTGAGGGCTGGGATTATGACTATTAACTCTATTGTCCTTTCCCAAGCGCTGGGCAGGGAGCCTGTTTTTTAGCTCTATTGTGCTCAATCCGCCGCTTAACGTCTGTGTGTCTCAGTTTCCTCATCTGTAAAATGGGGATAAAGTAGGTGTTCTCCCTCCTTCTTCGACTGTGGGCCCCATGTGAGTCAGGGACCGTTTCTAACCTGGTTATCTTGACTCTATCTCAGTGCTTAGGACAGTGCCCGGCCCACGTTAAACCCTTAAGAAATCCCACCATTATTATGACTATTAAGAGCTGGAGCTAGCCCCCCTACCCTGGGCCCTGGCCCTTGACTCAGGCTCCGGGTAATTCCTCCCCTCCTCCAATGCCAACCTTCTCACTGTCACTCCATCTAGTCTCTCACCGCTGACCTCTCACCCACGTCCTGCCTCTGGCCTGGAATGCCCTGCCTCCTCCTATCCTACAGACAATGACTCTCCCCTGCTTCAAAGCCTTATCAAAGCCACATCTCCTCGCAGAAGCCTTCCCTGACTAAGCCCTCCGTTGCTCTACTCCCCCTCTCTTCTGCATCGCCCTGCCAGGCTCTCTTTATTCATCCCCCATCCTGTTATATCGCTGTGGTGTACTCTCCCAAGCACTTAGTACAGTGTTCCACACTCAGTAAGCACTCAATAAATAACGATTGACTGACTGACAGACCATGATTGGTTTTGTCTCCTTGAGCTCCGACTGTGCCAGCTTCCTTGATCGTCTCCCACACATATTTACCTTCCCCGCATATGTTGCTGGGTCGCTTTGGGTTTCTGGCACAGCCCTACCGCTAAGTCCCACTGTTTTATTACGACTAGCGACCAGCAGGAGAGCTGATCTGTCGGCCAGGATTTATCTCTCCTAGACTCTTTACCAAGGCCCCCTACCCAGCGTCAGTCAATCTGTCAATCATATTTACTGAGCGCTTACTGTGTGCACAGCACTGTACTAAGTACTTGGGAGAGTTCACCACGGCAATATAACAGGAGGGGGGATGAATAAAGGGAGCCTGGCAGGGCGACACAGAAGAGAGTGGGAGAAGAACAAAGGAGAGCTTAGTCAGGGAAGGCTTCTGGGAGGAGATGCTGGGAAAGGCACAGTAGAACAACAAACAGACACCTTTCCTGCCCACAGCAAGTTTAAAGTATAGAGGGAGAGAGCAGTCTAGAGCTGGTGATCTTTCATTGCTAAGTCAGAAGTTGGAGTTAACGCTTAAAGTGAGCCTCAGCATCCCTAGCTAAGGACGCAAAGCAGCAAGAGTCCGGGCCTGGAAGTCAGAAGGACCTGGGTTCTAATCCCGGTTCCGCCACACATCTGCTATGTGGCCTTGGGCAAGTCGCTTAACTTCTCTGGACCTCAGTTACTTCATCTGTAAAGTGGGGTTTGAGACTGTAAGCCCTACATGGAACAGGGACTGTGTCCAACCTAATTTGCTTTTATCCTCCCCAGCGCTTAGTAAAGTGCCTGGCACATAGTAAGCACTTAACAAATACTGTGATTATTATTATCATTACTATTCTTATCCCAGCTCTGCCACTTGTCTGCTGTGTGACCATGGGCAAATCAATTCTTGTTCTCCCTCTCACTTACACCGTGAGCCCCATGTGGGGAGGAGACTGTGTCCAACCTCTTTGTCTTATATATTTCACAGTGCTTGGCACAAAGAAAGTGCTTTAAAAATACAATTATCATTGAAAATCTTTGACTTCCTCCATAAAGATTCCTTTGCCTAGGAGGTCATTCCTCACAGACTAGGATCGTAAGCCCCGAGAAGTGATTTTAAAGATGAAATTGAGACACACTTCTAAGATTTCCAAACAATTTTTCCAAACACTATTAATAATAATAATAATAATAATGTTGGTATTAGTTAAATGCTTACGATGTGCAGAGCACTGTTCTAAGTGCTGGGGTAGATACAGGGTCATCAGGTTGTTCCACGTGAGGCTCACAGTCAATACCTATTTTACAGATGGGGTAACTGAGGAACAAAGAAGTGAAGTGACTTGCCCACAGTCACACAGCTGACAATTGGCAGAGCAGGGATTTGAACCCATGACCTCTGACTCCCAAGCCCGGGCTCTTTCCACTGAACCACACTGCTTCTCTATTTATTGAGCACTTCCGGTGTGCAGAGCACTGTCCTAAGCGCTGGGGAGAGGACAATACCTCGCTCGCCCGCCTGCCCGCCCTGGGACCCTGCCATCGGCCGAGAAGGTTTCTGACCCCAAGGAGCGGCCTTGGAGGTCTGCCCAAGCGCTGGCAGTCTGCCCCGTGCCACGGACATCCGCGTCCCGCACAGGCCCTCACCCCTGCCCGTTGTATCTCCGCCCGGGCCGGGCCGCCCGAGGAGGCAGCGGGCAGGGGTGACACGCAGGGCTACTACCACCTCTGCTGTGCCGGACCCGTCGTTGGCCAAGAGCACCGTGGCGCGGGGCCGTGGGTTGAGCTGGCCGGCGGTGGCTTCGGTAGCTGCCGTGGCCTCTCTGGTCCCGCTCTGGCCAGCTGGCCGCCCACCTTTCTGACTTCCCTCAGTCAGATGCCTCTGTCTATGACGACTCAGCGGCAGGTGGGCGGGGGTGGGATCGGAACCCAGGCCTACCGGATTCCCAGAGTGGCCTAGCGGATAGACCGTGGGCCCGGGAGTTGGAGGAGCTGGATTCTAATGCCGGCTCCACCACTTGTCTGCCGGGTGACCCTGGGCAAGTCACTTCCCTTCTCTGGGCCTCAGTTCCCTCATCTGCCAAATGGGGATTCAAGCCCTGTTCTCTCTCCTACTTAGACTATGAGCCCCTTGTAGGACATTCATTCATTCAGTAGTATTTATTGAGCGCTCACTATGTGCAGAGCACTGTACTAAGTGCTTGGAATGTACAATTCGGCAACAGATAGAGACAATCCCTGCTCATTATCGGGTTATAGTCATGAATACGTTGTATCTATCTCAGTGCTTAGTACAGTGCTTGGTATGTGGAAAGCACATAATAATAATGATGATAACTATGGGTATCAAATTTCATTACGCTTCTAAGAGACCAGTAATTAGTGAAGACTAGGTATCTAGAGAATTGGATGAGAAGTAACCAAACTTGAGCCCAAATCTGAGACCATATTATATGTTATATAATTGCCTCCTTTGAGCTTGAAGAAGATGTTTCTGGTGGCGAGGTTTTAACTGTATGGCTACTGAGGCTGACATCGTCAATGGTATTTATTGAGGATTTACTTTGTGCAGAGCACTATACTAATAATAATAATGCTGGTATTTGTTAAGCGCTTACTATGTGCAGAGCACTGTTCTAAGTGCTGGGGGAGATACAGGGTCATCAGGTTGTCCCATGTGAGGCTCACAGTTAATCCCCATTTTACAGATGGGGTAACTGAGGCACAGAGAAGTTAAGTGACTTGCCCACAGTCACACAACTGACAGGTGTCAGAGCTGGGAGTCGAACCCATGACCTCTGACTCCGAAGCCCAGGCTCTTTCCACTGAGTCACGCTGTTTTCCCTAGGCACTAGGCCCACTAATTCTGTTGTAATGTACTCTTCCAGGCGCTTAGTATGTGCTCTGCACATAGTAAGCACCCAAATACCAATGATTGATTGATTGATTGGAGGAGCACATTCAAGAGTTGGGAAATACGTTCTCTGCCCGCAATAAGCTTAGTCTAGAGAATACAGACAGAGAACTGAAAATAATCTTGAGAAAATAGACCTATAACTATAAGCAGCATGGTCTAGTGAGAAGCTACATGGACTAGTGGCAAGAGCACAGGCTTGGGAGTCAGAAGTTGGGGGTTCTAATCCTAGCTCTGCCACTTGTCTGCTTGGTGACCTTGGGTTAGTCACTTAACTTCTCTGCGCCTCAGTTACCTCATCTGGAAAATGGGGATTGAGACTTTGAGCCCCACATGGGACAACCTGATGACCTGGTATCTACCCCAGTGCTTAGAATAGTGCTTGGCATGTAGTAGTGCTTAACAAATAACACCATTATTATATATAACTATATATAGCTTTAGATGCAGAGCTATAACTAGAGGATATAGATGTATAACAATGATAGAGAGCTCTATAACCATATATAGCTCTAGATATGTAACTATAACCAGAGGATATAATATTAATAATAATAATGATGGTATTTGTTAAGCTCTTACTATGTGCAAAGCACTGTTCTAAATGCTGGGGAGCTACAGGGTGATCAGGTTGTCCCTCGTGAGGCTCACAGTCTTAATCCCCATTTTACAGATGAGGTAACTGAGGCCCAGAGAAGTTAAGTGACTTGCCCAAAGTCACACAGCTGACAAGTGGCCGAGCGGGATTCGAACCCATGACCTCCGACTCCCAAGCCCATACTCTTTCCACTGAGCCATGCTGCTTCTCAATAGACATATAACTTTGATACAGATATATAACTATATATGTAGCTCTAGATACATAACTATAACTAGAGGATATAGACACAACTATGCTATAGACATATAACTATATATAGCTCCAGATACATAACTATAACTAGAGGATATAGACATATAACTTTTGACAGAGACATATAACTATATATAGCTCCAGATACATAACTGTAACTAGAGGATATAGACATATAACTTTGACTGAGATGTATGACTCTATATAGCTCTAGATACAAAACTATAACTAGAGGATATAGACATATAATTTTGATACAGATATATAACTATATTTAGCTCTAGACACATAACTATAACTAGAGGATATAGACATAACTATGCTATAGACATATAACTATATATAGCTCCATATACATAATTATAACTAGAGGATATAGACATATGATTTTGATATAGCTATATAATTATATATAGCTCTAGATGTGTATCTACATCTCGAAGATATAGACATATAACTTTGATATAGATATGTAGCTATATGTAGCTCTAGATACAGAACTATAGAGACATAAGCGCTTAGTACAGTGTTCTGCACACAGTAAGGGCTCAATAAATACGACTGAATGAATGAATAACCTCCCTATAGATATATAACTATAGCTCTAGTTACAATGCTATATCTAGAGGATAAAGACAGATAACTTTGTTAGAGATAGACAACTATATATAGCTCGAGATTCATGACTGTAACTAGAGGATAGACATAAAACGGAAAATTTCCTCATCACCTGTGCCTACAGTTCAGTCTTTGATACACTTGCATTTTCTATCCACATTGCCTCAGGCCGTTTGCATTTCTCCCTCATTCTAAGCATCTGTTCTCTGTGATCCAGCCCATGTCTGATGCTAGTACCTGTCTTTACTGAAATTTCTCCATCTGTCCATAGCTAGGCCATCTTGTTCGAGGTTCTGCTTCCTGGGATCTTTCCAGTGTTTCCATGCCTCAACCATATTTAGGATTCCTTCATTCAATTTGTATCTGTTAAGCTCTTACTATGTGTCAGGCACTGTAGATAGGGGTAGATATTCATTCATTGATTCCATCGTATTTACTGAGCCCTTACTGGGTGAGGAGCACTGTACTAAGGAGTTAGGAGACTACAATACAACAATAAACGGACACATTTTCTGCCCACAGAGAGCTTACAGTCCAGAGGGGGAGACAGACTTTAACATAAATACATTACAGATATGTATGTAAGTGCTGTAGGGTTGAGAGGAGGGATGGAATAAAAGGAATAAGGTGGGATGATGCTAAAGGGAGTGGAAGAAAAGGAGGGCTCAGTCAGGGAAGGTTCCTTGGAGGAGATGGGCCTTCATTGAGGCTTTGAATGGAGGGGAGAGTAATTGTCTGTTGATATGAAGAGGGAGGGCGTTCCAGGCCAGAGGCAGGACATGGGCGAGAGGTCGACGGCAAGATAGCCGAGATCAAGGCACAATGAGAAGGTTGGCATTGACATTAGAGGAGTGAAATGTGCAGGATGGGTCGTAGTAGGAGAGAAGGAGGGAGAAAGGTGATTAAGTGCACGGTGAGTTCCATGTTGGGCAGAATATACAGAGGGGAATTGGACCCAGTCCCTGGCCTTCAGGGAGCTCACAATCCTTGGGTGGCAAAGTGAAGCTCCAAGATTTTTTAAGGTTCAGGCCAGACTTAAAGTCTGTAGCGTAACTGCAGTACCTTGTATCTACTGCAGCAATTAGTACAGTGTCTGGCACACTAGGACGTGGGTACTAATCTCGCCTCCGCCACTTACCTGCTGTGTGACCTTGGGTAAGTCACTTAACTTCTCTGTGCCTCAGTTACCTCATCTGTAAAATGGGGATTAAGACTGTGAGCCCCACGTGGGACCACTTCATGACCTTGTATCTACCCCAGCACTTAGGAACAGTGCTTGGTACACAGTAAGTGCTTAACAAATACCATTATTATTATTATTATTAATTTATTTATTTGTAGTAATGTCTGTTTCCTCATCTAGACTGTAAGCTCACTGTGGGTAGAGAATGTCTGTTTGTGGTTATACTGTACTCTTCCAAGTGCTTAGTAGAGTACTCTGCACATATTAAGCACTCAATAAATGCCACTGACTATTTTGACAGCAAGGAAAACTGAGGCCCAAACAGGTTAAGTGACTTGCCTCAGGTTATAAAGTGGGACCAGGGGCAGAGCTAGGAGTTGAAGCCGGATCTTAGAATAGCCAGTCTCCTGCCCTTTCCACTAGTCTCACATGCTCATCCAGTGCTTGGCACATAGTTAGTGCTTAACAAATACCACCTCGCGCCTAGACCGTGGGCAGTTCTGTTTTGTTTGCTTGTTTTCCTTGGAGAGCACTGCACTTGTTTCTACTAGAACTCAATCTACCTGTCAAATATATCCTGTCGAAATCTGTTTCTGCCTTATCCCAGTAAAATCCTTCTATTTATGTAGGGCTTTTCTTCCAAAGCTCTTGAAATCTATCACAGCTTTATGCCATTTATATTTATTACACTTCTATGGGGGAAGGAGAGATGGAGAAGAGTGAGAGAGAGAGGGAGGTAGAAAAGATGGGGAAAAGAGGGGGAGAAAAGGAGAGGGGAGAAAGGAAGAGATGGGGGGGGTAGAAAAGGTGGAGAGGGAGAGGACTGTAAGCTCCTCGCGGTCAGGGATTGTCTTGATTTGTTGCTGAACTGCTTAGTACAGTGCTCTGCACACAGTAGGCACTCAATAAATACAGTTGACTGAAAGAGTCTAAATAGGAGGGGGGAAAGGAGAGGAAGAGGAGGGGGAGAAAAGGAGAGGGGAGAAAGGGAGAGATGGAGGTAGAAAAGGTGGAGCAGGAGGGAAAAAAGAGGCAAAGAGGGCAAAAAGGAGAGGGAGAAGGAGAGGAAGAGGAGGAGAGAAGGGAGAAAGGGAGGGCAGAAGAGGAGTGGAAGAGAGAGAGAAAATGAACTTTGGGGTCGTTCCCATTTTATAAATAGTCGGAGCTGAGGTATGAAGACCTACGTGGCTGAAGGAGATGAAAATAAAGCCAGTTCATGACTTTCATAACAGCGCCCATCCCACTGGGCACAATGCCCAGTGCTTCTTCCCACGGGTTTCCCCAAGATAACATTCCCTCTTGAAGATTCAGGAGCCGTGGGAGAATTCCAGTTCCTCACATTTGCCACTTTTTAGTCCTGACTTTCCCCAACTTTTCCTCATTTTCGCTCACATCCCTCAGCATTAGATTAAATTCTGGGAGTTTCCCAGGGAGAAAGTCCAGCTGACCGGGTGGGAAATTGGGGGTTTTAGGCAAGCTAGCTTTGAGTGGGAGGCCCAGTCTATTAAAACATCAATCCCTGCAGCTGCCTTCTTCCCAGCCTCATTTCCCCCCACACCTCTCCTCACACATTTCCACCAGCCATCAGCCAATGCTGCCTGTGTCCCGATCACCGAGAGTCTCTCGACATTCCAGTTCGCAGGTCGCCATCACTTTGAAATTAATTCTGTTCTGGGTATAAATCATGTCAAGAAGGTTAATGAGACCAGTGCAAGATCTAAATTTGAGAAATAACACCTTCAGACCCTCATTGTAGTTCAAAGAGTTCCATGTGTGGGGTGATTCGGGTGGGTGTTTTGTGCAAATCCTTGGTGTTTCTCCCTCCAAAAAAGGGAAGTTCTTCTAACGATGAGTTCCCTCAACTGAGGGGTTGAATGAATGAAGGAAGGAAGGAATAGAGCATCAATACAGAAGTGCCAGGAGAAGCTATTGTTTTAGGTGCCAGACCAGCCCCAAGCACAGGATCCTAGGAGACCCTCACTCCTTCTTTCCCTCCCCCCTTCCGCTCCCACCCCCTACCCCATAGTGAAAGAGCAGAGAGCTTAAGACTGAGAGAAGTTCTGGGTTTGAGTCCCATCACCAGCCTATATAACAGGGTTGGCAGACACATTCCCTGCCCACAATGAGCTTACAATCTAGATGTGGAGTCGTCTGTAAAATGGGGATAAGTTAGGCTGGGAGTCCCATTTGAGACAAACTGAGGCTGATCTCAAGACCCTGTGTCTTCCCCAGCACTTAGTACAGAGTAAACGCTCAATAAATGTTCTAAGGAGTCCACCGTCAGTCAGTCAGGCAGTCAGTCAGTCATATTTATTGAGTACTTACTGTATACAGTGTACTGTTCTAAGAGTTTGTGAGGGAAAATATAACAGACACATGCCTTGCCCACTATGAGCTTACAAACTAGAGGGGGAGATAGGCATTAATATAAATAAATAAAATTGCAAATATGTACGTAAGTTTGCTGTGGGGCTGGGAGGGGGGATGGATAAAGGGATCAAGTCAGGGTGATGCACAAGAGAGTGGAAGAAGAGGAAAGGAGGGCTTAGTCATGGAAGTGCTCTTAAAGGAGATGTGCCTTCAATAAAGCTTTGAAAAGGGGGACAGTCACTGTCTGTCACATATAAAGAGAGGTGGATGTTTCATAGCCAGAGGCAAGATGTGGGTGAGAGGTTGGCGGCAAGAAAGATGAGATGGAGGTACAGTGAGAAGATTGGCAATAAAGGAGCCAAGTGTGCAGTCTGGATTGCAGTAGCGAGGTGAGGTAGGAGGGGGCAAGGTGATTGTGTGCTTTAAAGTCGCTGGTAAGAATGGTAAGGTCTGGGGCAGCATTCCAGGTGTACTGGAGTTTCCAACTGAGTAGTTTGCTGGCCTCTTTCCATGGGAGCCTGAAAATTACGAGCTGGCCTCCTCTTCCTTACAACTTTCAAGCCACTCTTTCGTCTCCCATAATTGTTTGGAAAATTACTCCAGAATACACCAAAATCGTTTAATGTAATATATTCCATTCCATAATGACTGTTTTTTTTTCAATTAGCCGTCAGCAGCGGAAAGAAAGCTCGGCTTCTCTTCCTGAATATATCACCGGCTTTTGTTTGGAACTGGATTTTATGGGGGGGCGAAGAAGAAGAAGAAATATTTTTATCATTTCTTCTTCTTCAGTGAGGCGCTGCTTAAAGCTCATTGAAATCTCTCCTGCATTCAGGCAGACTGCAGACAAAATTCTAGGGAAAATAGTGAAAGCGATAAATAAACATGTTCCTTTTGTGGGGATGGAGGTTATTACCGCTCCCATTTGCAACTGGCATCTCCCATGCATTTTATTGCTTTTCTGAAAGCAATATGCCAACTCCCATCTTTGGTTGTTCAATTCTATTCCCTCCACCTGCCTCCACCCACATCACTTCCCGCTCATTTAAATATCACCACGAACCAGGCCCATGATCTGTCTCAGGAAGAGAATCAACACCGGCTGAGTGCTTTCTTTTTTTTTCCATTTTTTTTTAATAGCAACTCGAGTTCTGATGCTGTTGGGGTTTTTTTTTCCTTCCTCCTCTGTTTTTTCTAAAATCGAACATATTTTGTTTTCTCTCTGGTGAAAGGTGCCAGGTTAGAGATTTGAATTTCTTTCTCCACTTGCTTTCCCTTACTCCCTCTCCCGTCTCCTATAGATAGCTTTCTTAAACTGACCTCCTATCCACCCCCATTCTACTCATTCCCATTCTCTCACTCCCCTGTTCCCTCCCCAACTCCCAGCCAGAGAGGAGATCGTCTCCAAAAATTGGGAGGTTTGGTTCTCACTGCCCAAGCCAACCTACTCTCTGTGCCTTCCCCGACCAACCCTCTCAGAGACACCATCCCTCCACCCTGAGCAGCACCTGTGCTGGCAGCAGCGGCATGGGAGAGAGTCGAGGGTGGAGATTCAAGTTTTCTGCGTGGAAGGAGGCAGTGGTCAACCGCTTAGGTATTTTTACCAATAGAACTCTCTGGATATGCTACCAGAGTTGGGGTGTAATGGGAGAGATGTGTCCATGGTATTGTTATGAGTCGGGGACGACTTGACAGCATAAGATTTCTTAAGCGCTTACTATGAGCCAGGCACGGTACTAAGTGCTGGGGAGATACAAGCAAATCAGGTTGGGTACAGTCCCTGTCCCACATAATAATAATAAAAATAATTGTGGTATGCCAAGCACCATTCTAAACGCTGGAGTGGATACAAGCAAAACGGGTTAGACACAGTCCCTGTCCCATGTGGGGCTCACAGTTTGAATCCCTATTTTCCAGATGAGCTTACTGAAGCAGAGAGAAGTGAAGTTACTTGCTCATTGTCACACAGCAGACAAGTGGCAAAGCTGGAATTAGAACCCAGGTCCTTCTGACTTCCAGGCCCGCGCTCTAGCCACTGGGCCACGACTGCCCCTTTAGACTGGAGAGGTTGGAAGGGTGAACTAAGCACTGAGGCAGAAGATATTATCCCTGCCTTGGATAAGCTTCTAGGAGCTGACACTCTCTTGGGAAAGACAGACCTGAACTAATTTACGGATAGGAGAAATTTGGGGTTGAATAGCAGAGTAAGTACAGTGATATGTACAAAAGTTTCATGGGGGATTTTGGTGGATAAGTGCTGAGGTGGTAGTTGAATGGATTTAACCTGTGAAGCAAAATGAATCTGGAAAGGCTTCCAAGAGGAGATGGGATTTCAGAAGGGCTTTAAAGATGGAAAGTGTCATGAGCTGGTGGAAGTGAATGGGAAGGGAGTCCCAGGCAAGAGGGAGGGTGAGAGCCAGGGGTCGGAGGCTGGAGGGTCGAGAATGAGGCACAGTGAGAAGGGGACCTTGGGACGAATTGGAGTGTGAGCTGGGGTGAACTGGGAGAAGAGAGTGCATAAGTAGAGGGAGAATGCTGCTACTGAGTGTCTTAAAATTAACCGTTAGGCATTTCTGTTTGATACACTGGAATGAGTAACTGTGGAAGATTTTTGAGGAGGAGAAAACCTGGGCAGAACAACCTTATAGAAAGATGATCTGGGCAACAGGTAGTAGTGTGAATCGGAGAAGAGGATCAGGGAAACAGGTCCAAAAGCGGTGTTGCCTAGTGGAAAGAGCATGGGTCTGGGAGTCAGGGGACCTGGGTTCTAATCCTGATTCACCACTAGCCCGCTG
Source organism: Ornithorhynchus anatinus (assembly GCF_004115215.2). Taxonomy (NCBI): domain Eukaryota; kingdom Metazoa; phylum Chordata; class Mammalia; order Monotremata; family Ornithorhynchidae; genus Ornithorhynchus; species Ornithorhynchus anatinus. The sequence goes on along the minus strand of NC_041748.1, from coordinate 17,431,688 downwards.
CGTGACCTTGGGCAAGTCACTTCACTTCTCTGGGGCTCAGTCTCCTCATCTGTAAAATGGAAATTCAACTCAATTGATGGATGGTATTTATTGAGCATTTACTATGTGCAGAGCACCATACTAAGCACTTGGAGGAATGCAATAGAACAGAAATAGCAGATAGGCTACCTGTCCACCCTGTTCTCTCTCCCCCTTAACCTGGGAGCCCCGAGTAGGTCAGGGACCGTGTCCAACCCGATTATCTACTCAGCGCTTAGTACGGAGTTCAGAGAATAGTAAAGGCTCAATAAATACCACCTTTATTTCCATTAGGGCCGAGACCCTCAGGGGTGTTTCTAAATCCATCCGAGAGTCGGCCAACTCCTCTTTCTCCAAGTCATCACTTCTTCCCTTCTCCCATTAAAGCAACCCACCGGGGAAGAGGAGGAAAATCGGAAGAAATAAAGAGCTAAAGGAGTGAGCGTGTTGGCAGGCAGATTCCGTTGCTAGGGAAACCACTTCCTTGGTTAGCCCATATCCCATTTGTCTTTGTGTCTGGCTCCTGCCGCCTCTCCCTCACTCCACCAGAGAGGAACGAGAAAAATAAAAGTGAGAGAGAGAAAATGCCAATTTTTATTTCTTAATGGCATTTGTAAAGAGTTTACTACGTCAGGCACCTTACTAAGTGCTGGGGTAGACACAAGTTAATCAGATTGGACAAAGTCCACGTCCCACGTGGGGCTCACAGTCTTAAACCCCATTTTACTGAGGTGGTAACTGAGGCCCAGAGAAGTGAAGTATCTCACCCAAGGTCACCCAGCAGACAAGTGGAGAAGTCAGGATTAGAACACAGTTACTTTTGACTCCCAGGCCCGGGCTCTATCCACCACGCCGCCAGGACTAAACCCAGGCCTACTGCTTCCCAGAGCAAGCTCGTTCCTCTGGCTGGGTCTGGAGGGGACAGTAGGCAAAGCAGCAGAATTCGGGGGGCAGGTGGAGGTGATTTCCTCTTTTCTTTCACTGTGTCGTTACCCTGACAACAACCAGGAAGTTTGCCTGCAACTTTCTCCCACCAGTGATCCCTCAGTCCCCAGTTCTCCCCACCCTCAAAGCCCTCCTAAAATCCCTCCTTTTTTAGCAGGTTTCCCCCATTAGCTCCCAACTCCTCGAGGCGGAGGAGTAGCCATTGTACTTATTAAGTGCTTACTCTGGGCAAAGCACTGTCCTTGGTGTTGGGAAAGAGATGCACGGAGGAGAGATAGGCACGCCCACTGTGCCTATCCCTGGAGTTTACAGTCTAGATTTGCTTGAATGCTAATGTTGCTTGCAGAGAAATCCCCTGGACAGAGTGGGCCTGGTTTAAAGTATATTTGCTACAGCTTCCCCCGGTGAACTAGGCTGTAAGCTTGTTGTGGGCAGGTAATGTGTCTGTCTATTATTCTATTGTACTCTCCCAAGCCCTTAATACAGTTCTATGAACACAGGAAGACCTCCATAAATACAACTGAAGGAGTGAACTAGAGACTAAAAATTGGGGGTAGGATGGAAAATGGCAGTGCAAGGAAATGTGAACGCCCTCCTTCCTTCATGACGACTCTACTTGGATGTCCCTCCAAAACCTCAAACTTTACCTGACTGAGGCAGAACTCCTCATCTTCCCTCCCAAACTCTCTCTTCTCCCATCTTTCCCATCACAGTAGACAACATTATCACCCTGCCTGCTTCGCAAGCCCTCGATCTTGGCATTTTCCTTGACTCATCTCTTTCATTCAACCCACATATTCAAACTATCACCAAATCCCATTGGTTCTACATCCACAACGTGGATAAAATCCACCCCTTCCTCTCCATCCAAACTGTTACTTTGTTGATCCAAGCACTTACCCTATCCCCCCTTGACTACTGCATCAGCCTCTTCACTGACCTCCCTGTCTGGGAGATCTCCCTGCCTCTCCAGTCTATATTTCACCCTGCTGCCCAGATTATTTTTCTAAAAAAAAATAATTCAGTCCACATTTCCCCACTCATCAAGACCTTCCAGTGGTTGTCCATCCACCTCCACATCAAATAGAAACTCCTCACCGCTGGCTTCAAAGTCAGCTCTTTCCTTTACTACATTTACCTCCCTGCTCTCCTATTACAGCCCAGCTGGCACGCTTTGTTCCTCTAATGTCAAGACCTACTCATTGTACTTCCATCTCATCTATCTCACCACTGATTCCTTGCCCATGTCCTGCCTCTGGCCTGGAGCACCCTCCACCTTCCTTTACCCTAGACTGCCACTCTCCTCACCTTCAAAGCTTTTTGGAATGTAGTGAGCACTTAACACCATTAAAAAAATAGTAAGGGGAGCTTTAAACACTTGATATTCACCTCGGCCTCACAGCATTTATTTCCATATCCATAATTTCTTATATTATCTGTCTCTCCTTCCAGACCGTAAGCTCGTTGTGGGCAGGGAACTTGTCTACCAACTCTGTTGGATTGCACTTTCCCAAGAGCTTAGCACTGTGTCCCTCACCCAGAAAACCCTCGGTAAATACCACTGATTAATTTGGGCCTCAAAAACCGTGAGTTCTTCCCTTTCCTGTCCACTCCCCCAGCTCTCAGACCCCGCCCCCGCCTGGATCTTCGAGACCAAGTTAAGCTGCCTTCAGAATATTGCTTGCCATTTAATGTAGAAATGTTAAGCCTCACTAACTTAATGACAGGAAGAGATAATGTGGTCATATACATCTGCTGGATAGACATTTCATGATCTTAAAGAAATTACTAAAATGAAGAATTGGCTAAATCTGCTATCCGTGTGATCCTTTTGGACCCAGGTACAACTAAAGCTGAAAGCAAATAGAGACCCCTACCCCCATCCCTCCCAACACTTCCCTCCTCCCCGCCACCCAACTGGGCTGATGAGCTGACATCCCTCCCTCAGAGAGCCTTGCTGAGCTCTGGGGCCTCAGAGACATGCTGTGAGATGGATGGAATGGGGTTCCATTCACCAGTGACTGGGATAATATTAATTGTAGTATTTGTAAAGCGCTTACTATATGGCAGGTACTGTCCTAAGCGCTGGGGTAGATGCAAGTTAATTGGGTTGAACATAGTACCTGTCTCACATAGAGCTCACAGCCTTAATCCCCCTGATATGACAGATGAGGTAACTGACGCCCAGAGAAGTGAAATGACTTGTCCAAGGTCACCCAGCAGGCAAATGGTGGAGCTGGGATTAGAAGCCAGGTCCTTCTGACTCCCGGGCCCAGGCTCTATCCACTAGGCCACTCTGCTTCCCTTAATTAAGGGTAAGTTAATTAAAGTCCCATCCTGAAGCTTCCAGAAAGGATACACCATGTGGGAGATGGGTGTTGGGAGAGGAGGAGATCTTGGCTACTGCTGCCCGGAGAAGCCATTCACCTCCCTAAAAAGAAGAAGCCTAGCGGATAGAGCCCTGGGCTGGAGTCAGAAGACCTGCGATCTAAACCCAGCTCCACCATTTGTCTGCCCTGTGACCTTGGGCAAGTCACTTTACTTCTGCGGGCCTCAGTGTCCTCATCTGAGTAGTGGAGAAATATACCGAAGATTAACGCTAGGAAGACTTGCTATAAAAGAGCCTGGAAAAAATCATGAAACGTGCTGATGTAACAACTGCCATAAAAATATGAATTGTCAATTCTATGGTGTTTCCAGTGACAATGTACGGATCTGAAAGCCGGACAGTGAAAAAACCAGGAAAAAAAGAACATCGATTTTTCTGAAATGTGGTGTTGGAGAAAGAGAATACCATGGACAGCCCGAAAAAAAACCAAAGGCCTTCCAAAGGCTTGGTACAGTACCTGGCTCATAGTAAGTGCTTAAAAAGTATCTTACAAAAACAAACCAAAAAACCAACCAAATTTTTAAAAAGTACTGAACCAATGCCACAAGAGTATTGGTTGTTATTCAGGTGGTCACCACCCCCAGGTCTCTTCGTCCCAGGACTCGGCCCAACGTTAACAAGTGAGACTTGAGTGTTTTCTCCAGAACAACAGATTTTGTGGTCTTCCCTAATGCCTTGGCCACGACGTTTGAAGGAACCCCTAGACTTAAAGTCTAATGCCACTTCTCCGGCTTAATGAAGGACAGGACTTCAGAAACGCAGGGCAAATCCCTCACTTGAGAGAGTCTGACCCTGGTCTGCCCCACCCCGCGGCCCCAGCCAACTGCATCTGGAGTTCCTCCTAGAAAAACATTTTGGTGTGTCCAGGGAAGAAACTCAGAACATTCACTTTGGGAGGTTATTCACAGACACACACACACACACACACACACACACACACACACACACACGGTCTGCCCCATATCTCTTGCCCCACTCCGTGGAGCTGCAGAGACCCTCCTCTACCCTCTGCTCTTCTCGCCTCCACCATTGTAAAGTGGGATCTATTATGGGAAGCAGCATGGTCCAGTGGCAAGAGCCCGGGCTTGGGAGTCAGAGGTCATGGGTTCTAATCCCGGCTCTGCCACTTGTAGGCTGTGTGACTGTGGGCAAGTCACTTCACTTCTCTGTGCCTCAGTTCCCTCATCTGTAAAATGGGGATGAAGACTGTGAGCCTCACATGGGACAACCTGATTACTTTGTAACTCCCCCAGTGCTTAGAACAGTGCTCTGCGCTTAACCAATACCAACATTATTGTTTTATTATCTTTCCACGGAAGATGGGCTTGCACTTGTGAGCGATAGCGTTTTGGCAGGAGAACCTCTCTACTGCTCACAGTAGAGTCCGGCCCCTCTATCTGTCACTGGCGATTCGGGCGCGTTGGCTCAGATGCCGCCAATTAAAAAGGGAAAGGGATTTGCGTGTTTAGTGGTGGTGGCTGGCCATCTGCACGCTACAGCCCGGTCCTGCTCTCCCCAGGGGCCTGCAAGGCCAACTGGCTTGTAGGGAGGACGGTTGGGGTCACAGAGCAGAAGATCCCCGAGGCTTCTGGGATCAATCAGTCGTATTTATTGAGCTTACTATTTGCAGAGTGTTAAACTAGGTGCTTGGGAGAATTCAATAGGAGAGTATAATTTCAAAGAGCATCTGTTCCATTGTTACATTGTTCTCTCCCAAGCGCTCAGTACAGGGCGCTCAGTACAGGGCTCCGAACACAGTAAGCACTCTATAAATATGACTGAATGATTGATGACTGACAATACAATAGAATTAGCAGACACATTCCCTATGGTCGAGAGCGGGAGACAGAGATAGCACCCACTCCTGTTCCCTCACCCCTTTGATAAGTAGGCTACTCAGAGCTGTTGAATAAATTTTGGGGAGAAGGGTGGATTTTTCTCCATAAATCCCACCCCCATGAAGGGGCGGACCTTCCCACATACTAAGCACCTTCTCCACCTACCCACCACTTACCTTGATCTAGTGTGAAGCAATAAATTGATCAATGGTATTTATCAAACGCTTACTGCAAGCACCAAGTGCTTACAGATCAGAGGACCCTAGTGTGGCCAGATGGATAGCGCCGAAGTTTGGGAGTCAGGGGAACTGAGTTCTAATCCTGGCTCTTCCACTTGCCTTCTGGGTGACCTGAGGCAAAGTCACTGTGCATCCATGTCCTCCTCTGCAAAGCGGGATTCAAAACCTGTTTCCCCGTCTCCTTTAGATTGTGAACCCCATATGGGACAGGGACAGTGCTGGATGGGACGTATAGTTTATGCATCCCAGCACTTGGATTATAGTAAGTGCTTAACAAATATGACGATTATTATTACACCCTTGGAGGGGCCCAGTTGCTCTTCCCGCCCCTACACCCAACCAGAGAAACGCAGAGGAGAGAAGCTCATTGTGGGAAGGGAACATATCTTCCCACTCTGTTGTATTGTTCTCTGGCGAGCATTTAGTACAGGCTCTGCTCATAATAAGCGCTCAAAACCATCGACTGATTGATTGAGAGGCTGAGAAATCACAGGATCGCATCTTAGAATCTCCAGAAAACAAATCGTTTAATGACGGTGTTAACCTGAGGAGAGTTCCAGCACTGCAAACGAAGAAAAGCGGATGAGATTTCTCTCCTCCTGGCATGCTGGGGCTCCCAGAGAGCTATAACCGCACTTCCTGAAGGGGGAAAAAAACCCTCCCCGCTCATTTCCTAACGGAAGAATTAAAATCATTCTAGGTAACGCTTTACAAAACACAGCCTCACCCATTTTCTGATGAGTCTGTTGAGGTCTCTACACCCAAGAACCAAAGGAGAGAAATGAGTTATTGAGGAAGGGGTAAACCCCACCCTCACCCCTCCATTTGGGGTTCTAGTCTTCCGGGTGCCTAAGGGGGTTCCACATACTGGTTTAGAAAAATATATTTCTTTCCATTTTGCCTCACTTCCTTCACGCTGTCCTCGCTTCCTCTACACCGACCTCTGGGTTGGAGTGCAGCGAGAGTTCAGAGCGGAGCGGGAGGAGACTCTGACTACCTCGCGGATGGAAGTATGGCTTTTGCAGCTATATCTGGGGGAGATGGGATGTCTTGCCAGGGTCTGAGGATCCAGAAGCCTTGGGCTGATGAGGGGGGGAGACGCCGGGTAGGGAAAGGGCTGATTGTGGCCCCAAGGACCCACACTCAGTTCTGAAGAAAACTGTTCTTGTCCACGGGCGATGAACTCAATTGCACAGAATTCCTTTGGCTTTTTTTTTGTTGTTGTTGTCGGCAAAGGGAAGAAGCTTTGATCCTGAAACCCCTCCAGGGAGCAGGGACGCCCCCAAGCCCTACCCATAAAGACACAGCCCACATGAGACTGAGCGGGTGGGGATGGAGATTAGATTTGTGGCAGCAGCAGGAAAGGAGAGAATTTGAAGGGATTCTCAAAGGGCCTGGGCTGAGGCAAAGGGGATGGAGATTTAGGGAGAATTTGAAGGGATTCTAAAAAGGCCCGAAACTGTCACCTTCACGCGCCGGAAGGTGCCCAAGCCGATCCTGAGGGCTGCAGAACGTATGAAGGGATCCCATGTTGACGGCCGAGACTACCTTGTGGCCTTGGGATCAAAAGTTGGAAGAGATTCACAGGATCTAGACTGTAAACTTGCTGTGGCCCAGAGACCTTCTACCAACTCTATTGTATTGGACTCCCCGAATGCTTAGTATAGTGCTCTGCACAAAGCAAGCGCTAGATCGAGACCACTGAATGTGCCTCGACAGCCTGGTTGGGTCTAGGGGAGAGAAGATTGTCTGGCAGAAACCAAGAAGCAGAAGCATGGCTTTGTGGAAAAAAAAAACCCCAGGCCTGGGAGTTAGAGGATCAGGGTTCTAATCCCCACTCTGCTACTCTCTTGTCTGCTGTGTGACCTTGGACAAGTCACTTCACTTCTCTGGGCTTCAGTTTCCTCATCTGTACAATGGGGATTAACACTGTGGGATAGTGACTGTGTCCAACCCAATTATCTTGTAACCTCCCAGCACTTATGCCTGGCACAAAGCAGCCACTTAAATATCACATTATTATTATTAGGCTTGGGGGTCAGGAGCCCTGCGTCAGGATCCTAGCCCTGCCACTTGCCTGCTGTGTGATCTAGGGCAAGTCACTAAATGTCTCTGGGTCCCGGTTTCCTCACCTGAAAGCAGCATGGCCTAGTGGATAGAGCATGATCCTGGAAGTTAGAAGGACCTGGGTTCTAATTCCGGCTATGCCACTTATCTCCTGGGTGATCTTGGGCAAGTCACTTATCTCCTCTGTGCCTCAGTTACCTCACCTGCAAAATGGGAATTAAGACTGTGAGCCCCATGTACGACACGGACTGTGTCCAACCTGATTAGTTTGTATCTATCCCAGCGCTTAAAGTGCTTGGCACATAATAAATGCTTAATAAATACCAGACCATAAAATATAGATTCAGCATTCTCCCTCTGTTGAAATCTATTTAGGTTTTGCTCAGGTCCTGACTGGACTACATAACTAGTAGTGAAGATAATAAGAAAATAATAACGTTGGAATCTGGACAGTATAGAAATGAATAAGCCAGATAGGTCTTGGTAGCTGTATGATGGTCTCAGCTTTCTCGTCTCGGCCGCTGAGCCTCTCTTTTTCACTGTCTCTGACTGGACTTTTGTCCTCTGTTTCTCGGGCTCAATACTGGGTCAGAGTTTTGATCCAACCTGATGATTTTGCGACTTTAGGGGTTATAACACTCAGCGCAGAAGCCCAGGTTGACCCCATGCCCTTTAAGGAGGTGCCACATGAGAAAGTGGGCATCTGGGGTATCTGGGGTTGGAGGAAGTGCAAGTGACCTAGTAGAGCACTGAATTTAATTGGCGTATTTGTTTAGCACTTACTCTGTGCCTGGCACTATATATTAATGTTGGTATTTGTTAAGCGCTTACTATGTTCAGAGCACTGTTTTAAGCGCTGGGGTAGATACAGGGTAATCAGGTTGTCCCACGTGAGGCTCACAGTAAATCCCCAGAGCCCAGAGAAGTGAAGTGACTTGCCCACAGTCACACAGCTGACAAGTGGTGGAGCCGGGAATAGAACCCATGACCTCTGACTCCTAAGCCCGGGCTCTTTCCACTGAGCCACGCTGCTTCATAAAGGGCTCACAATCTAAAGAGGAAAAAGGATGGGTATGGAATCCCCATTTTACAGAAGAGGAAACCGTGGTCCAGACAAGTGAAGCGACTTACCCTGGATCACCCAGCAGGTAAGTGGAGGAGGTTGGATTAGAACCCAGCTCCCCGCCTCCCAGGCCCAAGCTGTTTCCTCTAGGCCATGCTGCTTCTCCCTCTCGAAGCTTCAGATCGGTCCGGGGCGAATAGTCTTGCCTGGAACCCGGTGGCGTGGGAGTTGGCCACGAATGGGCCGGTGGTTCTCGGTTGCACATCCAGCCCCCACTTCAGAATGCAGAGCCGCTTGGCCTATTTTCTGCTTCCTCCCAAACCCCAAAATATGGAAGAACCAAGGTGGGGAAGTGGAGGCAGAAATTCAGACATCTTAGTGCTCCTTTAGTGCCTCAGGCTGGAGGGGAAGGAAGCCACTAATGGGGATCTCAATTTGGGAAAGAACCTGGGGCCTCAGGTGGGAGTCCTCTCTGGGCGGCCAGAAGCCAGGGGCCAGGAGAGGTACACACTTACGGGGCTTCGAATGCTTAGCCCTTCAAGCCCGGGATGAATGTATCTGTAAGGAGGAGCCTTTCTGATCAGACCTTCCCCTTCCCTCCCCTCCCTGCATGATGGTGGCAGCGGCTTCTTCCTCCGGGTGAGCTTCAAGAGAGGAAGAGAAGAACCAGCCAAGAATCCACCCCAGACACCCCCCAGGGAGGAACGTGCACCGTAGAAAAGATGTGGTTCTTCGGGTTTGGGGCTGGGGGGAGATCTCTGAAAAATGTGGAGGTCAGAAGGTTGGGGTTCGGGGGTGGAGAGGGGTGCCTGGCAAGTCACCGAGTTGGGAATTGGTCTCAACTAGGCGACGCCCTCCCTGGACGGCTCCATCTTTCTCATGCAGGAAACACATCAGCAGCAGAACAGTTACCCACTCTCCCCCTCCCCCAATCTCCCTTTCCATCATCCTCTGGGTCGAGATGGCGCCCCAGGCCCGCTCCATCATCTAGGGTAGTAATAATCTGGAACGCCGGTGAGGTTTCTGAGCTTCAGGGTCCTGTCCACTGTCTTAATGTAGCTGCCGATCATTTTCCTCATCTCGGGGCTGTAAGGGTCATACTCCAGCTTCCTCAGCCCCGACCGTTTAAAGTTCCCGTCCTTCTGACTCTCCACGCATAGGAGCCTGTCCTCAAAGACCGTGACGCCCAGCCAGCTGACCATCCTCTTAAGCTGGATGAAGAGGTCCTGCTTCAGGTCTTCAAAGTGAACCACCAAGACCTTCTTGCCGTATTTCAGCCAGTCCAAGGTGTGGCTGGCCCACCAGGGAGCATAATTCTTTACGAATTCAGGCCATTCTGGAGGAAGGGAACCAAGGGCTTTCATTAGTCCAGTCCGATTACCTTTTATCTACCCCAGCACTTACTACAGTGCCTGCCATATAACAAATCCCAGAATTATTATTATGATTATTGCTACAGGGGGAAAGTCGCCCTAGTGGCTGTGGGGTCCAAAGGTTCTCACAATTGATAGTATTTATTGATCGCTTCCTGTGTGTAGGACACTGTACTGGGTGCTTAGAAGAGGATGATGATGATGGCGGTGGTATTTGTTAGGTGCTTACTATATGTCAAGCACTGTTCTAAGCGCTAAGGTAGATACAAGCTAATCAGGTTTGACATAGTCCCTGTCCCACATGGGGCTCACAGTCTTACCCTACCTTTTACCAATGAGGTAACTGAGGGCCATAGAAGTGAAGTGATTTGCCCAAGGTCACACAGCAGACAAGTGGTGGAGCCAGTATTAGGACCCAGGTCCTTCTTACTCCCAGGCCCGTGCTCTATCCACTAGGCCATGCTGCGTCCGTAAGCATAAACTTAAGCAATGTGATAGAACTGGGAGACACGATCCTTGCTCGTAAGTTTAGCCCTTTATCTCCCTGATTGATTAAGAGCACGGGCCTGGGAGTCAGAAGGATCTGGGTTCTAATACTGGCTCCACCACTTGTCTGCTATGTGCTATGTGAAGGCACATCGCCTCCAAGAAGTCTCCCTTGACTAAGCCCTCCTTTCCTCTTCTCCCACTCCCTTCTGCATCACCCTGACTTGCTTCCTTATTTCATCCCCCCTCCCTGCCCCACAGTACTTATGTCCAGATCTGCCATTTATTTATTTCTATCAATATCTCTCTCCCATTCTAGACTGTAAGCTCATTGTGGGCAGGGGATGCATCTGTTATATTGTTATACTGTACTCTCCCAAGCACTTTGTACAGTGTTCTGCACACAGTAAGCATTCAATAAATATGACTGACTGACTGGTTGACTGAGGAGAGCTCGACAGAGTCATCCCAATGAGCTCTGTGCAGTCAGTTCCTGCCAAAAATCTGCGAACTGTGCATATCCCAGGATGGACCAGAGGGCTTCCTCTGAAAGAAAAAAAACCTTTCAATTCCCCCCGGGATTGCCGGGTAATTGATCTCAGCATTCACACGGAGTAATAAAGGGAACAATGAAACATCAGTAACAAACCCAGGTTCCGCCGGAACTATAATCCACCCTTCTCCGACGAGACATAAAAGCTCTGGGTCTGCTGTTTCCTCACCTTTCTGGAGAAACCAGGGCCTGATTAATAGCTTAACTGTACTTAATTCCCCTAAGAATCATTCAACACAGTATCGGTTTCATTAACCAGATCCAGGACGATTCACCTTGTGTAATCAGAGCACATAAAACTTTGCTTTGGAACTCCTCCAGGGATATCATAAAATTAATGTCCCGGAACCAAATATGGATTTTCCAGAGGCCTCCAGCCCGGCCCGCAGAGGAGTCTGGATGAGGAGAGGAGGGAAGCCCGCCGGAGTTGGAGCGCGGTTTGTGGGCGGAGGAAGCTCCCGTCTCCTCCCTTTGCTGGAGAGGATGTTGGGATTGGGAGTTGGACCCAATACGCCCAGGGAGACGGTGGATCTGGGAGCTGCCACGGTGGTGCTTGAAAAGGGAAACTGAGGCTCTTGAGGGTCACGGGGAGAAACCTGAGCTGATGGGATGTCCCTGGCGAGGAACCACTGACCTCAGCTGGACTCTCTGTTGGTCGGATGCTCTGGACTCTGTTGGTCAGAGCGACGGTCTCGGGGGAGACTGATTATGAGGGAGGGTCCAGAGAGCACGAGTCAGAAGGTGGTGGCCGTAAGAGAGCCTCCACAGGGCCAGGGACCGAGAGGAGGCACCGGCCGTGAGAGATAGAGAGATGGGAGGGACCAGAAGGCCAGTGATGGAGGGGAGGGACCAGGGAGGGAGGGATGGAGAGGAAGGACAGGAGAGGGGAGTGAGGAAGAGAGGGAGGTGTTCAGAGGGCGAGAGGTGGAGGGAGAGCAGTGACCTAAGGGCCAAAGAGGGAGCAGAGAGATCAGAGGGAAACAGGCCGCACGCACATATACACACACATACACACACACACACACCTTTCCCCTTCCAGTGGGCGTGGGAGGCGAAGCCGATGTGGCCGCCGTACTTGCGGTTGAACTCGGCCATGAGGGCCTTGTAGGGGTTGCGGATGAGCAGGATGGCGGCGTCAAAGGCCTCGATCTCCTTCCGACCACTCTCGTGGGTCTTGACGCAGACGGTTCTCCCGCTCCGCCAATGGTCCCTCTCGCCCTTGAACCCTGTGCCGGCCGAGACCACAGATAGAGTGGCCGGTCACCCCACCGGGACCTCATGTGACCCGCTCCCTGGCCGCATACGGAGTTCTGCCCTCCAAAATGGCACCTGCCACTCCTCCTCTACACTGGGTTTCACCTCCCACTGGGATGGGAGGCATTGGTGCCTTAAGGAACGCGCCTCCCACTGGGAGCCGGGAGACCCGAGTTCTAGCTCCTGCTCCGCTGCTGGCCTGCTGGGCGACCTCGGGCAAGCCCTTCTGCTTCTTTGGGCCTCGGTTTCCTCATCTGTAAAATGGGGATTCAACGCCTACTCTCCCTCCTACTTAGACTGGGAGCCCCGTGTGGGACAAGCACTGTGTATGACCTGACTATCTTGTATCTATCCCAGTGCTTAGTGCCGTGCTTGGCACAGAGAAAACACTTAAAAAATGTCAGAATCATTAATATTACTGAACTACTCTAGGCCTCAGTTCTTTCATCTGTAAAATGGGGATTCAATTTCTGCTATCCTGGCTGAGAGCCCCTTGTGGGAAAGGGACTGTGTCAAACCTGGCCATCCTGTAACTACTCCAACGTTTAGTACAGTGCTATGCACGTTGTATACGCTTACTGAATGCCATCATTGTATTGGTTATTATCCCAGCTCTTACCACAGGACTGGAATATCCTCAGTACTTAATATATATCAATCATCAATCAATCGATGGAATTTGTTGAGCATTTATTATATGAGGAGACCGCGGAGGAGAACAATACAATAGAGTTGGTAGACATGTTCCCTGCCCACAAAGAGCTTATAGTCTGGAGGTGGAGATAGACATTAAAATAAACTATAGGTGGCTATGTAGTAAGTACTGTGGGGGTTAGATGAATACTCAGCTGTGTAAGGAGTACAAAGCCAGGTGCATACGTGATGCAGGAGGGAGGGGGAATGGGAGAAATAAGGGTTTATTTAGGGACAAATTCTTGGAGAAGAAATGTGATTTTAGGAGAGCTTTGAAGGTGAGAAGAGTGATGGACTGTCAGATATGAATGGGGAGGGAGCTCCAAGCCAGAGGGGGGATGAGGGCAATGGGTCAGTGGCGGAACAGAAGAAATTGAGGTACAGTGAATACATTGGTATCAGAGGAGCGAGGTGAACCTGATGGGTGGCCGTAGAAAAGCAGTGAGGTAAGGTGGGAGTGGATGAGCTGATTGAGTGCCTTAAAGCCTAAGGGATGGCATTCCTGTTTGAAGCAGAGGTGGATGGGCAACCACTGGAGTGGAGAGATGTATACTGAGCAGCTGTTTTAGAAAAACGATCCGGGCAGCAGGGCCTCGTAGAGCTAGTAGTTGAAGTCCTGGGAGCAAATGAGTTCTAGGGGGTGGGTGTAGATGGACAGTAGAAGGGGACCCAGAACTGAGCCTTACGGGGGAGGCAGAGGAGGAGGCCACAAAAGATGTTGAGAATGAGTAGCCAGTGAACTAGAAGAAGAACCAGGAGCGGATGGTGTCGGAGAAGCCAAGGCTAGACACCTCCAGGAGAAAGAGGTGGTCCACGGTACCGAAGGCAGTTGAGAGGTGGAGGAGGATTAGGATGAAGTAGAAGCCCTTGGATTTGGCATCATTCTTCTTGGCTTCCTGCTTTTTATTTAGCCTTCTTTGATCTAGTCTTTCATCACACTGAAAATCCCTCTTGAGGCACTCACATCTTTCTACCAGATTCAAATATTTTGTCGGCTTTGAAGCTCTCGATCGACTCGCCCCCTCCTACCTCACCTCACTGCTCTTCTACTACGACCCAGCCCACACACTTTGCTCCTCTACTGCCAACCTACTCTCTGTACCTTGATCTCATTTATCTCCCCACCAACCTCTCGCTCACATCCTGCCTCTGGCCTGGAACAACCTCCCCACAGCAGACCAACTGAGTGCTTACTCTGAGCAGAACACTGTCCTAATGGCTTGGGAATCGTCTACTAACACTACTGCAAGCTCCAAAACACTCAGTACAGTGCTTTGCATACTATAAACTATAAGCTCTTTGAAGGTAGGGATCATGTCTATCAACTCTACTGCATTCTTCCCAGTACTTAGCAGAGTGCCTTGCCCAGAAGAGACTATAAGCTCCATGAGGGCACGGATAGTGTCTTCTAACTTTCCTGTACTTTCCCAAATGTTTAGCACAGTGATCTGCACACAAACTCTGAGGGCCGAGACCATGTCTACCAACTCTATTATACTGGGGCTCACTGTCTTAATCCCCATTTTCCAAATGAGGTAACTGAGACCCAGAGAATTGAAGGGACATGCCCAATGTCAAACGGTAGACAAGTGGAAGTGCTGGGATTAGAACTCAGGTCCTTCTGACTCTCAGATCCAGGCTCTATCCACTAGGCCATGATGCTTCCTGGGATTACAACCCAGGTCCCTGAATCTATCCTTCTGAGAAGGAGGGGAAAGCAGGTCTCTGATCCCCATTTTACAGATGAGGAAAGTGAGGCCCAGAGTCAGTTAGGGGGTAGGCCCAAAGTCACCCATCAGGGCCGGAGCGGAGCAGGGATTGGATCCCTGGGTCTCCTGGCTTCCTGTCCCGGGTGCTTCCCACTAGGCCACACCGCCTCCCCACCGGTCCCAGACGGTCAGAACCCTAGATCAGCATCCCCTTCACCGTCCGGCCCCGCTCACCTTTGTTATAGAGGGAGCCGTCAAAGTAGTAGCTGCCCGTGTAGAAGCCGGTGGCCAGCTCGATGAGGTGGCGGGCCCAGGTATTCCCCGCCCCCGGAAAGCTGGCCAGGGCGGCGAGCTGTCTGGACCGGGCTGGCAGGAAGCGCCTGTCCATGCAGCGGTTATCTGGAAGGGAAGACGGGCCGAGACGCTTCAGGGAAGGGGACGGGGGGGTGGGGTGGGTTAGGAAGAGAAGGAGGAAGGGGGGAGGACAAAGCGGAGAAGGGGGAGGAAGAGAGAAAGGGAAGATGAGGAGGAAGGAGAAGGGAAGTGGGAAGAGGGAGGAGGAAGAGGAGGAGGCGGGGAAGACTGAGGGATGGCAGCAATGGAATTGATTGAGTGCTCAGCATGGTACTGAACACTTTGAAAGGAACAATGGAAAGAAACAAGCGATGGTGCCCGTGTCCACAAGGGGCTTCCACTCTTACATGGCAGCAATTCTGTGGGCGGGGAAGACAAAAATAATAATACTAATAACTGGAATTTGCTAAAGTACTTACTAAATGCTTTCTAAATGCAGTACTATGCACTGGGGTAGATACGAGGTAACTGGTTTGGAAACATGGAGCTCACAGTCTTAAACCCCATCTCCCAGATGAGGGAACTGAGGACCAGAGAAGTGCAGTGATTTGCCCAAGGTCGCACAACAGACATGTGTAAGTCAGGGTTAGAACCCTTGACCTTCTGACTCCCAGGCCCATGTTCTATCCACTAAACCACCCTGCTTCTTGTTGAAGGCGCAGTCGCTCAGAAACAGCGAGCGTGAGACCCGTGCTGTGGGAGAGATTGTGGGGGGCCGGAGGGGATGTACCTTGCACCTGAGTCTGATAGACGATGAAATAATCTGCCGTCCCGCAGCTCTCGAACTCCTCGCCGCTGCACCTCTGCGCACACAGCTGCTCGTCTTCCCGCTCATGGAGGGTGAAGCGATGGGTGGGGAAGCCACAGTGGCAACCCACCCCGGCCAGAGCGGCCAGGGGGTACTCCTGGGGGGAGAGGGGAGACGCTCGCTTAATCCTAGCCCACCTCTTCCGCCCAGCCTTCCCTGCTTCATCCCTGCTTCACCCTCCACCTGCTCTTTCCTTTAATAAAGAATTTTATACAAGCTTCCGGGGTGCCAAGCACTGGGGTAAACACGAGGCAACCCGTTTGGACCTGGTCTCTGGCCCACACAGGGCTCACGTTCTAAAGGGGAGAGGGAGTGGTTTAGCGGTCCCCATTTTACAGAGGGGGAAATGGAGGCGCAGAAAAGGTAGGCGACTTTCCCCACGTCCTCGCTTACCTTCTCGGTGCAAAAGTCAACACATTTGTCCACAGACAGGTTCAGCATGAGGCCCGTGACGGGCAACGCCAAAGAGATGTTGTTTGGTCTGCGGAAGCAGCCGCGAAAAATGGCGCTCCCATCTGGGGGGACAAGAGGAGGGGGCATTTAGCAAGGGAAGGAGGAGTCTGAGGATTTTGTGGGAGTCGGAGAAATTCCTGAGGGAAGGTCCGCATGTGGCCTAGGGGTCTGAATGATGGTCCTGCAGTTTAGGGTGAGGGGGACAAAAGGAGGGGGCATTTAGCAAAGGAAGGAGGAAACGGGGGATTTTTTTTTTCGGGGGCTGGGCGAAGAAGCTCCCTAGGGGAGGTCCGGGGGCTAAGGGTCTGACTCAGAGACCTGCAGCGAGGGTGAGGCGGAAGAACCCCACTATTGACCTAGTGGCTATTGCCCGGACCTGGGGGACCTGGGTTCTAATCCCACTCTGCCACTTGTCTCCTGTGTGACTTTGGGCAATTCACTTCACTTCTCTGGGCCCCAGTTACCTTATTGTAAAGTGGGGATTAAGACTGTGAGCCCCATGTGGGACAGGGACTGTGCCCAACCTGACAACTTGTATCTATCCCAATTCTTAGTATAGTGCCTGGCACATAGTAAGCACTTAACAAATAACATTTTAAAAAATTTAAAAATGAAGGGCCCAGATCTCTCTCTCCCTCAAGTCAATGCTTTTTCTCATAAGACCATATCCCATTTTTGATTCTGATGTATCTTCAGTCTCTCCCCTCTCCAGTCCATAAGGCTGCCCGAATCACTTCCCGATAACGTCATTCAGAGTACATCTCCCCACTTCTCAAAGACCTCCACTGTCATCCAACAGAAATTAAAGTGACTTTAAGCTACTCAATCAGCTCTCTACTGATCTGCTCTCTTCTCCCACTACACCCCAGGTCACACTCTCCATTCCTCCCAAGCTACCCTACTCACTGTGTCTCATTCTTCTCTCAGCCACCTTGGAGTCCGTGATCACTCATTTTGACCCTGCTTGAAACTCCCTTCTCCATCACATCTGGCAAACCACTGCTCTGTGTGTGCATTGTGTGTGTTGTATGTGTGTGGCTGGGGGTGAGGGGGGGATTGCATTTTTGAGTAGCATGGTGGCGATGTGTCTGAGGGAAGAGGACGGTATGTTTGAGGCTTCTGGGATACAGTTTCTAACAAAGGGTGAAACTCCTGCCTTGACCAAGGAAGTAATGACCCAGAACCCAGTAGGGCCTAGTGGATAGAGCCTGGATCTGGGAGGCAGAAGGTTATGGGTTCTAATCCCGCCTCTGCCACTTGTTTGCTGGGGGCCCTTAGGCAAATCACTTCACTTCTCTGGGTCTCAGTTACCCCACTGGTAAAATGGGGATCAAGACTATGAGCCCCACGTGGGACAGGGACCGTGTTCATCCTGATTTGCTTGTATCCACGCCGCTGCTTAGTACAGTGCCTGGCACATAGTAAAAGCTTAACTAATATCACTTTTTTAAAATGTCTGCTGCCCCAAGGCTCAGAGGTGAAGCACAAGTTGAGGCAGAAGAAAAGTCATTGCCAACCCAAGACCCAGCCAAGCCATCCATGGCGAGGCTGTGGAGAGAAGCAACCGATGTGACCTGGAAGAAACGGCATGAGCCTGGGAGCCAGGAATCAATTAACCAACAAATGCTATTGATTGAGTACCCACTGTGTACAGAGCACTGTACTTAACGCGTAGGAGAGTCCAATAGAACAGAGTTGGGAGTCGGATACCCTGTCCGCAAAGAGCTTTCAGTAAAGAAGGGGAAGACAGACATTAAAATAAATTACAGCCACAGAGGATTGGCCAAAGGACATTGGCCACTGGCTACTTGCCACAGAGCCACATGGAGCATATAGTTTAGAGGAGGAAACAGGCATTAAAATAGATTTAGGATATGTATGGAAGTAATGTGGGGTTGATGTTGAGGGATTTTTTGAGTGCTTAAAGGAGACAGATCCAAGTGCATAGGCAACACAGAACGGGGAGAGAGAAGGAAAGATGAGGGCTTAGTCAGAGAAGGGTTCTTGGAGGAGATGTGATCTTGATAATAATAATAATAATAATGATGATGATGGCATTTGTTAAGAGCTTACTATGTGCAAAGAACTGTTCTAAGTGCTTGGGAGGATACAAGGTCATCACGTTGTCCCATCCCCATTTTACAGTTGAGGGAACTGAGGCACAGAGATGTTGAGTGACTGGCCCAAAGTCACACAACTGACAAGTGGCGGAGCTGGGATTTGAACCCATGACCTTGTATGGGCAAGGGATGTGTCTGTTGTATTGTTATATAGTATTTACCCAAGCACTTAGCACAGTGCTCTGCCTACAGTAAGTGCTCAATAAATACAACTGGACGAATGAATGAACGAATGAACGTGACAGCGATTGGGCCCAAACATTTTGCTTCACCCCCACCGGCTGTTGGCACGTCGTAAGCACTTAATGAATTCTGTAATTAGTTCATTAATTAAGAAGCCAGGAGTCGCAGCCGCACAGCTGCCGCTCGAAAGCTTCCTTCTTGGGTGGAAAATTTGGGTCAGGAGGGCTTCTGTATTCCGCCTTCTGGGCCACGCTGGTTAAGCTGAGTCGGAGTGTGAATTCCAATCGACCTTGGAAAAGCGGCAACTGCTTTTAAGAGGCGGCTTTGGTGCCCTTCTCCTTTCATTCATTCATTCAATCGTATTGACTGACCACTTAGTGTGTGCAGAGCACTGAACTAAGCGATTGGAAGAGTACAACAGAACAATAACAGACACAATCACTGCCCACAATGACCTTAAAGTCTAGAGAGGGAGGCAGATGTTAAAATAAATAAATAAATTAGTTGACACGTGGTAGAAAAAGGTCAGGGTATCTGGCTAGGATAGCAGGCTGGGCCGGGCAGCCCCCCTCACCCATATCTCATTCATTCATTCAGTTGTATTTATTTATTATTTACAGTGCAGAGCACTGTACTGAGCAGGGCATAGTGAATAGAGCACGGGCCTGGGAGTCTCGAGGTCATGGGTTCTAATCCCAGCATGGCCACTTAGAACAGTGTCTGGCACAAAGTAAGTGCTTAACCAATAGGATCATTATCATTATTATTATCATTGGAAGAATACAATATAATGATATATAAATAAATAAATAAATAGATAGATAGATAGATAGATAGATAGATAGATAGATAGATAGATAGATAAATTGCAGACATGCACATAAGTGTTGTGGGGCTGGGAGGGGGGATGAATCAGGGGAGCAAATCAGGGCAACGCAGAAGGGAGTGGGAGAAGAGGAAAGGAGGGCTTAGTCAGGGCTGGCCTCTTGGAGAAGATGTGCCTGCAATAAGGCTTTGAAGGTGGGGAGAGTGATGGTCTGTCAGATGAGAAGAGGAACACGTTCCAGGCTCTACCCTCCTCTCCCTGCCCCTCAACACCTGTGTACATATGTGTATATCTATAAATCTATTTATTTATATTGATGTCTGCTTACTTGTTTTGATGTGTATGTATTTATAATTCTATTTATTTATATTTTTGCCTGTTTCCTTGTTTTGATGCCTGTATCCCCCCTTCTAGACCATAAGCCCGGTGTGAGCAGGGTTCAAAGTGCCGAGAGTGAGTTACGGCTAGAAGCTGAGCTGGGAAGGAGCAAAGGGTGATGGGGTTTTTAGCGGTCGCCTCAAGCTGGGTCACAGCTGCTGAGCATTTTCGAGAACTGGCGAAATGTCACCGATCTTCGACATCCAAATAAATGATAGAACCGTTCTTTTTGGTATTTAAAAATGGCCAATCCCTCTGGGGATCAAACTCATCTGTGCTGTGTTGAATATGATAGGGAATTGGGGCGGGGATTCTCAGCTGAACTTTATTAAAGTCCCCCTATAATCTGCAAGAGATTGAATTAGATTGAGTGTCTAACTATCCAAGGATAATTCAAGCCGCCTATTTTTAGTGACTACCAAATGTGCTAACAGTCTGTTGGACTCCCAATTTCTTTCCATCTGCCTGAATCCAAAGGGACCTAGAGCTTCAGGCAGGGGTGAGCTTGTACTCCGTGAAATTCGGTTTACGGGGGAAATGAAATCCACCGTTTTCGGTGGGTCACGGCTGGAGAGAATGGAGCTGGAAGGCATGTTATCTGGAACAAATGAGCCACTAGGAGAGCAAGAGGTGTTCTTCCTGCGCACTGGCTTCTCTGGAAGCTTTCTCCATCTCCTCACCTCCCCTGCTGAATTCTCAGCCCCCTAACACACAAAGACTGCCTCTATTTCTCTGTCTATGAATCAATCGATGGTATTTACTGAATGCCTACTGCATGCAGAGCACACACTAAGCACTTGGGAGAGCACAATATAACAGAGTTGGTAGAGCCTACCTATTTTCCCATATCTGATTATTCAACTGAACATTCGAGTCGGTATTTTTTCTACTCTATTTGTAAATATTTTTATGTCTGTCTCCCCTGCTCTTAGAGTGCAAGTTCCTCATGGACAGAGAAGAGGTCAATCAATTAATAGTACTTATTGAGCGGCTCCCAGTGGGTGCTCAATAAATACTTCTACTACTATTACTATTCAGCTTCCCCTCTATAAAATGAGGATAAAATGTCCACTTTTTTGTGTGCTTTTTTAAAAAATCAGTGCTTGTTAAGCACTTACTATGTGCCAGGCACTGTACTGAGCACAAATTATTATGGCAGCGGGGGCTTCACCTCACCCTCCCTATTTCCGCAGCTCCCTCATCCTTCCTCACCACTGGGCGAGAGATTTTGAAAGATGAAGCTGTCCTAGGTGTTGGTGGCCTCGTTGAGGTTTCAATAGCTCTTCTTTGACCTTCTAAATTACGAAGCAGCGTGGCTCAGCGGAAAGAGCCCGGGCTGGGGAGTCAGAGGTGGTGGGTTCTAAATCCCAGCTCCGCCGCTTGTCAGCTGCGTGACCTTGGGCAGATCACTTAACTTCTCTGTGCCTCAGTTCCCTCCTCTGTAAAATGGGGATGAAGACTGGGAGCCCTACGTGGGACGAGCTGATGACCTTGTATCTACCCCAGCGCTTAGAACAGTGCTGGGCACATGGTAAACGCTTAACAAATACCGACATTACTATTACTATTCCTGACGAGCATTTCACCTCAAACAGATGAACGTGGAAATGGGTTTGGTGTCCATCCCTCAGGCATTTACGGGACTTCTCTCGGGACTGGTCTGGAAAGGAGAATTCCACGTGCTCACGCCTTTAGGGATGGAGGAAGAAAATTCTCCCTCACTTTAAAAGGTGCAAAAAATCTTAATAAACACATGGGCACAAAACCTCCTCGCCCTCTAGTGGCTGGACCCTGGAATGTGCTTCAGAGATCGTCCATCGGCACTAATGACGATGGACTTTTCTTCAACCCTTATAATGCACCAAACACTGTGTTAAGCACTGAGGTAGACGCAACCTAGGCGGATCAGACACAGTCCTGGTCTCGCATGTGGCTCACAGTCTAAGGGCGAGGAAGAATGAGGCAACGAAGGCACAGAGAAGCTGTGCCCACTGTAAGCGCTCGCTAAATAACCCTGACTGGTCCAAGGCCACGCAGCAGGAGAATGGCGGAGGCAGGATTAGAAGCCGGGTCTCCAGGTGCCCAGGCCCATGCTCTTTCCGCTAGGCCGCTTGGGCCTCCCGATCAAAGGTTCTGGGTATTGGCCTCAGTGGCTTCTTGCTTTGTACAGTGCTCTGCACACAGGGGGCATTCAGTAAATACAATTGATTGATTGAGCGCGGACTGGGTTTGATTCTGTTTGGAATCAAACGACTTCAGCTTTCTCCCTGAGCGGATTGAGGTCCTCAGCAGAGATCCATGAGCCTTTGAGAATA
Organism: Ornithorhynchus anatinus; assembly: GCF_004115215.2. NCBI lineage: Eukaryota > Metazoa > Chordata > Mammalia > Monotremata > Ornithorhynchidae > Ornithorhynchus > Ornithorhynchus anatinus. The sequence goes on along the minus strand of NC_041748.1, from coordinate 17,409,624 downwards.
GCGAGACAAGCAGAAAGTGGAAAGAGCACGGGCCTGGGAGTCAGAGGACCCGGATTCTAATCCCTGCTCTACCATTTGTGCTGTGTGACCTCGGGTAAGTCGCTTCATTTCTCTGTGCCCCAGTTCTCTCATTTGCACAATGGGCATGAGAAGCAGCATGGCCTAGTAAAGCACAGGCCTGGGAGTCAGAAGGACCTGGATTTTAATCCTGGCTCTGCCACGAATCTGCCATGTGACCTTGGACAAGTCACTTCCCTTCTCTGGGCCTCAGTTACCTCATCTTAAAAAGGGAATTAAGACTTTGAGCTCAATGCGGGACAGGGACTGTGTCCGACCTTGTATCTACCCCAGGGCTTAGTACAGTGCTTGCCGCATAGTAAGCGGTTAACAAATATCACAACAAATAAGTCCCTGTTGCCCTCCTACTTAGCCTGTCAGCCCCACGTGGGACCTGATTGTGTTGTATCTATCCCAACGCTTACTACAGTGCTTGGCACAGAGTAAGTACTTAACAATTACCACAATCATAATAATCATTATTAGGAGCAACGTCTACCATTCACCTTTTAACACGAGTGATTGAGTGGCTATTTTGGGAGCAGAGGATCCCTGCTTGTCACTCCAGGATAAAGTCTTTTTTACTTTGAGCAAACAATTCTAATTACGCTAATCACTTAACCAGTGGTATTTATCAAACGCTTACTATGTGCAGAACTCTGTACTAAGCACTTAGGAGAGTCCAGTATAACAGAATTAGCAGACCGGTTCACTGCCCAAAACTCTAAAAGGCAAGGGTCCAATCGCCTCAGCTGGTGGTGCTGTGATGTCTCCGGGCCTTGACGGCGGAAGCGCCACTCTCAGGAATATTAGCCATCACGTTCCCTGCCCGTAACTCTAAAAGCCAAGGGTTGAATCTCCTCAGATGGTGGTACTGTAATGTCTCTAGGCCTCGTTCGCCTCAGCCGGAGGTGCTGTGATGTCTCTGGGCCTCGTTCGCCTCAGCCGTGGTGCTGGGATGTCTCTGGGCCTTGTTGGAGGAAGCTGCGCTTTCAGCAATATTAGCCGTCACATTCCCAGCCCTTAACTCTAAAAGCCAAGGGTTCAATTGCTTCAGCTGGTGGTGCTGTGATGTCCCTGGATTCACCTCGGCTGGTGGTGCTATGATGTCTGTGGGCCTTATTGGTGGAACCTCCACCTTCAGCAATATTAGCAGTCACGTTTCCTTCCCATAACTCTAAAAAACAAGGGTTCAATCGCCTCAGCCGGTGGTATCGTGAAGTCTCTGGGCCTCATTCGCTTCAGCCAGTTTTGTTGTGATGTCTCTGGGCCTCGCTGGTCTCAGTTGGTGGTGTTTTGACATCTCATGTCCTCGTCGGCGGACGTTCCACTCTGAGCAATATGGCAGGCTTTCTTTTGACCTCCTCTCCCTCTCCCTACAGGTCGGATAAGGCAACCCAGGTGTAGGTGACCTTTAAGTCACGACAAGTTTTGTCCGCCACAGCAAGCCCTTCCAACCCACACAGGGAGGGAGCACACGCGAGAGGAAGAATTGAAGACGGCGGTTGGGTATCCTCCTGGGTTGTCCGTGTGATCCCCCAAATTATGAAATTTGTCTAACGCTATTTGTCAAGCACTGAGGTTGATGCAAGGTCATCAGGTTAGACACAGTCCCTGTCCCTTACAGGGTTCCCAATCTAAGGGGAAGGAAGAACAGGTATCTATCTTACAGATCTGAAACTGCACTGATGAGTAAGTCCTGGATCTTGTGTCCTCACTCTGTCTTTCCCACCACTGTAGAAAATTCCACTCTCCTCCGTATCTCATAATCCCCTAACCTGGGCACTGTCTTCGACTCATCTCTCTCATTCTACCCACATATTCAGTCTGTCACCAAATCCTGTCGTTTCTGTCTTCGCAACATCATTAAACATCGTTAATATCCGCCCTTCCCTCTCCATCCAAATCGAACCATGCTGGGCCAAGCCCTTGTCCTATCACGCCTGAATGACAGCATCCTCACTGACCTCCCTACCTCCTGTCTCTCCCCAGTCCAGCCCATATTTCGCTCTGCTGCCCGGATCATTTTTCTACAAAAACGTTGGGTCCACGTCTCCCCACTCCTCAAGAACCACCAGTGGTTGCCCATCCACCTCCACATCAAACAGAAACTCCTTACCACCAGCTTTAAAGCCCTCATTCAGCTCGCCCAATCCTACCTCACCGCACTGATCTACTCAAGCCCAGTCCTCACACTTTGCTCCTTTATTGTCAGCTTACTCACTGGGCCCCGATCTCATCTCTCTCACCCCCAAACTCTTTCCCACGTTCCTCCCCTAGCCCGGACCAGACCACAGCTACGACTATCCCTGCTATTACTATGACAACTTCGATTACTACTATCACTCCGATTCCCGCAATTACAACCGTCACCGCCACTACTGCGACAAACCGGACGGCTGCTGCTATTCCCTCCGCCATTACTATGACTGCAACCGCACCTACTGCTGCTACGACGACAACGACAACTACACCACCGCAACTCGTGCCGTATTATCGCCCCTGCTCCCGGCCCCCGTCCTCCATTCTCTTATGGCCCCGGGTCCCCAGAGGCAGCAGGGAGGACCGGGCCGACACCGCCGTGCGGGTTGTCCGATCGGTACGGATAGGCGTGGTTCCGCCCTCCCGTCCATCTCCGGGAGACCCCTCCCCCGGAGGCCCCCGCTGAGCCGGTGGTGTGGCCGGCTGGACCCCCCACTGCCCGCCCCGTGCCCGGAGTGACTCACAGCGCCGGGCCGACTCCTGGGCCAGCTCCAGCCGGAAGATGGACAGGCGGTCTGCCCCCCCGCAGATGTCGGTCTTCTCCCCCTTGCACTGCATGCTGCACTCGGACTCGCTCGTGTTCGAGGCCTGGATCTTGTGTCCGCAGTAGCATTCGGCCCCGAACTCCAGGCCCGCGTACAGGTAGCCCCTGTGGGGACAGGTCACCGTCAAACTCGGGGGTTCCGGGCGGGACGGAGAAGGCAGCTGAGCATCCCGGCAGCGGGAGGGAGAAGCGGGGTGGGCTGGTGGAAATCAATCCATCAATCGATCGATCGATTGCATTTGCTGAGTGCTTATTGTGTGTGGAGCACACCTAAGCACTTGGGAGAGTACAACACAGTATAGCCAACACCTTCTCCACCCACAGCGAACTTACAGTCTAGAGGACAAACTCTAGACTGTAAGCTCCTTGAGGGTAGGATCTGTAACATACAACAGCGTGGTCCAAGGACAGGGACTCTGTCTATATTTGTACCTACCCTGCCACCAAGAACGGTGCTTGACACATAGTAAGTACTTAACAAGTACCATTTAAAAAAAAAATCTTTTATTGGACTCCTCCAAATGCTCAGTACATTGTCCTGCACACAGTAGATCATATGCTCCTTGAGGGCAGGGATCATGCCTACCCACTTTGTTGAAATGGACAATAATAATCATAATTATGGTATTTGTTAAAGCGCTTACTATGTGCCAAGAACTGCTCTAAGCCCTGGGGTAGGGACAAGTTAATCAGGTTGGACACAATCCCTGTCTCACAGAGGGCTCACGCTCTTAATCCCCACTTTACAGATGAGGCAACTGAGGCCCAGAGAAATGAAGTGATTTGCCCAGTCAACCAGCAGACTGAATTAGAACCCAGGTCAGGCCCATGCTCTATCCACTGAGCCACGCTGCTTCTCTCGGACTCTCCCAAGCGCTTAAAAAAACAGTGTTCTGCATGTCGCAAGCACTCAATAAATACCACTGATGCACTGATGGATTGGCTGAGATGGTTCCCGGTGGGTGCGAGGAAAAGCTGAGTGGAAACCTCCTGGCCTCCGTCCCGATCTCTCAGCTGAATTTTCAGCCCAGGATACCATGATTCTCCCGTGGGCTTCTCTCCTCCCACCCCACTCTGGAACTCTCGGGCCCACCGGGTGAGTTCCCTGCTGATGATTTACCGCGCACCGGCCCGAAGAAGCATCACTTTAAAAGAAAAAACACCTCCCAGGTGCGATCCATCAAAAAGCAAGAGACAGCAACATCACTTAGAGGCAAAAGGGATGTCGCGTGTGTCGTAGGCGAGAGAGGAAATGATGGGACCCCATCCGTAGGGCTACGGAGCCGCGGTGGCCGGGGAGACCGATGGGATCGGGAAACCGAACCAGCGACAGAGTATGGGAAAGAGCCCATGTGCAGGAGAGGGACGAATCCATCGGGAAACGGGTTGGGCCTTCCCTGGGGAATCACAGGAGGCCGGACCCCTGGGGACGGCGCTTAGCACAGTACTCTGTAGACAGTAAGCGCTGAAGAAATATGACAATGAATGAATGACTGAACGGTGGGGGCTCCAGCAAGATAGGAGGGTGGGCACCCCGGGGTGACACGATCTTAAGCACAATCTGGCCCAGGCATTTACAGAAAGAAGCAGCAGCGTGGCCTAATGAAAAGACCCCTGGCCTGGGAGCCGGAGGACCTGAGTTCTAATCCTGTATCTGCAAACCTGTCTGCTGTGTGACCTGGGGCAAGTCATTTCACTTCTCTGGACCTCAGTTCTCCCGTTCTCCCTCGGGACAGGGTCAGTGTCTAACCTAATTGACTTAGAACGGCGTTTGACTCATAGTAAGCACTCAACAGCCACTATTGGGGAAAAAAAAAAAAGAGATCGAGGTCAGCATTGGGTCCCAGATAGGATTAATAGTGGAGGTGGCCTAGAGGTTAGAGCCCAGGGAACCCAAGTTCTAATCCCTGCTCTGCCCTTGCCTGCTGTGTGACCTTGGGCAAGTCACATCACTTTTCTGGGCCTCAATTCCCTCATCTGTAAAATGAGGATTAAGACTGTGAGCCCCATGTTGGACAGGAACTATGTCCAACCTGCTCAGCTTGAATCAACCCCAGCACTTAATACAGTGACTGACAAATAGTAAGCACTTAACAAATACAATTTTTAAAAAACCACCAACAAACAAAGGGAATCAGGATTCTCAAGGCCTCCCATCTTGCCCTGAGTCTGCAGCATCCCTGGGTTTGCCAGACTCCCAGCTTCCTCTTCTCCACCTCGGTCTACTCCCCGGGCTGGGCCTTCGAACCTCGAACCCCGGCTGCAATCAGACAACCCATCAATCGATGGAATTTATTGAGTGTTTACTATGTACAAAACACTGGACTTCGGGAAAGCACAATCCAACAGAATTAGCAGACCCGCTTCCTGCCCATAATGAGCTCACCAATTCTCCAATTAAAGCCGTTGCCCGGGTCAAGCCGATTGGGGCTCTGAGCGTGGAGCGCCGGGGTTACCAGCAGGCCGGCTCCGCCCAGGGGTCTTAATCCTCATTTACCTAGAGGGAACGACCCCGAGCCCCAGGGAAGAGAAATACTGGAGTGAAAAGAGATAGGGCGACCACAGCGAGGACTCCGCAGCCAGGGCTTGTGGGGGCCATCTCGGTGGGCTTCCGACGCCATGAGGAAGCTCGAGGCGGGAGGTTCAGACCCTGGTGGGATGGTGCTCGTGCAATGACTTCTCTCAAAGCGGTTGCGCTTTGAATCTGGATCTGATGGCTGCTCCTTTCAGAGCTTTGAGTCATTTTTGGGAAATAACCATTCCCCCCCCACCTTCCCACCACCTTTCTTTTCATCTTGCTTTCCGTCCCTCCCTCTCCTTGGCGAACCGTCTGAAAACAGAGATCTCTTTTTATTTTGAAAATCGGATTTATTTTGAATCCGAATGATCTAATCGGCGTGCATCCCTGAGGAAAAGACAAAGCCCTTCCCAGAGAAAGCCTTCCACAGGCACAAGCAAACATGCAAACTTACACTCACATGTGAGCACCCAGGCACACAAACACATACCTGTGCAAATATACATCCTCCTGCATGCCCAAACGGGCACCACCGCAGCACGCACCCTCACACAAACACAAAGACACAACGCACACCCACATGTAAACACAAATGCAGGCCAAAAGAGTCATACTGTCCTCTCCCGCATGCTCAGTAAGGCGCTCTGCACACAATAAGCGCTCAATAAATATGACTGATGGATTGATTCGTGCACATGCCAACACATGGCCACACAGGCATACCCAGGACACACATTCACACACACACACACACACACACACACAGAAGAAATCAAGTGGGGAGAGGCGGTCAGGAGGAGGAACTGTTCACAGGAGGGAATTGGAGAAGACAGTGGGGCTGGTCCGCCCCCCCTACCGTTCGGCACAGTTGTCCTGGCAACGGAAGACCGTCATCTTTTTGTAGTCAAAGAAGGATGCCCCACGGAGAGCTCGGTGGTGGGTATCGTCAACGTAGCAGCCAATGTACGTCGCTGCGGGAGGAGGGGAGAGAAGAGACCGCAACGCTGTCAGTTAATCAATCCGTAATGCTCAGTGAGCATTTACTGTGCACAGAGCCCTGGACTGAGCTTTTTTTTGAGGGTATTTGTTAAGCACTTACTTTGTGCCAAGCACTGAACTAAGCGCTGAGGGCGATACGAGGATGGACATAGTCTCTGTCCCACATGGGGCTCACAATCTTAATCCTCATTTTACAGATGAAGGAGCTGAGGCACAGAGAGGTGAAGTGACTTGTCCAAGGTCTCTCAGCAGACAAGTGGCAGAGCTGGGATTAGAACCCAGGTCCTTCTGCCTCTCAGGGCCGGGCTCTATCCACTAGGCCACTGCTTCTGTATTTTGTAACCTCCTTGATGGCAAGGAACTTTTCATTTGGCCATGTGGGACTGGGTCCAATCAATTTGCTTATATCCATCCCAGCTCTTAGTACAGTGCCTGGCACATAGTAAGCGCTTAACAAACACCATAATTATGGTTATGATTATTCCATCTAAGCCACCCAAGCATCTAGTACAGTGCACCGCACCAAGTGGCTGCTCAAAATATCTTACTGTTCTTGCTACTCCATGAGTGGGGACCAGGACGTAAAGTTGTCACTGTCGGGGCCAGGTTCTGATCTCACAGGTCTGTCACTCCGACATCCCCCTCTCCTCTCGGGGCATCTTTCTACTCCACTTCCCTCCCTCTGCCTCCTCCCCACTACCCATCGTGGCCTTTGGGTCTGAGCTTTTATTGTATGTGTCAAGTGGAAACAGAAGACGGGCTGACAAAAGACGGGCCGCTTGAGGAAGCAGCGTGTCTTAGTGGCAAGAGCTCGGGCTTGAGAGTTAGAGGACCTGGGTCCTAATCCCGACTCTGCTACTTGTCTGTTGTGTGATCTTGGGCAAGCCGCTTAACTTCTCTGAGCCTCAGTTACCTCATCTGTAAAATGGGGATTAAATTTGTGAGGCCTCTCCCGACGGACAACCTGATTATCTTGTATCTACCCCAGTGCTTAGAACAGTGCTCGGAACATAGTGAGTGCTTAACAAGTACCATAATTATTATTATTGCTGTTAAAACCCCCACTCATTCTTCAAATTAAAGAGCCCCAATCAGGAGCTGGGTAGCCATTTAATAATAAATCTATGGTATTTATAATAATAATAATGATTGTGGTATATGTTAAGTGCTTACTATGTAACAATAATAATAATAACAATGATGGTAAGCACTGCTCTAAGCACTGGGCGAGATACAAGGCTATCAGGTTGTCCCAGGTGGGGCTCACAGTCTCAATCCCCATTTTACAGATGAGGGAACTGAGGGACAGAGAAGCAAAATGACTTGCCCAAAGTCACGCAGCTGACAAGCAGCAAAGCCATGATTAGAACCCACAACTTCTGACTCCCAAGCCCGGGCTTTTTCCACTAAGCCCCGCTGCTTTTCTATGTGCTTTTCTAAGCTCTGGGGTAGATACATTTTTATCAGGTCGGACACGGTCCCCATCCCTCGTGGAGCTCAGAATCACGTTCCATGGCCATAGCGAGCTCCCGTTTGACCACTTGGAATATGCTTCCCTTCCCTTCCAAAGTCCTACAGGGCTCTAACTTCTGGGAGCAATCAAAGGCCAGTTGATTTGCAGCCTCTGTTGCTCTGCAGTGTGGTGGAACTGCCACCCTCTGTTCCTCAATACGGTCATAAAATAAGATATTTTCCAACCCTCTCCCGCTCTAACAGGGGCCGTTCCTTTTGGCATGCTTTGTTCTCCTGGACATCACTTTTCTCCCACTCGCTTCCCCAATTCGAAAGGGTGGTGGCGACTGAGGAGGTGTCAGTCTGTGATCTTGGCCAAGTCACTTGGGCAAGTTGCTTCTCCGGGCCTCAGTTCCCTCATCCACACAATGGGGATTCAATAGTATATACTAAGCGCTTACTATGTGCAGAGCACTGTCCTAAGCGCTTGTAATGGACAATTTGGCAACAGATAGAGACTATCCCTGCCCAGTGACGAGCTCACAGTCTAAACGGGGGTCCATCCCTATTCTCCCTCCTACTTAGATTGTGAAACCCTAGTGGGATCTGATTATCCTGTTTCTACCCCAGTGCTTATTAGAGTGCTCAGCACCCAGTAAGCGCTTAGCAGATACTACGGTTACTATCATTATGACGTCTGCACGGGGCCACCTAAGTAGGACCTCTGAAATTTGTCCTATTTACGCTCTGTGGAGAGTGACAGTGACCTATTCAGTCAATCTATCAATTAATCATATTTATTGAGTGCTTACATTGTGCAGAGCACTGTGCTAAGCACTTGGGAAAGTACAAGAGAACTGAGTTGGTAGATGAAGAGAAGCAGCTTAGCCTATTGGAGAGAGCTCGGGAGTCAGAGCATTAAGATTGAGCCCCACGTGAGATAGAGACTGTGTCCAACCTGATTTGCTTGGTCTCTACCCCCGTGCCTGGCACATAGTAAGTTCTTACCCAAAACTGCAGTGATTATTATTCTTACTTTATTTTTTACTGTTTTAATGGTATTTGCCTATAATGACCTTATAGTCTAGAGGGGTAATAATAATAATCATGGTATATGTTAAGTGCTTACTATGTGCAGAGCACTGTTCTAAGCGCTGGGGTAGATACAGGGTCATCAGGTTGTCCCACGTGAAGCTCACAGTTAATCCCCATTTTACAGATGAGGGAACTGAGACACAGAGAAGTGAAGTGACTTGTCCACCGACACACAGCTGACAAGTGGCAGATTGGGGATTCGAACCCATGACCTCTGGTTCCCAAGCCTGGGCTCTTTCCACTGAGCCACGCTGCTTCTCAATACTATTCTAAGTGCTTGGGAGAGTACAATACAACAGATTTAATGGAAACATTCCCTGCCTACATCCCACCTCTGGCTGCTGCTGACAGAGAGTGAAATGTGGCCGGGTACCTTTAACCACGGAACAGTCACAGCTCATTGCTTTCAATTATTTTCATCTCATCTTGGCATTTCCACAATTCTGAATAGCCTTCAATTCTTTCAATCGTATTTATTGAGCGCTTACTGTGTGCAGAGCACTGTACTAATCGTTTAGAAAGTACAACAAGGACAACTAATTTTATTCGTGATAAATCTGACCGTAATGACTCCGGTAATTGTTCCGGGGCCAGTGACCGCTGTGCATTCTGGAAGGGAGACTGCTCTTGATGTTCGTCCCTCTCGACTGTAAGCTCGCTGTGGGCAGGGAATGTATCTGTTTTGTGTTGTATTGTCCTCTCCCGAGCGCTTAGTAGAGTGCTCTGCACACTGTAAGTGCTCAATAAATATGACTGAATGGATGAACATAGGTTGATTATCCTTTATCAGGATGGGATCGGGAAAATTGTACACCTGGGTGGATGTTGAGTTTTTGAGAGGCATTTCCAAGATGTTCAGGCTTTGAGGAAGATTGGCCCATCAGAGCCAGATTAATTCCATTCTCTGAGGTTCCGAGGTCTGGAAAAAGATCACTCGGTGGAAACGTCCTTGGGAATTGTGCACGGTTGGGTTTATCCCTGTGTCTAGGGATGCTTTGGCCCAAGAAAACAGGGATTGAGACTGTGAGCCCCATGAAGGATAGGGACTGTGTCCAACACAATTTGCTTGTATCCACCCCAGCACTTAGTAAAGTCCCCGGCACCCAGACAGCGCTTAACAAATACCACGATTATCATTACTATTCACCTCTATTTGCCCTGGTTATCTTATCTGCAAAATGGGGGTCAAGACTGTGAGCCCCAGGTGGGACAGGGGCTGTGTCCAAACTGGTTTACTTGTATCTTCCCCAGCGCTTAGTAAAGTGCCTTGCATATACTAAGCGCTTAACAAATACTATTAAGAAGAAGAAAAAAGAAACAGCAGGATATCAAGATATGAAACACAATGACAGGAGCGTTAGGGGCCATGATAACTTGCAAGTTTAGAATCAGATGGGAAGAGGTGTAGCTAGTGGAAAGAACTAACGGCCTGGGAGTTGGAGGGCTCTGAGTTTTAATCCCAGCTCTGCCGCGTGTCTGCTGTGTGACTTTAGGCAAGTCACTGAACTCTGTGCCTCAGTTTCCTCTTCTGTGAAATGGAAATTAAATGTCCTTCCTCAAACTTAGACTGTGAACCTCCTGTGAGAAGGGGATTTAGTCCAACCTGATTATCCTCCATTTACCTCGAGTTTTAGTATGGTGAATGACAACAAACATTAACATTAAACGTAAACTAAACATTAACAAGTACCACAATTATCATTATTATTCTTTGTTTCTTTGAACTGCCCAGTGCTTAGGTCAAGCCTGTATCAACCTCCTGCTTTGCTTCTCTGGAATAAAATTCTACTGTTCTCACATGTCTGTGATTTATAATAATAATAATAATGTTGGTATTTGTTAAGCGCTTATTATGTGCCGAGCACTGTTCTAAGTGCTGGGGTAGACACAGGGGAATCAGGTTGTCCCACGTGGGGCTCACAGTCTTAATCCCCATTTTACAGATGAGGTAACTGAGGCACAGAGAAGTTAAGTGACTTGCCCAAAGTCACACAGCTGACAAGTGGCCGAGCCGGGATTCGAACCCATGAACTCTGACTCCAAAGCCCGTGCTCTTTCCACTGAGCCACGCTGTTTCTCGTGGCTGCATAATGCTGCATAATGCCATTAGGAAGTGCCTGGGCTCCGTCTAATGGAAGTAGGGTGGTCCAAGGGATAGAACACTAGCCTGGATGTCAGGGGGACCTGGGTTCTAATCCTCCATCTGTCTATTGTGTGAGCTTGAGCAGGTCACTTCACTTTTCTGTGCCTCAGTTACTTTGCGTGTATAAAGGAGATTAAGACTGTGAGCCCCATTTGGGACAAGAATTGTGTCCAACCTGATAATCTTGTATCCAGCCAAGCACTTAAGTACAGTGCCTGGCACATAGTAAGTGCTTAACAAATACCATTAAGAAAAAAAACAACCCAGAGCCCACTTCAGTTTTGCAATGAGCCTGACATTAAGTCATGAGACTGGAATTCATCTTGCTTTTATTTACATTAATCTAATAGACTGTTTTCAGTCCCTGAACCCTGAATAAGTTAATGGGGGCAGCTTGGATTTAAGTTTTCTAAATAATTCCCCCAGGTTCCAAATGCATGTGCATTTAAGTGGTACCTCTCCTGATTTCAACGACAGGCCCTCCTTTTACTGTCCGCTGGTCTAGAGAATAAAATGTTTAAAAATCATAAAAATAACATTTATGAAGCATGCCTATGTTTTGTGAAGCTGGAGTCACCTTGCTGACTACACTAAGTAATGGAAAAATGGAATTTATTGATCCTCCTGCCCCGATAGGGGGGAGAGGAGGAAGGGAAATAGCCCATGAGATAACGATGAAGATAATAATAATGTCATAATAATATTTGTTAAGTACTTACTGTTTGCTAAGTACTGTGGCAGATATAATCCAATCAGATCAGATAGAGTCCCTGTCCCACATGGTGGGGCTTACATAGTCTAAGAGGAAGGGAGAACAGGTATTTAATCCCCATTGTACAAATGAGGCAACTGAGATCCAGAGAAATTAAGTGACTTACGCAAAGTCACACAGCAGCCAAGTGGCAGAGCTGAAATTAGAACCCAGGACTCCTGACTCCCAAGCCCGGGCTTTTCCAGCTAGGCCAGACTGCTTCTCACGACAAGTCCCAGTAACTGTGGTTCAACTAGTTTCTCAGACAGAATAATGGAAAATGTTTGGTCCATACTATTAGAAATGCCCTCTCAGGGTGACACCTGGAGAGTTTCCAGGACTCTACCAGTCTCAGCTACAGGAGGGAGAGTCAAGCAGAGGCCTGTCCATTCCACTCCTAGCTTGGGCAGTGGCTAGCGAGTGGAAGGCCATCTGCTACAAGTCAAAACTCAGCATGCTGGGCAGCAGAGGCACGGGAGAGAGTCGAGGGCGGAAGTATTTGAAGAAGAAAGAAGGCTTCCTATGAAGAAACCTTCAACAGTTCGATCAACCAATCAATGATACTTACAGAGTGCCCAATGTATGCAGAGCACTGGACGAAGCGCTTGGGAAAACACTATCCAAAAGAGTTGGCGGATGTGATGAGTGCCCACAGGGGTTTATTGTCTAGCACGGCCTAGTGGATAGAGCCCGGGAGTCAGAAGGACTTGCATTCTAAACCCGGCTTCTCTGCTTGTCTGCTGCGTGACCTTGGGCAAGTCACTTCACTTCTCTGTACCTCAGTCATTCCATCTTTAAAATGAGGATTAAGACTGTGAGCCCCGGGAGGGACAGGGACTGTGTCCAACCTGATTAGCTTGGATCTCCTCTGGCGTTCAGCACAGTGCTTGACGCATAATAACTGCTTATAAAGTACCATTATTATTAACATTATTATTCCTCAAAAAGCTGCTAAAGGCAGAAGTCCCTTTTGGGGGGCAGCTTAAAGTCAGAGGGCAGTATGTGGTGGTGGGTCCTGGGATGAGGGAAGCGAGAAAAATGGGAGAACATGAAAGAACCTTTCTTTTCCCAACTCTGGGCACGGTCTTGATCCCTTCCTCTGTGAGCCCCATGCCCATCGCAGGGAATCGGAAGCCATTTTATTGGAGGTTAATTGCTGCAGACAGGGTACATATGGCCCTGGAACAAGGCGGCTGGAGGTTTTTGCGGTGACTGACGGCGGATTCCCACTCACCATCTGGTGAAGATTCTCTAAATGTCAATTTAGATTAATCTAATGAATAACAGCCTCACCCCCATTTTCTGTGGTGGGGCTCTTCTGGGTGGGGGAGGGTCGGGAGGGGGCTCGGGGAGGGAGAGGGGTGTGAAGGCCCCAGCTACCCCATCACATCGGGCAATCGGTCTTGTCCCATGGAAACTTGGGTTTCTGTCTCTCATTGATTCATTCGTTCGATTGTATTTATTGAGCACTTACTGTGTGCAGAGCACTGTACTAAGCGGTTGTGCGGGGGGGACAACAGAACAATAACTCCTTGCCCAAGTTTCCGGGGGAGCCGAGGGCAAACGAGGAACCAATCGTTCTATCAGAGTTACTTATTGAGCGCTTCCTGTATGCAGCGCACTGTCAAAAATGATGCGGAAAGGCCGTAGACATAGTCTGGACTGCAGGCGGTTCTATACTTGTTCAAAGGCAAGCGAGAGATCTGGAGAACTCCATGTTCCCGCTTCACTGAGGGGGCTATTTCTCGGGCAGGTGGGAGGGCTAATCTTTTGCTTGAACTGATGCCAAGTGCAGAGGAATTGCAAATGAGTGATTATCCCCCCTTGGGCAGGTAACGTGTCTGTTATAATGTACTCTCCCAAGTGCTTAGTATAGTGCTCTGCACAATAAGTGTTAATAAATGTGATTGAATGAACGACAGTCTTTTTTTATAGTAATGGTTAAATGCTTACTATGTGCCAGGCACCATACTAAGCGCAGAAGTAGGTCCAAGCTAATCAGGTTGGACACAGTCCGTGTCCCCGGTGGGGCTCCCAGTCTAAATCCCCATTTTACAGATGAAAGAACTGAGGAACAGAGAAGGGAAATGACTCACCCAAGATCACACAGCAGACAAGAGGCAGAGTCAGGATGAGAACGCAGACTAAGCCCCGCTTTTTCTCAGCTCCCATTCCCTTCCGAGTCACCACAACTTGCTCCCTTTGCTCTTCCCCCCCCCCATTCCCACAGCACTTCTGTATATGTGTATACATCTCTAATTCTATGTATCTATATTGATGCCTGATTACTTCTATTGATATCTGCCTCCCCCCATCTAGACTGCGAGCCTGTTATGGGCAGGGATTGTCTCTCTTTATTGCTGTATTATACTTTCCAAACACTTAGTACAGTGCTCTGCACACAGTAAGCGCTCAATAAATCTGGTTGAATGAATGATTGAGCAAGGTCTACCTTCTCCCCCATTCACATCTGTTTCACTTGGTATTGGACTCCTGTCTGGAAGTTCTTCCTCGTGTCACCCCTAGTTGGTAATTTTTTCTGTTCTGGTCTCAGTGGGCAGCTTGACTTCGGGGTCATTTTGCAGGGGAGCCCGACCAGCCAGCCTGGGTGAAAAGCCTCTGGCAACCACACGATCCTCATCCAGTCTTCCCAGTACAGTCTTTTTAAAAAAATGGTATTTGTTAGGCACTTACTATGTGTCAGACACTCTACTCAGGGCTGGGGTAGATACAAGTTAGTCAGGTGGGACACGGTCCCTGTCCCACATGGGGCTCACAGTCTTCAACCCCATTTGACAGATGAGGTAACTGAGACCCAGAGAAGCGAAGTGATTTGCCCAAGGCCACTGAAAAAGAGAGAGAGAGAGAAAGAAAGAGCCATACAGGGGGTCCAGAGGTACATTACTCAAGGTAGCAGGAAAGCATTTTAGCCAAGAGCCATCTCAACGGGCTAGCAAAAGACAGAGAGAGCTGTTTCCAAGGGAACCCCTCTGGGAGACCCTAATGGCTGCCTTCACTCAACCCAAAGTAGCCTTGCAGGAAATAATAATAATAAAATGCTATTTGCTAAACACTTATTACATGCCAGGCACTGTACTAAGTGCTGGGGTGGATACACACAATTTGGGTTGGACACAGTCCCTGTTCCATATGAGGTTCACATTCTTAATCCCCATTTTACAGATGAGGTAACTGAGGCACAAAGAAGTGAAGTGACTTGCCCAAGGCCACACAGCAGACAAGTAGAGGAACTGGGATTAGAACCCATAGCACCAGCCCAACGGCTTCCGCTCCAACCCCTACCAAGAGAGTGATATAAAGAGCAGCCAAAGTCTCTCCTTGTTAGGCGGCACTGACGGTGGTTTCTCCCGGGAGATTTGGCGACCCTGGTCTTTGGGAGACTGATTGACGATTGAGTGGGATTGGGATGGAGAAGGGAGGGGGAGGGCCCTTCTTCCCGAGGGACCCGGAAGGGGAACATACTGAAACCACGGATCACAGGAAATGGATTCAAGCCTCAGCCCTCTCAGTTCTCAGGTGAGTGACGGTGTCGGATGCTCCCAAGTCTAAGCAGGGAGGATCGGTGACTTTTGGGCATTTGATATTCGCCCCGCCCTCAACCCCCACACCACTTATGTACATATCTAGAAATTATGTATTTATTCATTGATTCATTCAGTCATATTAATTGAGCATTTACTGTGTGCAAACACTGTACTAAGCGCTTGGGAGAGTACTATAGAACAACAACAGACACACTACCTGCCCACCAGGAGCTATTATATATTAATGTCTGTCTCCCCCTCTAAACTGTAAAGTCATCTTGAGCAGGGAATGTGACTCCCAAGGGCTTAGTATGGTGTTCTGTACATAGAAAGAGCTCAGTAAATACCACTGATGATGAAGACTGACCGATAAATACAAAGGCTATGGATGGTGAGGGCAAAAGTAGGGAAGGATAAATAGACAAATTGTATGACTTCATCTAAATTGAGAATATGCCTAAGTATTGATGGTAGAAGAATATTCATTGTGGGCAGGAAATATGTCTACCAACTTTGTTATACTGTACTCTCCCAAGCGCTTAGCACAGTCCTCTGCACACAGTCAGAGCTTCCTAATTACTATCACTACTCCATCTCTACCACTGAAGGTGGCTGGCCGAGGGATTCGTCCTTGGAGGGTAGAGCTTAACTGGGAAAAGCCTCCTGGCCCGGGGCTGGGTGGGAGGATTTCAGGCTGGCTTTGAAGATGGGGAGGGCTGATAGATGGGAGCTGGACCCCCCCATTTTACAGAAGGGAAAACTAAGTCCACGGGGCAGAGGCTCGGTGGACAGAGCTGGCCTTGCCATTTTACAGACAAGAAGATTAAGGCTCACGGGAGGGCAGTGGACAGGAACTGATCTCCTCATTTTACAGACGACAGCCTGAGAGGGACAGGAACTTATCTCTGGTTTCACAGAAAGGCTCATGGGAGAGCAGTGGACAGGAGCTGGTCTCCCATTATACGGAGAGGAAAACTAAGGCTCACAAGAAGGCAGTGGACAGAAACTGCTCTCCCTATTTTACAGAGAGGAAGACCAAGGCTCACAAGAGGGTAGAGGACAGAAAGCACTCTCCCCACTTTACAGAGAGGAAGATTAGGGTTCCCGGGAGGGACAGAACACATTCGGGGCCGCCGGGAAGAAGGAGTCCCGTGAGGTCCCTGGGGCTCCGAAGCCTGCCTCTCCTCCTCCTCTTCCTCCTTCTCCCCCTACCCCAAATGCTCCCCTTGTCAAACCAAGCCACCTTACCTCTGTCCTCCTCCTTCTCCCGGGTGACTCTCCCCTTGAGGACACGGCTCCAGGCCCCGCCGTGATCCGCCGGTCGGCTCCCGTCGGCGGAGGGCGCCTTGCCGGCCCCCTGGAACCAAGGCCCGTACCTTCGGGGAGGGCCGGGGGGCCGGGGAGCTCCCTGGAAGCCCCCCCTGAGCAGCGGTGTCCCTAGGACCGGCCCTCCCAGCCCTCCGCCGTCGACCGGGTTGGGGTTGGGCTGGGCCCGGGACAGGGCGGGCTCCCCGCCGAAGCCCGAGTGCAGGAAGAGCAGGCTGCCCGCCGCCAGGTACAGGGCCACCAGGGAGAAGAAGCGCACGGGGCTCCGCCGGAAGCAACGATGGAATTTCACCCACACTTTGGCCATAGCAGCCTCATTCCGCACTCTGCGGGCCGGGGGGGCGGGGGGCACTGGGGGCAGGGGAGGAGGTGCCCGACTCCCGGAGGGGGAGGGGCCGCTAGGCAACAGGCCAGAGGGGCATCCTGAGGCGCCCCACCCCGAATGCACCAGGGCCCACGGTGTCCACTCTGAGGGGAAGCGCCAGCCCCTTCCAAAAGACGGAGGCTGGGGAGTGGAAGGACACCGTGTCAGGCAGAGGCTCGGGGCGTATATGAGGCCTGGAAAAAATTGGGGAGAAACGTCATGAAGTGGGGAAGGGAAGAGTCAGGAAAGGATCCGCGTTACTCCGGGTCGATTCCTTTTCGTCCAAAGAAGAAGAAGCTTCTAGCTCGGGGCATTCCCTCGCAGGGGCCTGGGTTCCCACGACGTTTGGGTCTTCCGACTGAGTGCCTGAGACGGGCCCCCCGAGGGTCCTCCCAAGGAGGGATCGGGTTCAGAAACGGGAGGGCGTGAAGGCGGTCCGAATGCCAACGGACTGATACGACTCTCCCTGCTCCCTCCGGCTGCTTCCAGATCCACGGCCCGGGTTCTCGAGATGGCTTCGTCAGATGGAGGGCTGACACGGGGCTCAGACCGGAACTTCTGGCTTCACACGGCCCCCCAACATTGCAACTTCAGGGCAGAGCGTCCGCACCTGCAAGTCAAATGGAGACAATTACATTACCGAGCAGCCCACATCAGTGGGAAGACCCTCCTTCAAGGTGAAATTTGCACACACTTTAAACCATCTTAATAATGGAATTTGTGAAGCATTTACTATGTACCAAGCACTGTTCTAAGCACTGGGGTAGATCCAAGGTAATCAGGTGAGACACAGTCCCTGTCCCACATGGGGCTCACAGTCTTTATCCCCATTTTACAGATGAGGGAACTGAAGCACAGAGAAGTGAAGTGATTTGCCCAAGATCACCCAGCAGGCCAGTGGCAGAGCTGGGATCAGAATCCAAATCTGGGCTCTTTTCACATACCTCCTGCCTGGCAGACAGGAGAAATCTCTTCTCACAGGTTCTCTGGAGCTTTTTGCATTTTTGAGGATTCTTCCAGCTTTTCTCTCTCTCTGGGGATTTTAACACCTCTTCTTAAAGCAAGTGCCAAAAGGATTTAAAGAAAATAATGAGATCATTAGAAGCTGACAGGAAAGATGAGGAAGATGGCAACAAAAACCTCCCTAATGCCCATGGAGTGATGAAAGGCAGAACGACTGGTCCAGCAGAGACTCAGGGTGCCTTGGCTCTTGGGAGCTGGGGTGTGGGGGGCCGGGGGAGGTGGGAGGAGGAAGCGGGGGGCACCTTAGTCCATACCTCTGCAGCCTGATCATTTCTGGTTCCAGGCGTATGTCCTGCTTACAAATATCAAGGTGAGAAGACTCCCCAAAAACCTTCAGATATAACCTTGGGGTCTCACACTCTTCATGTCAGGATGTTTTCCTCCTTCCCTCATTCTGGGGAGATGCATAAGAGGCTGGGGAGGATGGGCACACATAAAATCCAGCTGTGATCAATATGATCACTGTGGCCAGAACCATTTAGTTGAGCATGGCCTTGTGGAAAGTGGCCCAAGAGACTCCAGAGGGATTATTTTGAATCTTTCCCAGAGCTTGGCCCAGAAGAAGCACTTAGCAAATACGATTATTATTATCATTATTACTATCATCTACCTGCTAACTACAACATATTGTACTAAGGGCTAGGAAAAGGACAATAGAAGAAAAATCCATGTTGTTTGGCCACAAAGAGCTTCCACTCTACAGAAAAGCAGCACTGAACAACAAACACCCCTATACTGGAGCATCTTTCTGCAGGTGATGTGTGATGGAGGAAAGACTTTTGCTTAGTTACAAGTGTTCTCGACTAAGCCATCATTTCCCTCCTCCCTCTCCCTCTGCATCACCCTCGCATTTAGTCTTACCTTTTATTCACCCCTCCTTCAGCCCCTCAGCACTTATGTCCATATCTGTCATTTATCCTTGTATCTATCCCAGCACTTAGAACAGTGCTTGGCACATAGTAAGCACTTAAATACCATCATGATTATTATTTTAATGTTTTTAAGCTTGGGTAGATACAAAATAATCAGGTTGGACACAGTGCCTGTCCCATATAGGGCTGACTGTCTTAATCCCCATTTTACAGTTGAGGTCACTGAGACCCAGAGAAGTGATTTGCCCAAGGTCACTGAGCAGACATGCGACCGAGTCGGGATTAGAACCCAGGTCCTTCTGACTCCCAGGCCCGGGCTCTATCCACTAGTCCGTGCTGCTTCCCAAGCGCTTAATACAGAGTTCTGCACCCAGCAAGGGCTCGAATCGTACCACCGGTCGATCCGGAGGGGGTAGTGATATGGGACAGGGCCGGATAAACGCCCCCTCCATCTTCACTGCTCTCCCAGCCTGGTTCAGACCATTAACGTTACGCCAGACCAATCTGCTCATCCTGAACCCGGGGCGCCCCCCCGTCTGACCTCCTTGTCAACCTCAGACCTCACACTTCGCTGCCTTCATCCTTCCTCGCTTATCCAACTAAAATCAGAAGAAAAAAATGGGAAGACTAAGTGCCATTAGTTTAATGGCCTTTAATGCTCCGCCATCTGTCTTTATTTGATTAAATAAAAAAATAGATGGAACATATGGTGCATGTCATAAATGAATATTTTAACTTGGTTTCCTGGGGATGTTATCCCAGTGCCTGTTGCTCCAAAGGGCAGACCAGCCCTTCACTTTGGGGTGGGATGAAAGGTGAAGGTCATCGGACTGATGGTTTCCGGGACCCTGGAAAATCCCTCTTTGCTCTCCAATCTGTGTTTCTTTTCTAGGTTTTTTGAAGAGTTTTTGCTAGGTGCTTATTATGTGCCAGGCACCATCATAAGGGCAGGGGGAAATACAAGAGTGGCTTAGTGGATAGACCATGGGTCTGGGAGTCAGAAGGACCTGGGTTCTAATCCCTGCTCTGCCACTTGTCTGCTGTGTGATGATGGGCATGTCACTTCACTTGTCCGTGCTTCAGTTACCTCATCTGTGAAATGGCATTAACAGTGTGAGCCCCATGTGAGACAGGGACTTTGTCCAACTTGATTAACTTGCATCCACCCCAGATCTTAGAACAGTGCCTGGCACA
The DNA here is from genome assembly GCF_004115215.2 of Ornithorhynchus anatinus. NCBI lineage: Eukaryota > Metazoa > Chordata > Mammalia > Monotremata > Ornithorhynchidae > Ornithorhynchus > Ornithorhynchus anatinus. The sequence continues at coordinate 17,389,479 of NC_041748.1, read as the reverse complement.
TAGTAAGCACTTAACAAGTACCGTTATTATTACTATCATTATTATTATTACACAAACTAATCAGGTTGGATCTGGGAGGGGGGTGCTCATCACCTTTGCGGGGCAACAGGCACTGAATCCCCCTTTCTCAGATAAGGAGACTGAGGCCCAAAGAAGTGAAGCGAGTTGCCCAAGGCCACACAGCCGACATGGCCGGAGGAGGGTGAGAGCAAGAGCAAGCGGCATGGGAGAGAGTGGAGAGCGGAGATTCAAGTTTACTGTGCAGAAGGAGGCAATGAGGCAATGATAAACCACTTTGTATTTTTACCAAGAAAACTCTATGGATCACTATCAGAACCACTGCAGATGGAGGGAGAGCAGTCTGGGAGAGATGTGAACACGAAGTCGCTATGGGTTGGAAACGACTCTATATCGTAAGACAAGAGAGAGTCATTAAAACTGCTGGTGATTCCATCAGAAATCCCCTTTCCGATGGAACCGAGACCTCTGGCCTGTAATTCCGGCACGACTGTGTCTCTCCCTTTGGCTTTTCACATGAAGGGGAAGAGAATGAAGAGGGGCTGATATTCCTCTCATTAAGCCATCTGGAGCTCATCTTTCTCCTTCATGAGCTGCTGCAGTGTCTAGGGTCAATTACTGCTCATTTGCATAGATTTCATTAATACTTCTGTTAATTGTCTTGAGGAGACAATGGGCTTGCCTCAATGGTCCCACTCAGGAAAATTTACCCACAGCACTCAATGATCTCACAGAGAAACAGTGTGGCTAGTGGATAGAGCCCAGGGCTGGGAGTCAGAAAGACCTGGGTTCTATTCCGGGCTCTGCCACTTTCTGCCGTGTGACCTTGGACTAGTCATTTCACTTCTCTGGGCCTCAGTTCCTTCATTTTTTTTTGATGGCATTTGTTAAGCACTTCCTATGTGCCGGGCATTGTTCTAAGCGCTGGGGTAGATACTAGGTAAACCAGCTGGATACAGTCCATGTCGCACATGGGGCTCACAGTCTTAATCCCCATTTTAGCAATGAAAACTGAGGCACATAGTAGTTAAGTGACTTACCGGAGGTCGCACTGCAGACAAGTGGCGGAGCCAGAATTAGAACCCAGGTCTTTCCGACTCCCAGGCCCATCCTCTATCCATTAGGCCACACTATCTTTTCCTCTTCTCCCACTCTCTTCTGCATCGCCCTGACTTGTTCCCTTTATTCATTCCCCCTTCCCAGCCCCACAGCACTTATGTCCATAACTGTAATTTATTTATTTCTATTAATGTCAGTCTCCCCCTCTAGACTGAGAGCTTATTGTGGGCAGGGACTGTGTCTGTTTATTGTTATATTGTAGTCTCTCAAACACTTAGTACAGTGCTCTGCACATAGTATGCACTCAATAAATTGGATTGAATGAATGAATCTACCATCTGCACTTCTGCATATGCTCAACTTTACATAAATACTTAGATTTTCCTATTTATTTTCCACATTTCTGCTACCAACAGCAAGAGCCTAATTTCTTTCTCTAACTGTTGGGGAATGGCATGTGTTGCCCAGTCTCTTCTATCAGACTGTGAACTCTTTGAGGGCAGAGATTGGATTTCTTACAGTAAGTGCTCAAATACAATTGATTGAATAAAAAACTAGGACTGGGAAAGTACAATCAACCATATTATTGAGTGATTACTGTGTGCAGAGCCCTGTCCTAAGTACTTGGGAGAGTACAATACAACCGAGATGTACCTCATCTGTAAAATGGGGATTAAGACTGTGAGCCCAAAGTGGGACAGGGACTGCGTCGAATCTGATTTGCTCGTATCTACCCCAGCAGTTAGTACAGTGCCGGGCACACGGTAAGTGTTTTACAAAGACCACGGATTATTATTATTATTATTTACTTACATCCCCTCAAGCTTTCTAAGCACTGCTATCTCAAACTAAGCTCCCTTTTTCCTCAGCTGCTCTGACTTGCTCCCTTTGCTCTATCCCCTCTCCCAGCCCCAGAGCACTTGTGTATATATGTACGTATCTATAATTCTATTTATATTAATGGCAGTTTACTTGTTTTGATGTGTGCATTTATCTCTAATTCTGTTTATTTATATTGATGTTATTGGTGCCTGTTTACTTGTTTTGATGTCTGTCTCCTCCCTTCTAGATGTGAGCCCATTGTGGGCAGGGAATGACTCTCTTTGTTGCTGAATTGTACTTTCCGAGTGCTTAGTACAGTGTTCTGCACACAGTAAGCACTCAATAAATACAACTGAATTGAATGAGTGAATGATCCCAGTCATAGAAATAACCAAATAATTTGCAAGCTGAGAGATATACATAAATTGACCTTCAACACTACTAGGAGGTGGTAAGCACCTATTGGATTCTCCCAAGTGTGTAGTACAGTGCTCTGCACACAGTAGACTCTAAGCTTCTTGAGGGCAGGGATTATGTCTACTAACGCTACTGCTCTCTTAGTACTTAGTCAGTGCTCTGCGCATCGTAAACGCAGTCAACATTATCAACTGATTGAATGATTTAACTGAACCCCTATCCCACAATCGATGCATCAGTCCTTACCGATCACCTACATTAAGCCTAACACTGTACCATGTGCTCGGGAGAGTATATTAGACATGGCCCCTGACCTCAGTTCAAATTCCCTACAGTATTATCAGGAATCAGTTCCAGAAATCGATCCGTTAGGATTTTTCAAAAAAGGCAGTAGCTCCTCCAATTCCCAGAGTGAGACACTAAGATTTTTGGAGTCCCCTAGTTTCTTTGGTTTCTCAAGCGCTTAGCATAGTGCCCTGCACATAGCAAGCACTCAATAAATACCATTGATGAAATGATTAATAATGATATTAATAGCTGTGATTTTTGTTGAGCGTTTACTAAGCTCTGGGGTGGATACAAACAAATCGGGTTCTCAGCAGGGCTTAGTAATTAGAGCCCAGGCCTAGGAGTCAGAAGGACCTGGGTTCTAATCCTGACTCTGCCTCTTGTCAGCTGTGGGACCTTGGGCAAGTTACTTCACTTCTCTGGGCCTCAGTTACCTCATCTGTAAAATGGAAATTAAGAATGTGAGCCCAATGTGGGACAGGGACTATATCCAACCTGATTAATTTATATCTACCCCAGCACTGATTTGTATCTACCCCAGCACTTAGAAGAGCCCGGGCTTGAGGGTCAGAGGTCATGGGTACTAATCCCAGCTCTGCCACTTATCAGCTATGTGACTCTGGGCAAGTCACTTAACTTCTCTGTGCCTCTGTTACCGCATCTGGAAAATGGAGATTAAGACTGTGAGCCCCAATATGGGACAACCTAATTACCTTGCATTTCCCCAAGTGCTTAGAACAGTGCTTGGCACATAGTAAGTGCATAACAAATACCATTATAAAAAAAAAGAGGGCCTGGAACATAGTAAGTAGTTAACAAATATAATAATAATTATAGTTATTATTCTGCCCCACCTACTCCAGCTCCTAACATCAATAATATGCAAGCCTTCTTTTCTGCATCTCAGATCTGCCAGCATTGTACAGGACTGACATAAAACCACAGAGATATGCCCTCTGGTCAAAAGGAAACCTCATGGAATTATTTGAGGCGAGCAGGCTTCAACGCAGATAACGCTTGCGGTACTGAATGGGGGAAATGTAGGCCATCATAAACCCTGGTTTACCAGACCAGGGTCGGAAATATTAACTGTCTTTCTAAAATTGAAAAGGAACCAATCAAAGCCTTAACTCCAAGCGATCTGACCGTTCACTTCAAGTGATAATAATAATATTTATTACGTCTTTTTTATCATTATGTGCCGACCCCTGTTCTAAGAGCTGAGGTAGATACAAGATCATCAGGTTGGACACAGTCCCTGTCCCTCATGGGGCTCACAGTCTTCATCCTCATTTTAGATGAGGGAACTGAGGCCCAGAGAAGTGAAGCGACTTGCCCAGGGTCACACGGCAGGCAAGTGGTGGAGCCGGGATTGGAACCCAGGCCTTTCTGGCTCCCGGGCCTGAGGTCTATTCACTAGGCCATGCTGTTTCTTAGCTCCCCCACCAATAACCATTAGCCCAGACCTTTTCCCCCAGTCTGGAGCTCCTTATCCTCCACGAACAGGGAAGTAGCATGGCCTAGTTCATCAGTTTCTTGTTCTGATGGCATCTTATTTCTGGAGAATGAGATCGTGTACATGGGCTACCATACACAATGTACACACACATATACACACAGAGAGTAAACGTCTTATTATTGGAGAGTGAGAGTGTGTACATGTGCCAGCATAGACACACATACACACACACATACAGAGTGGACCTCATGAACTTGTATCTCCACTAGCACTTACTACAGTTCTTGGCACATAGTAAGTGCTTAATAAGTACCACAGTTATTATTACTATTTCACTGTTATTGTTGTGTTGGAAAGCAGGAAATGGTCTCATGGCATTTCTGGGGTGACAGAGAAAGATGCTTGTTTGAGGCAGTGGGATTGCTTTCTCCTGTTGCTTTCTGAATGGGCCAGGGGTCTGTTTGATCAACAGCTGTGGGGAGTGTGTTATTTGGAGTGGGAGGAGGGAAGAAAAGGCTTATGGAAGCATAATGGTCAAGGCCCTGCATTTGATCCCCCTTTTTCTCTGACCTTTCCCCCCAACTTGTTGCTTGACCACTCTGGGTGTGCCTGATGACTTGGTTTACTCTAAGCAAAGCCTAGTGGTCTGACTGACTCAAATAGCTTATTATTTGATTGACTCAAATCGAGTAGCCAAGCACATTACGGCATATCCTACACATGATGAAACACAATGAAACGATCCCCCTGAACTAATCAAGACCCCTGGCCCTGCTTATCAGTAGTATCAGATCATCTAGAACAATGCAGGTCCGGGGCTGAATGGAAAATGCCCTAGGGACTTATTGCTTTCTATCCTAAAGTATTTCTCTTATATTGAATTCTTCTGATCATTATGAATGCTGTACCGAGGGTATATAAATAAACTCTGTATTGTTTGAAGTTGAGCTGGCCCTGACAAGCAAGGGAATCTCTGCTGTTCAGCCACCTCTCCCTACTAGTGCTGGAAGAAGAGCTGGGTGTAATAAACGTGGCTCTGACCAACCCTTTTAAACACACGCGGAGCCTGGAATATGACTTGGTAAAGCCCAAAAAGCTGCCAGTGCCTCTAAATCAATCAATCAATGGTATTTATTGGGCGCTTGCTATGTGCACAGCATTGTGCTAAGTACAGTGAGGTCAGCAGCAAGATAGATGAGATGGCATAGCATGCAGGCATAGGCATCCATGGTCAGTCAATCAGGTATTTATTGAGCACTTATTACGTGCAGAGCACTGTACTAGGCACTGGGGAGAGTACATCATAACAATAAACAGACACACTCCCTGCCCACAATAAGCTTACAGTCTAGAGGGGGAGATAGACATTAATAGAAATAATCCATGGATCTATGTCCAAAACAGAACTTTATCTTCCCACTCAAACCCTGTCCTCTCCTTGACTTTCCCATCACTGTAGACGGCATCACCATCGTTCCCCTCTCACAAGACCATAACCTTGGCGTTATCCGATTCCTCTCTCTCTATTCGATCCATCACTAAATCCTGTCACTTCCACCTTCGCAACATCACTAAAATCTGCCCTTTCCTCTCCATCCAAACTGCTACCACATTAACACAATCACTCACCCTATCCCGCCTGGAATCCTGCAGCAGCCTCCTTGCTGACCTCCCGGCCTCTCCTAACTCCAGTCCATATTGCACTGTGCAGTCTGGATCCTTTTTCTACAAAAAGGTTCAGAATATGTTTCCCAGTCCTCAAAAAACTCCAGTGGCTGCCCATCCACCTCCCCATCAAACAAGAACTCCTCACCTCTGGCTTCAAAGCAGTCAATCACCTTACCCCCTCCTACCTTCTGGCTACTGTTCTACTATAACCCAGCCCACACACTTCACTCCTCTTATGCTAATCTTCTGACTGTGCCTTGATCTTGCCTATCTCACCGCAGACCCCTGGCCCACATCCTGCCTCTGGCCTGAAACGCCCTCCCTCCTCAAATCTGACAATTACTCTCCCCACCACTTCAAAGTCTTTTTGAAGGCCCATCTCCTCCAAGAGGCCTTCCCAGCCCAAGCCCCACTTTTCCTTATATCCCACTCCCTTCTGCATCACCCTAACTTGCTTTCTTTATTCTTCCCCCCTCCCAGCCCTACAGCACTTAGGTACATACCTGTAATTTTGTCCCCCACTCTATAGGCTGGTGGTGAGCAAGGAATGTGATTGTTTATTGTTGTAATGTACTCTCCCAAGATCTTAGTACAGTGCTCTGCACACAGTGAGCACTCAATACATACGATTGAATGAATGAATGAATGAATGAATGAATGAATGAATGAATGAATGAATGAATGAATAAGCTTGGATCAGTGTAGCATCAGTTTGGACGGAGAGGAAAGAGTGGATTTTAGTGAGGATGGAAGATAGAACCGAAAGGATTTGGTGACAGACTGAATATGTGGGTTGAATGAAAGAGATGAGTTGAGGATAACGCCAAGACAAATCAGATCAGACAGAGATCCTCTCCCACACAAGGCTCGCAGTCTACGGGGGAGGGAGAGCTGGTACTGAATTTTACAGATGAGGAAAACAAGAAAACAGTCCCAGAATGATTCAGAAGGGTTAAAAGACTTGCCCAAGGTCACACATCAGGCACCTGACAGAGTCGGGATTAGACAGCAGGCCTCCTGCTTCCCAGGCTTCTTCTCTGTCCACTATGACCTGCTGCACCTCAAGTTAAATGTTCTGCTCATACACATTTCAGACCCAGCTTCTAACAATAATAATAATAAAAAATAATTGTGGTATTTGGAAGCGCTTATTATGTGCCAAGCACTGTTCTAAGTGCTGGATACAAGGTAGCCAAGTTGTCAGCCTGTCCCACATGGGGCTCAGTGTCTTAATCCCCATCATAAAGGTGAGGCACAGAGAAGTGAAGTGACTTGTCCCAGGTCAAAAAGCAGACATGTGGCAGAGTCAGGATTAGAACCAATGTCAACTGACCTCACCCTATTCTCCCTCGCATATGCACTTTGGCATATGGCTGTGCCAATTTTTTTTTTATGATATTTGTAAAGTGCTTACTATTTGTCAAGCACTTTTCTAAATGCTGGGGTAGATACAAGCTAATCAGGTTGGACATAGTCCCTGTCCCCCATGGGGCTCATAGACTGACTGGGGGGAGTAAGATTTAATCCCCATTTTACAGTTGGGGCAATTGAGGCACAGAGAATTAAGTGCCCTGCCCAAGGTCATACAGCACTAAGGATTAAAGCTGTGAGCTCCACTCGGTCAATCTGATTTATTGAGTGCTTACTATGTGCAGAGCACTGTACTAAGCACTTGGGAGAGTACAGTATAACAATCAAACAGACACATTCCCTGCTTACAATGAGCTTATGGTCTAGAGGGGGAGACAGGCATTAATGTAAATAAATTGCAGATTTGTACATAAGTGCTGTGGGGCCGGGAGAGGTGATGAATAAAGGGAGCAAGTCAGGATGATGCAGAAGGGAGCGGGAGAAAAGAAAACAAGTTCTTAGTCAGGGAAGGCCTCTTGGAGGAGATAGGCCTTCAATAAGGTTTTCCAGGTAAGGAGAGTAATTGTCTGTCCAATATGAAGAGGGAGGGCGTTACAGGCCAGAGGCAGGAAGTGGGCAAGAGGACAGAGCCCTGGCTTATGTTTTAATCCCAGCTCCACCACTTGTCTGCTGTGTGGCCTTGGGCAAGTCACTTAACTTCTCTGTACCTCAGTTAACTCATCTGTAAAATGGGGATTAAGACTATGAGTCCCATGTGGAGCATGGACGTTGTCCATCCTGATCATCTTGCATCTACCCCAGCGTTCAATAGTGTCTGGTACATAGTAAGTACTTAACAAATAACACAAAGGAAAAGAGAATCTTGAAACCTTTACTGTTCAGCTCCAATCAGGAAGATTTAAAAAACTTCCTATCCAGGCTCACCCAAATGCATTATTCGTCTTATATGTCCTTTTATTCCTCTTCCTAAATCTTCCCAGAAACATGCACCAAGGCAACAGGCTTCCTAGAATAATCAGAGTTGGGTAAGGTTAATCTCGAGAGCTTTGTGGAACAGATGAGTTTTAAGTAGATTTAAAAAAGAGGAGGGTCGTGGTTTGGTGAAGAAGCAGGGTGGGGTTGGAGAGAAGAAAAGAGAATTCCAGAGGGTGTATAAGGCAACGAGGTGATGACACTAGGTGGTTATGATGTCCCATAATGTTTTGTGGCACTAGACAGACGATGTCAAACTGCTCAGTCTCCTCTGATGGGCCCACATTTTCAAGGAGGAAAGCTACTGGGTAAAGATGAAGAAGCCATGCCAAGGTCGAAGCAGTGTGGCCTAATGGATAGAGCATGGGCCTGGGAGATGAGGACCTGGGTTTTAAACCCTGCTCTGCCACTTGCCTGCTTTGTAACCTTGAGCAAGTCATTTTACTTCTCTGGGCCTCTGTTTTCTCCATTGCAAAATGTGGATTCAATACCTGTTCTCCCTCCTACCTGACTGTGGGCCTCATGTGGGACAGGGAATGTGTCTGCTTATTGTTCTATTGTACTCTCCCAAGTGCTTAGTGCAGTCTGTTGCACAAAATAAGTGCTCAATAAATATGATTGGATAAATGAATGAATGTGGGACAGGGGCTGAATCTGGCCCGCTGAACTTATATCTATCCCAGGGCTTTGAAAAGTGCTTGACATGTTAGTAAGCATTTAACAAATACCATAAAAAACAGATTACTGATGGACACAGGTGACCAGACAAGAAAGTATGGATGGTTCCAGGCAAACTATCACCACTACTGAAAACAAAAATAGAGGGAGCATCCTACTTTCCTCTCATGTTCACCCCAAGTGTCATGGGATCCCCTAACTGCACACCTACAATTATATCTACTTACAGTGTGTAAGTAACCCTCTCTCAAAGATACTCACCCTCATCCCTCTAATAATAATGTTACATTGTTAGGCACTTACTAAGTGCTTACTAAACAGTGGGGTAAATGTAAATTAATCAGGTTGGACACAATCCCTGTCTCACATGGGGCTCACACTCTAGGGAATAGGATTTAATCTCCATTTTACAGATGGGGTAACTGAGGCACAGAGAAGTGAAGTGACTTGCCCAAGGTCACCCAGCAGATGTGTGGCAGAGCCAGGATTAGAACCCAGGCCTCTGACGCCTAAGCCCATACTCTTTCCACGAGGCCAGGCTGCTCCTCTAAAACGGTAAGACTTAGTCTGTAAGCTCCTTGTGGGCAAGGAACCCATCAACCAACTCTGTTACTGTACTCTCCCAAGTGCTTGGCAAAGTGCTTCACACACGGTAAGAGCTCAGTAAATACGATGGATCGGTGGCTAGCATCTTGCTTTCAAACCAAGGAACCCCCGAACAATCTCCACACAGCTCCTGCCGGGATCCAAATCTCCAGGCTTCCAATTACCGCTAAAGCTCCATGACCCTTCAGTTGCTCAGCGAAGCAGAGAGAAGCTGAACTCAAGTGCTGGGCTGGCTGGTCTTTTGACTCACTATAAAAATATCACCAACCTAAGCTCCCCTCCTGCTGAGCCTCAGCGTGGCAAGCTCAGCTCCCACAGTGAATCCCTGCCCTACTCCAAGCGAGCGTGGGAATGGGTTGGATTCACATAAGTATTTCCCATTCTGGAATCCCCTTACTCCATGGCTGCCCTCCAACACCACAAGGCCTAGATCTTTATAATCAACAATCAATGGTATTTACTGAACGCTTACCTTGTGCAGAGCGCCCTGCAAAGCAGCATGAACCGGTGGATAGAGAACGGCCCTGAGAGTCAGAAGGACCTGGGTTTTAATTTCAGTTTGGCCACTTGTCGGCTGTGGGACCTTGGGCAAGTCGCTTCACTTCTCTGGGCTTCAGTTATCTCATCTGTAAAATGAGGATTAAGACTGTGAGCCCCATTATGGACAGGGATGAGGTCTAACCTGATAAACTTGTATCTACCCAGCGCTTAGTACAGGACTTGACACTAGTAAACGCTTAACAAATATCACCTCTTCCAGGGGCCTTCCCTGACAGGATCCTCTTTTCCTTTCTTCCACTCCCTTCTGTGTCACACTGACTGCTCCCTTTATTCATCCCCTCCTCCAGCCCCACAATATTTATATACGTACCTCTAATTTATTTATATATAGTAACGTCTGTCTCCCCCTACAGACCATAAGCTCATTGTGGGCAAGGAATGTGTCTGTTAAACCGTTACACTGTACTCTCCCAAGCACTTAGCTCAGTGCTTGGCACACCATAAATATTCAGGACAATTCACTGACTGACTAATTCTGGTATTTATTAGCCACAAACAGGGCTAGGCACTGAAATAGATAGATAACCAGATCAGACAAACCCCTATCCTACACAGGGCTAAACAGTTGGTGAAAGGGAGGCAGAGGAATGACTTGTTCAAGGTCTCTCAGCAGGCAAGTGGAGGAGCTGAGATCAGAACCCAAGTCTCCTGACCACCTTCATGGTCTCCATGGCTGGGAGTCTCCACCACTAATAATAATAATTTGTTAAGCACTTACTACGTGCCAGACACTGGGCTTCTGGAATGGGGCAGATACAAGCAAATCGAGTTGGACACAGTCCCTGTCCCACAAGGGGTTCACAGTTCTAATCCTCATTTTTCAGACAAGGTAATCGAGGCACAGAGAAGCTGAGGCACAGAGAAGCTAAGTGACCTGTCCAAGGTCCCACAGCAGACAAGAGGTGGAGCTGAGATCAAAACCCAGGTTCCTTCTGACTATGCCCTTTATTTGCACAGAGAATCCCAAACACACTGTAACCTTGTGTTGGGTGAGCAATTTAATCCTAGGCATATGGGGTGGGGAAAAAAATAAACTTAGAAGACTGAGGAAACATTAGGAAAATCAAATCAATGGTATTTATTGAGCACTTACTGTGTGCAAAGCACTGTACAGAGCACTTCGGAGGGTACCACACAACAGAGTTGGCAGACACGATCCCTGCCCATGAAGGTGTCTACCAACTCTGCTGTACTGTACTCTCCCAAGCGCTCAGTTCAGTGCTCTGCACACAGTAACCACTTAAAATATACCACTGATTGAAAAATACAACCTAAGTCCGTTGGAGGATAAAAGGCCTTTGGGTGGAGGCTGTTGAACCTGGGGTTAACTCAAGGCAGCTAAGCAAAAAGAGTTCAGGAACTGCTTTGAGAGATGCTTTGAAAGAACTTGGCAGGGGCAAGAATGTCAGCGGGAATTTTATTTTCCCATTTTCACTATCCTGGTTGCAGCAAGCTCCAAGCTTCTATCAATGGGGCACACTTCTTGCAGTCCGAGGAGAGGCCGGGTGTAAGACTGCAGACCTAAATCTTACAAATCAAAGCTTTTTCAGGACAGTGTTAGCAGCAGGCTTAAATACCACCTTACAAAAAGACTTTCAAGGGCCTCATTTGCAACTAAGTTGCTTTTTCCCAGGTTCAAAGCCCCGGGATTTGTCAACATTAACAAGTTGGTGGTGATTACTGTCCTGATTGTAAATCTAAAGAGGGATTTGCAAGTCTCCCCGCAGATACTTTAGGGTTTCCGGGAACCCTGTGAGGCGTACCCTCTTCCTCTCTTCCACCCTCCCTCCAAATGAGAAGGGTTTAGAGATTTAAATTAGGGGGTGCCCCATCCAGAAGTAAGCAGCATGGCCTAGTTGGCAAGAGCATGGCTTGGGAGTCAGAGAACCGCGGGGTTCTAATTCCTGCTCCCCCACTTACCTGCTGTGTGATCTTGGGCAAGTCACTTCTCTTCTCTGAGCCTTAGTGACCTCATCTGTAAAATGGGGACTAAGATTGTGAGCCCCACGTGGGACAACCTGATTACCTTGTGTCTACCCAAGTGCTCAGAAGAGTCCTTGGCACATAGTAAGCGCTTAACAAATACCATTAGCATAAGGTCTAGGTTCCTCTTCTAGAAACGACGGCATTTTTCAAATTCCAGAGCATGGTGCTCTAGGCATCACAGCAGAGTGGAAAGAGGACAGGGCCTGGATGTCAGAGTACCTGGGTTCTACTCTTGTTCCTGCTTTGTGACCTTGGGCAAGTCACTTTACTTCCCTGGACCTCAGTTCCCTCATCTGCAAAATGGAGATTGAGACTGTGAGCCCCACATGGGACAGGGACTGTGTCCAACCCGATTTCCTTGTATCTACCCCAGCTCTTAGAACAGTGGGTACATAGTAAGCACTTAACATATACCATAAAAAAAAATATGGCCTAGAGGGAAGAGAATGGGCCTGGGAGTCTAATAATCTGGGTTCTAATCCCAACTCTTCGACTTGCCTGTTATGTAACCTTAGGCAAATCACCCAACTTCTCAGTGCCCTCATTTCCTCATCAGTAAAATGGGGATTTAATACTTGTCATCCCTTCCCCTTAGATGGTGAGTCCTGAATGCTTTGGGGACTGGATCTGAGCTGATTGACCCAAGAACTAGTGTGACCTAGTGGAAAGACCACAGGTCTGGGTGCTAGGGTGCCTGGATTCTAATCCCATCTCTGCCAATTGACTGTGGTGTAACCTGGGGCAAGTCAATTCACTTCTCTAGAACTCAGTTTCCTCATCTGTACAATGGGGATTAAGATGGTGAGCCTCACATGGGAAATGGGTTCTGTCCAAACTGATTAGCTTGAATCTATCCCACTGATTAGAATAGTGCCTGGCATTCATTCTCTCAATTGTATTTATTGAAAGCTAACTGTAAGCACAGCACTGTACTAAGAGCTTGAAAAGTACAATTCAGCAATAGACACAATCCCTATCCAACAAGGGGCTCACAGTCTGGAAGGGGGGAGACAGACAACAAAACAAGTAGACAGGCATTAATAGAATATAATAAGGTCCTGGGTTCTAATTCTAGTACTGCCACTTGTCTGCTGGGTGACATGGGGCATGTCATGCCTCAGTTTCTTCATTTGTAATGTGGCTCAGTTTGGTGCCTGGCACATATTAAGTGTTTAAACACCATTTTAAAAAAAGAAAAAAGGGGGGGGAAACAGACAGACAAGTACACGCTGTCAAGTTACAAGGCCCCGGTGGTGAAATTTCTTTATTAAAGTGCTCCACCCCAGCAGAATGGAGAGAGTAATATTGGAAACCATTTCTTTACGCTGAGGGAAAAACCTTACCCGTCTGTTGACACCAAAACTACTCCCAAGGATATTGAATTCTTAAATTCATTACATTGCCAGGGGCAATTTGTCTGGGGAAAAAGAAAGAGTTGGAGCCTGGGAAAAACAAATCTTAGCAAGACCCTTTCTTTCCCCAGCAATAGATTTCTTACTGGTTTCGGCAAGATCCCTTTGTGTGGAAGAACTGCGCAGCTCATTTTTTTCCCAGCAAAATTAATCTTAGGAAACTCTAGAAGGGACTGGAAAAACAAGCTGGCTCTTGAATGTGAGTATACTAGAAGCAGCATGGCCTAGTGGAGAGAGCATGGGCCTGGGAGGCAGAAGAACCTAGATTCTAATGGTAGGCACTTAATAATAATTGTGGTATTTGCTAAGTGTTTACTATGTACCAAGAACTGTACTAAGCTCTGGGGTGGACACAAGCAAATTGGGTTGGACACAGTCCCTGTCTCACGTGGGTGTCACAGTCTCAACCCCCATTTTACAGATGAGGGAACTAAGGCATAGAGGAAGTGAAGTGACTTGCCCAAGGACACACAGCAGTCATGTGGCAGAGCCAGGATTAGAATCCATGACCTCCTGATTCCCAGGGCCTTGCTGTATCTACTAAAACTCTTCCTGAGTTTGGCTTCAATATCACCAGTATTAATAATAATAATAATAATAATAATATTGGTATTTCTTAAGTGCATACTATGTGCAGAGCACTGTTCTAAGTGCTGGGGTAGATACAGGGTAATCAGGTTGTCCCATGTGAGGCTCAGAGTTAATCCCCATTTTACAGATGAGGTAACAGACACAGAAAAGTTAAGTGACTTGCCCACAGTCACACAGCTGACAAATGGCAGAGCCGGGATTCGAACTTCTGACTACCAAGCTCAGGCTCTTTCCACTGAGCCACGCTGCTTCTCTACATTATTATTATTGTATTATTACAATATTTTATTACAATACACAATACAATATTACAATATTATTACAATATTACAATGATTACAGTATTATTATGGTGGCATTTGTTAACCACTTAGTATGCATCCAACAAAATACTAACTGCTGGGGTAGACTTTTTTATTGTATTTGTTAAGCACTTACTATGTGCCAGGCACTGAACTAAGCATTGGGGTAGATAAAACCCCGATCAGGTTGGACACAGTCGATATCCCACATGGGGCTCACAGTCTTAATTCCCATTTTACTGATGAGGAAACGGAGGCCCAGGGAAGTCACGTGACTTGCCCAAAGTCACACAGAGGTCAGGTGGCAGAGTAGGGATTAGAACATATGTCCTGTGACACTCAGACTCACACTTTACCCACTAGGCCAAGCTTCTTCCCCTGCTAGGACATAATCAGGTTGGACACAGTCCCTGGCCCATGGACACAGTCCCTGGCCCACTTGTACCAAGTCCCCCTTGTAAAAAAACACCAAAAAAAAGCCAATCCCGCTCCCTGAAATACTCCTTATTGCTTACCTTGCACAAGAACACAGGAGACCACTGATTTTCGCACTGCTAATCCACGAACCAATAAATCCTTCCCCGAATCCCACTCATCTCATTCCACTTCTCAGCAAAGGATTGAACGTTAGAGCAGGGCAGAGAGGGTGCAGATTACTAAACCTTGATTATTTTTTCAAACTAGCCCACAGGACATTTCCACGTCGGCCACGAAGTGGTAATAGAAGTAAGTAATATTAACAATTGTGTCAAAATAAAGGACCAAAGTAAATCATCTCTTCTTTATTTCCATATGGGAGACAATAATTAGTCAACCAACTGTATTTATTGCACACTTACTATGTGCAGAGCACTGAACTAAGTGCTTGGAAGAATACAATGCAACAGAATTAGCCTGCCCACAATGAGTTTACAGTCTAGAGGATGGGGTAAAATGAGGGGAAATCCACACACTATAGGAAAGGGTCTTAACTATCAGAGCATATAAGGAAGACTCTCCCTCTAACTACAATCGACACTTCTCAGATCAATCAATTAATAGTGTGTTCAGAGCACTGAACTAAACACTTGGGAAAGTACAATACAACAGATTTAGCAGACCCATTCCCTGCCCATAAGGAGCTTAAGGTCTGGAGGGGGAAACAGGTTGTATATAAATAAATTAAGGATATGGGCGTAAGTGCTGTGGGGCTGAGGGTGGAGTGAATACCACATCCCCAAAGGGGACAGATTCAAGTGCACAGACGAAGCAGAAGGGAGAGGGAGTCGGGGAAAAGAAGGCTTAATCGGGGAACTTTTTGCAGACAGGGGACGTGCCTACCAATTCTGCTGTATTCTCCCAAGCTCTTAGTTCAGTCCTCTGCACACAGCAAGCGCTCAATAAATACAATTGACTGCCTGGAAAGAAACAGAAATGCAACTGCAGAAATCAGTTCTTGCCTTTCTGGGGAGCAATGGACCCCAGACACATCAGGAAGACAGTCTTTAAACAAGGGACACCACATATATTTCATCTTGAATCTGAATGGATTATTTGCCCACTAGACTTAAAGCCCGTTATGGGCAGGGAATGTGTCTGTTTATTGTTGTACTGTACTCTCCCATGGCTTAGTATAGTACTCTGCATAAAGTAAGTGCTCAATAACTATGACTGAGTGAATGAATAGTCCCTCCAGACACTGAGATGCTGAGTAGGCATTCAGGTGTCAAAGTATCAGACATTACCCCCACAGTTACCCAGATGCCCCAGAAAGAGCCCTGGGTTCTGTGTTATCTGACTCTTCCCATTACTGTTATCTCATCTTGGCATCCTAAGGTTTCTTTGAACCGGGCTGAAAGCGTTTTCTAGGGACATGGATGAATCGCGATGGTTTCAGAAGAGGAGCTGAGTTTCTCCTTAAACAAAAGGTCCATTTTCACAAATGTAAATGAAGAGGCCACTGTGTTACCATAATGGGAGAATGGAAGTTTTCAGGTGCCAGTCTCTTGCGATTGCAAAGGTATTCAGGGGAGTATTCACAGGGGCTTAACTGATCTCCACATGCAGTTCTCTTGGTCTCGGTTTCTCCCAGTGCCTGGGATTAGTTACAGAAAGGCGAACTTTGTCCTCAATCTTGCCAGGTTTCCTCTCCTGTGGGACTTCAAGCAACCATTCAAGATTTCAAGACCATTCAAGATGGACAATGAATCTCCCCTCCTTCAAAGTCTTATTGAAGGCCCATCTCCTCCACAAGATCCTCTCTGACTAAGCCCCTCCTTTCCTCTTCTCCCACTCTCTTCTGTATCTCCCTGACTTGCTCCCTTTGTTCTTCCCCCCTCCCAGCCCCACAGCACTTATGTCCACGGCTGTAATTTATTGATTTATATTAATGTCTGTCTCCCTTCCTCTAGACTGGAAGCTCGCTGTGGGCAGAGAATATGTCTGTTTACTCTTGCATTACACTCATCCAAGGTCTTAGTACAGTGCTCTGCACACAGTAAGCACTCAATAAATACAACTGAATGACTTGCACCCCCTTTGCCTGTTCTCTTCTCTAAGGGCTTCCCAGCCCCCGTGGACTCCTAGAACAAGGGCGAGGCAGAGGACTATGGGAGATGGCAGGGGACTGGAAGCCAGCTCTGCTATTTTGAAAAATTTTTAATGGTATTTGTTACATGCTTACTATGTGCCAGGCACCGTTTCTAAGCCCTGGGGTAGATACAAGTTAATCAGGTTGGACACATTCCGTGTCCCAAACGGGGCTCACATTTTTTAACCGCTTTTTACAGGTGAGGTAACCGAGGCCCAGAGAAGTGAAGTGACTTGCCTGAGGTCATACAGCAGAGAAGTGGCTGAGCCGGGATTAGAAGCCAGGTCTTTCTGACTTCCAGTTCCAGGGTCTATCCACAAGGCAAAACTGCTTCCACTTGCCTGCTCGGTGACTCTGGGTCCATCAGAACGGGATCTATTGAACACCTGTGATGGGTAAAGCATTAACTGCTTGACAGAGAACAATCAATACTACTTATTGAGTGCTTACTCTGCGCAGAGCACTGTACAGCGGTAAGCAGTGGACAAAGGGAAGATGGGAAGAACTCCTCTGTGGACAAAGGGAAGATGGGAAGAATTCCTCAGTGGACAAAGGAAAGATGGGAAGAATTCCTCAGTGAACAAAGGAAAGAAGGGTAGAATTCCTCAGTGGACAAAGTAAAGACAGGAAGAATTCCTCAGTGGACAAATGGAAGACTGGAAGAATTCTCAGTGAACAATGGGAAGACAGGAAGAATTCCTTAGTGGACAAAGGAAAGATGGGAAGAATCCTCTCTATAAGCCAGCTGGATTCAGAATAATTAAGATTTAAGAGAATGTTGGCAGGCATCTATAAGCGGGTTGGACAAAACAAAAGTATGTCACTACAATATATAAAGAATATTAATTTGGTTCAGAGACTACAAGAAAGTCAAAGCATTCCACAGAGTTCCCTCCCCTACCTTTTCATTTTATCTTATCAAAATAAAACACTTTTTAAAATAGAAAAAGAAAGCATAATTTTTTTAAGTTTTCTAATGACCCACATCCCCTTAAGCTACAATGCAGACAGAGACTGGGGCCTTTCAGCAGCTTAACACAGATTACATAACTAATTTGTTGATTTGTTTCCATAGCCTTCCACTCACACAAAAAGGCCTATCTATGGATTTATAATGAATCTAAAATGCATGAAACTAGCCCATGCTGTGAGCTAAGTCCTGCTTGCTACCATGGGGCCGTGGAAAATAAAATTGGACAGGCTCAGACATCCAATGTTCACAACTGTGTATTTTGGCATTCGCGTTACTTGAGTTTTTGTGGTATTTGTTAAGCGCTTACTACGTGCCAGACACTGTCCTGAGCACTGGAGTAGATGCAACGTTGAACACGATATCTGTCCCACATGGGACTCACAGTCTTAATTCCCATTTTACAGATGTGGTAAACGGCCACAGAGAAGTTAAGTAACTTGCCCAGGAGACAAGTGGTGAAGTTTTGCCGTGTGTTCTCACACCTTCTTTCTGTATTTGTTTTTGGTTTTTTAATATGGTATTTGTTAAGCTATGTGCCAAACTCTATTCTAGGTGCTGGGTAGATAGAAGTTAATTAGATCGGACACTGTCTCTGTCCCTCAAGGGGCTCATAGTCTAAATAGGAGGGAGAACAGGAGAACTGAGACACAGAGAAGTGAAGTAACTTGCTCAAGGTCACGCAGCAGACAATTGGCAGAGCCAGGATTAGAACCCAGGTCCTCTGACTTCCAGGACTGTGCTCCTTCCGCTAGGCCGTGCAGCTTCTCAGTTGCCCTGGGGGACGAAGGCACAGAGTTGGATACTGCTGCTGGGGTCTCAGATATGTCCTGTGACTTCAGACTGCACCCATTCTCCTTCCCATCAGCTCCCAGGGAGCGTGGCTGGGTAGGGGACGGTCAGGCGAGAAAGAGTGCGAGTGGCTCAGGGCAAACCCTCACCACTATACAAAGAGTAACTTGGGTGCCTGCCCTGTTATCTACCCCAGCACTTAGAACAGTGCTCTGCACATAGTAAGCACTTAACAAATACCAACATTATTATTACTATTAGTGGTCGGATTTCTTTTTCCCCCTTAACCCTGGGTGCTTCAGCAATCCTTACCTAAGTGGCAGAGAAGCGGAAAAGGCGAGTATGGGCAGAGTGTGCAGGGAACTTTCTCTTGGATGTAATCTTGCCAACATTTTTGCCTTTGAATAATAATAATGGTATTTATTAAGCGCTTACTATGTGCCAGGCACTACTGAACCAAAGGATATTATCAATTTAACAAATGCAGTGCACCGAGTGTTGCCAAAGCAAAACTAAGCAATCCAGCTAATGAGGAGCTGACCCTCTAAACCAGGGAGACAGACATAAAAAGAGTCACTAATGGTGAGAAGCAGCATGGCCTAGTGGAAAGAGGCCAGGCCTGAGAGTCAGAGGCCCTGGGTTCTAATCCCAGCTCCGCCACTTGTCTGCTGTGTGACTTCAGGCAAGCTACTTCACTTCTCTGTGCCTCAATAACCTCATCTGTAAAATGGGGATCAAATGCTACTCTCTCCTATTTAGTTTTTGAGCCCTATGTGGGGCACAGAATGTCAAACCTTATTTTCTTGTATCTACCCCAGTGCTTGCCTCATAGTAAAGCACTTAAGTACCATTTTTTAAAAATGGTAGAATCAGAATTCTTAGATGAGGATGGGTCTAAGTACTTAAGAACTAGAAGTGGTTAATGGATCAATATGATAGTAGAGGAATGAGAGGGGTTGGGGATGAGAAATTAGTCAGGGAAGACTTCCTGGAGGAGATGTGATTTCAGAAGGCCCTTTAATACTGGTCACACTAGCGGCTCTCATTCATTCCTCATCACTATTAATTGCTTTTATTGAGAAGTAGTATCGAGTTAGCACTTGCTATGTGCAAAGCAATGTACTAAGCCACACAGTTGAGCATCCATTAATCGGTGATATACACTGAACGCTTACTCTGTACAGAGTACTGTACTAAGCTCTTGAGAGAGTACAAGATAATTAGCAGACGCGCTCCCTGTCCACAATGAGAAGCAGCATGGCCTAGTGGATAGAGCTCGGGCTTGGGCATCAAAAGGGGCTAGGTTCGAATCCTGGTTCCGCCACTTATCTGCTGTGTGTCTTTGGGCAAGTTACTTTACTTCTCTGCTCCTTGGTTCCTCATCTGTAAAATGGAGATTATGACAGTGAGCACCATGTGAAACACAGACTGTGTCCAAACTGATTAACTTGTATCTTCCCCAGCAGATAGTTCAGTATCTGGCACATAGTAAACGCTTCACAAATACCATTCTGAAAACAAAACATTCACACTGCAGCGGCTGACATCTGGATTGAGGCAAGATGACCACCTCTGGGGCTCAGAGTAATTGACTGTCTCGGATGGGTAAAGGCTGGGATGCGGCAGGGCTACATGCCCCTGGCAGCCATGCCCCAGAAGCCTTTCCTGCACCTTGTTTTTCCACATTCCAAATAGCAAATGACACATGGAGAAGCAGCACGGCCTAGTGGATAGGACACTGGGAGGACAGGCATTATCCCCGAAAGCACTTTGGGCTTTCGGGGAGCTATCGGAACCCGAGGCATCATTGTGATCAAGTGACTGGAGCTGAGCTGCTGGGGCGTTCGTTGGTATTAATTCCTTGGCCTGATCGCCCCAGGGTAGGCTGGGGCTAGGTTTTGGTGACGAAGAGATGAATGGAAGCAACACGAGATCCCTTGGGGACAGCCGCTAGAAAGAGGCCATACACACACACACACCCATTCCCCCACCACCACCACCCGCCCGCCAGACTCGTGAAGAAGCTTCACCTCAGACTTGGAGCCGGCAAAGGAGATTTAGGTCAGGAGAATAGAATTACCCAAGCTGCAGTTCACTAACGGCCACTCGTCTAGAGCCTACTCAAGCAGACAATTCATTCAGTCGGATTTACTGAGCGCTCACTTGGTGCAAAGCATTGTGCCAAGCGCTTGGGAGAGTACAATGAAACAATCAACAGACAAGAACGCGAGTATCAGGGGACGGCTCCGGATCATGAGAGACAGGAAATTGGAAGCCCTTCCTGATTAATTCACAATACCCAAGTTATATCGACCTGATAACATATACACACACACCCCTTTTTGTGCATATTCAGTTACTTAGCTGACATTCTGCTCTGGCTGTTCTACCCGACATATTCTGGCTCTTTCACTGTCCCTCTCTGGAATCTCTCTGTGCATCTCACATGAGGCTGAAAGGTTGTGAAGGCAACAATTGTGTCCTTCGCTTATGTTGGACTGCCCCTGGAGCTCAGTACAGTCTTGCACACTCTATAGGTGCTCAGGATATATCACTGATGAGAAAGATGTTGATGCTGGCATCTTCAGAGGACGGTCCTGCCCTCAACAGAACTCTATTTTAAATGCTAGTATCATTCCGCCAGGGTTGGTTTACAGATAATAGTAATATTTAAGTGCTTACTAGGAACCAAGCACTGTACTAAGCAAAGCCAACTATAGAAGCAGCATGGTCCATTCATTCAGGCATTCAATCATATTTATTGAGCACTTACTATGTGCAGAGCACTGGTCTAGTGGATAGAGCATGGGCCCGGGAGTCAGAAGGCCTTGAGTTCTAATCCGGCTCCACTCGCCTGCTGGGTGACCTTGTCAGTCAGTCAATCGTATTTGCTGAGCACTTACTCTATGCAGAGCACTGGGCTAAGCACTTAGGAGAGTACACTAGAACAAAAGACAGTCCCTGCCTGAGTAAGTCACTTCACTTCCTCCGTGCCTCAGTTACCTCATCTGTAAAATGGGAAGTAGGACTGTGAACCCCAGGTGGTACATAAACTGTGTCCAACCGTCCATTCATTCACTGAGCACTTACCGTGTGTAGAGCACTGTTCTAAGCACTCTAAGTGATGCAACCTAATGAGCTTGTATCTACCCCAGCGCTTAATACAGTGCCTGACACAAAGTAAGCGCTTCACAAATACCATTTAAAAAAAAGTCTTGGGTGGATACAAGATGATCAGTCCCTGTCCCACACAGTGTTCACAGTCTAAGGGGGAAACCGGGAAAACAGGTATTCCATCCCCATTTTACAGATGAGGAAACCAAGGCCCAGAAATGTGAAGTGACTTGACTAAGGTCACACAGCAGGCAAGAAGAACCCAGGTCCCCCGGTTGCCTGGCCGGTGCTGTTTCCTCTTGACCCTGCTGCTTCCTTCCCTCATGAGGCATTACCTGGCCTGACCGAGCTCAGCGAGTGCCATCTGACTGTATCACAGCCACCACCAGGCAGGCCCCGATCAGAGGGATTAATACAAATTAATTCCTGCCTCCCACGCTGCCAGTCGGACTTCATTACCGTGCACAAAGTACTTGGAAAATGAAAGACGGCGTTTGATCGCAAAGCGCATTATCGTGGAACACAGAGCACTTTTCTTCTTCAAACCGCTTTGCGCAGAGTCCCAAACTAATTCTCCCCACATCCCAGAGAAGAGCGGTGCCAGCTTTCCGATCCTGAGGGGGCTGAGCCGAAGCAGGAGGACATCCCAGGACATCCTAGGAACTCCCTAAGAGCCATCAGGGGTGAGGACCCTCTACCTCTTCAACTCCAGGACCAACTCCACCACTCCGCGTGGCCTAGCGCAAAGAGCCAGAACCTCGGAGTCGAAGGACCTGGGTTCTGATCCCAGCTCTGCCCATTACTTGTTGTATGACCTTGGGCAAATCACTTCACTTCTCTGGGCCTCAGTTCCTCAACTGTAAGATGGAGATTCAATACCTGTTCTCCCTCTTAGACTGTGAGCCCCATGTGGGACACGGACAACGTCCAACCTGATTAGCTTGTATCTACCCTAGCGTTTAGTACGGTGCCTGGTGCAGATAAAGTGCTTGTTCATTCATTCAATCATTTTTATTGAGCATTTACTGTGGGCAGACCAATGTACTAAGCACTTGGGAGAGTATAATACAACAATAAACAGGCACATTCCTTGCCCACAAGGAGCTTACATTCTAGACGTAAGATACTTATTTATCAATACAAATAAATAAAATTACAGATATGTACGTAAGTGCTGTGGGGCTGGGCGGAGAGAAGAGGGAACAAGTCAGGGTGACGCAGAAAGGAGTGGGAGATGAGGAAAGGGGGGGGGGGTTTAGTCTGAGACGGCCTCGTGGAAGAGATGTGCTTTGAAGAGGGGGAAGAGTCATTGCCTGTCAGATTTGAGGAGGTAGGGAGTTCCAGGCCAGAGGCAGATGTAGGATAGGGGTCGTGGTGAGATAGGAGAGAGTGAGGCACAGTGAGAAGGTTAGCACTCGAGGAGTGGAGTATGCAGGCTGGGTGTAGAAGGAGAGAAGCGAGGTGAGGTATGAAGGGGAAAGGGGATGGATTGCTTTAAAGCCAGTGGTGACACACTTTTGTTTGATGCGGAGGTGGATAGGCAACCCAGGAGATTTTTGAGGATCAGGGTGATGTGTCCTGAGCATTTTTGTAGAAAAATGATCCAGATAGCAGAGTGAAATATGGACTGGAGTGCGGAGAGACAGGAGGCTAGGAGGTCAGCAAGAAGGCTGAGGCAGTAATACAGGTGGGATAGGATGAGTGATTAGATTAAACATAGTAGCAGCTTGGATAGAGAGGAAAGGGTGGATTTTAGCAATGTTGTGAAGGTGGGACTGACAGGATTTACCGATGGATTGAATATGTGGGTTGAATGAGATAGAGGAGTCAAGGATAACACCAAGGTTAAGGGCTTAGCATACACCATAAAAAAAAAACTAAAAAAAACCACTGAGGCTGGGCCAAAGGATGCCTGGACTACCTCAGAGAGGAATAGACCATAAAAACTAAAACTAAAACAACAACAACGAAAAAAACCCAACATTGCAGCTGAACTGAAGAATGCCTGGACCACCTGGGAGAGGCCCAGGCCATTAAAAGAAAAAAACAAAACACTGTACCTGGGCCAAAGGAATGTGTTTGACACATAGTAAGCGCTTAACAAATACCATAAAAAAAATTGGCGCAGTCACATGCCAAAGTGCATAAGCGATACAGAGATGATGGAGAATAGGGTGAGGTCAGACGGCATGGGTTCTAATCCTGGCTCCACCACATATCTGCTTGGGAAAGTCACTTCACTTCTCTGCAACTCAGTTACTTCATCTATAAAATGGGGATTAAGACTGTGAGCCCCATGTGGGACAGGCCTCTGAATCCAACCCAATTACTTTGTATCTACCCCACTGCTTAAAACAGTGCTTGGCGCATAGTAAGAGCTTAAATCCCACAATTATTATTATCATTATTATTATGCCTGAGGCCTGAACCACCTTGGAAAGGCCCAGGCCATTAAAAAAATAAAATAAAAACTGCGGTTGGGCCGAAGGATGCCTGGATCGCTTCGGAGAGGCACATCTGCAGTTTTGGGAGAGGAGCTGCCATTTACTTTTGTGTGCATCTCCTCTGCTGGATTATAAGATCCATAAGGGCAGGGATCAAGGTTATCAACTCTACTGAACTTTCCCACACGATTAGCACAGGGTTCTGCACAGAGTGAATGCTCAATACATACTACAGGCTGGCTGGGCATTAAGGATTTGATCAGGAGTATTTATTGAACACTTACTGTGTGCAGAGCACAGTACTGAGGGCTTGGGAGATACAACAGAGCTGGTGGACACATTCCCTGCCCACCAGGAGCTTACAGTCTAGAAAGGGAGCAAGACATTAAATAAAATTATGGGTATGTACAGAAGTGCTGTGCGACAAATAGCAAGAGCTTAAAGGGTACAGATCTAAGTGCGTTGACAATGCAGAAGGGGAGAAGGAATGGGGAAATTAGGGCTTAGTCAGGGAGATGTGATTTTAGGAGGGTTTTGAAGGTGGGGAGAGTCAGGGTTTGACATATATGAAGGGGAGGGAGTTCCAGTCCGTAGGCAGGACATGGACAAGGGGTCGGCAGTGAGCGAGTGGAGCCTGAGGTACAGCGTATAGGTTGGAATGAAATGTGCAGATTGGGTTGTAGCAGGAAATCAGCAAGGTAAGCCTCCCCTTCCCACAAAGAGGGCCAAGCTCAGCTCCCCCAAAGCTCCTATTTTGGGGTGAGAATTTGGAGCCCCATTCTACAAATAGAAAGGACCTGGGTTCTAATACCAGCTCCACCACTTTTCTGCTGTGTGACCTTGAGCGAGTCCCTTAACTTCTCTGTGCTTCAGTTACCTCATCTGTAAAGTGAGGCTTAAGACTGGAAGCCCTGTGTGAGACAGGGACTGTGTTCAACCTGATTCACTTGTATCTACATCTACCCCAGCACTCGGTGCAGTGTCTGGCACATAGTGAGCACTTAACAAATACCAATAAAAATATTCTGCATACACACACACACATATATTTGACTCCATATATTAGAGGTAAGGGGCATCTCCCAGGCCCTCGAGGAGTTTACAGCCTAATGGGAGTAGCAGAAAAAGATAATGTACAAACAGGATAGGTCAAATAGACTGTACAGTCGATTTATATTTATGTAGACAAGGACTGAAATAGGGTAGAAAAAGAGCTATAAATATCTAATAGCTAAAGGTGATGGTTGATACCTGATGGTTCTGAAAGTTTATCGGGGAAGGCCTGAAGGTGGGATTTAAGAACGACGGGATTTATTTATGAAGCACTTACTCTGTGCCCAGCACTGCAGTAGATGCCAGATCAGATCAGACAGAGACCTGGTCTCACAGGGGAGTCACAGTCTAAGGGGAAAGGAAGAGCAGGTATCTTATCCCTGTCATACAGATGAGGAAATGGAGGTGCAGAGGCTAAGTGACCTGTCCAAGGTCACACAGCAGGCAAGTGTTAAAACAGCACTGGAACTGACGTATGACTACCGAGTCCCTACTATCCACTAGGCCACACTGCCTCCCTGGAGACAGCTCTGAATGTTCCGAGAGCTGTGATCTGTCAGACTGGGGCAGGAAGGAGGGTGGCGGAGAGTTCTACATGGGAGGAATAGCTTACTGAGGAGTTGAGAGAAATGAGAAGGCCATCCAGCTGGTAAAATAATCACAGAAGATTCGGTACCTTTCCCACGGAGGGTTCACAGTTTCAGAGTTAGGGAGAACCGGTAGTGTTTCCCCATTTTACAGAGGAGGAAGCTGAGGCACAGAGAAGCTAAGTGACTTTCCAGGGTCACACAGCAAAGCTGGGATTAGAACCTGGGCCTCTCGACTTCCCGGCTCCAGGCTTTCTCTGGAGTTAGTTACTCGCCAGCTAAGAAACCCACAGTAAATACACATGCCGAGTTAAGACCCTCTAAGGGCTAGCGCCCAAAGTCTGGTACCAGCTGAATCCTACATCACATCAATCAAAGCCTGTACCCATAGTTAATAGCTGGCAATTGCTTTCTTCACTTGATTTGTTTATTTAAGGAAAACAAGCTTCTCTTAATTAAACACTAATGTCAAGATGTTTTATTACATCCTAGGCTGCCTATTTTCAAATGTCTAACTAAAATTATACCTGAGCTTATTCAGCAACTCCTACTAAACCAAGACTCGTGGAGAGAGAAAGAGTCTTGTGTTAAAAAAAAAAAAAAAAGGAGGGGGAGAGAGGTTCGTTTTCCTTAAGTCAAGACCAGAAAGAGGCTCAGTAGAGAAAGCTGTAAGGTATTCCGAGCTAGCGTTGGAGGGAAAACAGCAGCATTTTCAAGACATTAAGTGATTGAAATAAAGTGAAAGCCTGCATCTCCTTAGCAAACATCAGTTTTCCGGTTTCCGTCCCCGACTGCGTTGAATTCAATCACCAGGAAACGAGGCGTCATTTTGAGATTCAACTCTCTGGAAGGGGGACTGTTGGCTTGGGAGACCCCCACAGACCACCCTCGAAAGCTGCGTGGGACCCCCAAACTTAGGGCAAGCATGTTTTTTTCTCTACATCAACCAGATTAGACTTCTTCATCCCCCATACAATGGTATTTGTTATGTGGCAAGCACTGTTCTAAGCGCTGGGGTAGATACAAGCTAATCAGGTTAGAGAGTTTCCGTCCCACATGGGCTCTCAATCTTAATCCTCATTTTACAAATGAGGTCACTGAGGCACAGAGGAGTTAAGTGACTTGCCCAAGGTCATACAGCCGACAAGTGACAGGAGTGGGATTATAACCAAGGTCCTTCTGACTCCCGGGCCCGTGCTCTAGCCACTCGGCCATGCTGCAACCCGGGAGATCCTGACCCAATAATAACAATAACAATTGTGGCGTTCGTTAAGCGTTTACTATGTGCCAGGCACTGTACTAAGCGGTGGGGTAGTAGCAAATCAGACTGGAGGCAGTCCCTGTCCCATGAGGGGCACAGGCAGTCTTAGGGAAGCAGCGTGCCCTTGTGAATAGAGAACGGGCTTGGAAGGCAGAAGATCAATGGTTCAAATCCCGGCTCCACAACTTGTCTGCTGTGTAATCCTGGACAAGTCATTTCACTTCTCTGGGTCTCAGTTCCCTCATCGGTAAAATGGGGATAAAGACCACGCGTCCTAGGCGGGACGGGACTGTTGTCGAACCTGATTAGGTTACAGCTAACTCAGCATTTAGAACAGTGCTAGGCACATCCTAAGCAGCATGGCAGAGTCAGAGGTCATGGGTTCGAATCCCGGCTCTGCCACTTGTCAGCTGTGTGACTGTGGGCAAGTCACTTCACTTCTCTGTGCCTCAGTTCCCTCATCGGTAAAATGGGGATAAAGACTGTGAGCCTCACGTGGGACAACCTGATTACCCTGTATCTACTCCAGCGCATAGAACAGTACTTTGCACATAGTAAGCACTTAAATACCAATATTATTATTATTAAATGCTTACCAAATACCATCATCATTATTACTATTACTAAGGCTCCCAATCAGCCCTGAATGCCCAGAGAGAAGGGGGGGTCTCCATTGCAGGCATAGTTCTGGGGGGTGGAGGGAGGGGGCTTCCTCTGGGCCTTGAACCTCTTCCTGGCAGGATTTCCCCCTGTACCACCTGATACCACCCCCCCCATTGTTCTGTATTCTCTATGCCTGCTCCGAACAATAAACTAGTTGTGGACAGGGAACGTGTCTTCCAACTCTGCTATACCGCCCTCTCCCAACCGCTTAGTACAATGCTCTGCACACAGTAAACTCTCGATAAATACCATTGATTTTCCCCCTGGCCCACTGGACCCTGACTACTTCTTGCCCACCAGAGGCAATCAATCAATAACAGCCCTGGCTTCCCCCTCTAGACTGTAAGCTCACTGTGGGCAGGGAATGTGTCTATTTTGGTTGCCCTGTCTTCTCATTCATTCAATCGTATTTGTTGAGCGCTTAATGTGGGCAGAGCACTGTAATAAGCGCTTGGGAAGTACAGTTCAGCAACAAAGAGAGACAATCCCTGCCCACAACAGGCTCAGAGTCTAGAAGGGGGGAGACAGACATCAAAACAAGTAAACCAGCATCATTATAAATAAATAGCATTATAGATATATACACATCATTAATAAAAATAACAGAATTAAAATTATAAGTATGTACATACATATACAAGTGCTGTGGGGCGAGGAGGGGGTAGAGCAAAGGGAGCGAGCAGGGGTGAGGGAGCCAAGCGCTTAGTTCAGTGCTTTGCACACAGTAAGTGCTTAATCAATGCCACTGATTATTATTATTAATTGTATTGATCGAGCGTGAGCGCTTACTCTGTGCAAAGCACTGGACTAAGCACTTGAGAGAGTACACTTATGTACTACATAAGTCTGTATGAGCACAGACACTGTAGTAGCCAACCCTCCCCCATGGATCCGTCCAGCCCCCAGAGGATCTTCCCCCTAAAACTGACATATCACCTGGACCCCACCATGATCACCTCCTGCCCATCAGAGACAATCAATCAATCAATCATTGCTATGTATTCTATACTCCCCCTCTGCACAGGAGCAGCAGTGGCTTAGTGGAAAGAGCCCGGGCTTGGGAGTCAGAGGTCGTGGGTTCTAATCCCGGCTCCGCCGCTTACCTGCTGTGTGACCTTGGGCAAGTCGCTTCACTTCTCTGTGCCCCAGTTACCTCATCTGTAAAAGGGGGATGAAGACTGTGAGCCCCAAGCGGGACAGCCTGATGACCTTGTATCTACCCCAGCGTTTAGAACAGCGCTTGGCCCAGAGTAAGCCCTTAACACCGTCATTATTAGGATTATTATTCTATACTCCCCCTCTGCATTCTATACCCTAGACTCTAAGCTCTCTGTGGGCAGGGGACGTGTCTACCAACATTCGTTCAATCGTATTTATTGAGCGCTTACTGTGTGCAGAGCACCGTAATAATAATAATGGGATTTTGTTAAGCGCTTACTGTGTGCAAAGCACTGTAATGATAATAATGATGATGGTATTTGTTAAGCGCTTACTATATACAAAGCACTGTTCTAAGCGTCGTACTAAGCGCTTGCCTTGTACCGGGCTCTCCCAAGCGCTCAGTCCAGTGCTCTGCACACAGTTAGGGCCCAACAGATCCCACTGCGGGGAAAGTTTCCCATTTAAATCCGCTGACCCCCCGGATTTTCCCCCTCGCCCCCAGGCCCTCCGGACATGCACCCTCTGCTCCGGCTGCGATCGATCCTTCAGATCGATGCATTGCAACCTCCCTCTTGCAAATCCCCCCTCCAGGCCCGATGCGTTGCCGAAGTCCTAGCCCGGGCACCGCAATAATAATAATGATGGTATTTGTTAAGCGCTTAGGGTGTGCAAAGCACTGTTCTAAGCGCTGGAGCACTGGTCTCAGCAATCCCCCACCCCTCCAAAATAACAAACGCATTGCAATCTCCTTCCCCGGAAAATAGGTGCCCCCCCAAAATAGCTGCCCCCCAAAATAGCCGCCCCCCTAAAATAGCTCCCCCTCAAAATAGCTCCCCTCCCAAAAAATAGCTCCCCCCCAAAATACCCTGCAAACTCTGCACCCATCCGCTGCAGCCCTCGACCGAGGCTCTTCGATCCCGAGAAAATGCACCGCAAACTCCTCCCCCTTGTCCTGCGAGCCCCCCGAAAATGCATTTGAAGCCCCCGGAAAAATGCGTCGAAAAGTCCCCAGCCATGCGCTACAAGCGCGCCCCCCTAAAAAAAAAATCATCATGAGAATAATCCAGGAGCGGCTGTCCAGCGGTGCATTTTGCGGGCGTTGCGCAGCCCCCTCCCCTCCCCTTACCTGGGCCGGGTGGGGAGGGGGTGTCCCCAGGCCCAGCCCCCGGCAGGGTGGTCAGGGTGGCCAGGGTCGGGGGTCGGTCCTCCCGAGGTCCCCGGCGTCCCCGCCGTCCTGCCCGGCTGGAGGAATCTGTCTGGGGGGGCCGGGGGTCCCTGGGGTCCGTCCCCCCTCCTCCGGCTGCTCCCGGTGGGCGGCCTGCCGCTTAACTCTTTCCCTGCCGCCGTGGTCCCGGGCCCGGTTGGCGGTCCCGGGGCTGGCTGCCCCCCCACCCGACCCCCCGGTGGAGAGGGGGCGGGTCTGGGGGCGAGGGGTCCGCTGCCCAGGGCGCCCCCCCGCCCCAAACGCCAATAGGCTCAGCCCGGCTGGGTCGGGTGGCCCGCGGGGTGGGGAGGGGGCGGGGCCGGGCCCGAGGATGGGGAAGGGGGCGGTCCGGGGGGGGGGGCCGGTCCGGGGGCCGGGCAGGAGGATGGGGAGGGGGGCGGTCCGGGGGCAGGGCAGGAGGATGGGGAGGGGGCCGGTCCTGGGGCCGGGCAGGAGGATGGGGAGGGGGGTGGTCCAGGGGATGGGGAGGGGGCCAGTCCTGGGGCCGGGCAGGAGGATGGGGAGGGGGACAGACCTGGGGCCGGGACGGCGGGGGGGGGGGGGTGGCCCAGGGGATGGGGAGGGTGCCAGGCTGGAGGAGGGAGAGGGGGCCAGTCCTGGACCCGGGCCCGGGGGGGCGGGGGAGGAGGGTGGCCCAGGGGATGGGGAGGGGGCCGCTCCTGGGATCAGATGGGAGGGCGGGGTGGCGGGCGGCCCAGGGGGTGAGGAGGCATCCCATCCGGGCTAACGCTTTGGCCACTTTGGCTGGCGGGGAGGAAGGGGGTCTGGGACCCCCAAGGTCCGAGGGGCGTCAAGTTCCCAAGGCCAGGGGAAGGTGGAGACCTCACCTCTTGCCACGAGGCTGGACACGGTCACACCAAAAAGCAGGGTGGCCTGCTGGATAGAGCCCGGCCTAGGGGATCAGTTCATTCATTCATATTTATCGAGCGCTTACTGAGTGCAAAACACTGGACTGAGTGGTTGGGAGAGGACAGCATAACAACAAAAGACACATTCTCGCCCACAGTGAGCTCCCGGTTTGAAAGGCCGTGAGGATTCATTCATTCGATCGTGTTTACTGAGCGCTTACCGTGTGCAGAGCACTATACTAAACGCTTGGAAAGTACAATTTGCCAACAGAGACGATCCCTACCCAACAACGGCTTCACAGTCTAGAAACAAGGCAAGTCTGTTGCAAACTACAAATCTCACTTTTCCCATTGTTTTGCCCCAGGTAAATCCCCGCACCCAAATTTACAACTCCTTCAGAAAATAGAGGAGATTTCCATTCATCTTCCCAATCTTCATTTTTACTCCTTTACACAATTTCTTACAATACTCTCCATAAAGGATTACTAGAGGAAACAGTTGCAACCTCGGGCGAGTCACTTTGCTTTTCCCGGCCTCAGTTCCCTCATCTGTAAAATGAGGATTAAGACTGTGAGCCCCACGTGAAACGTGGACTGTGTCCAACCCGATTAATTCATCTCTACCCCAGCGCCTGGCACAAAGTAAGCGCCTAACAAATACCATAAAAACAGAAAAAACAGGTCCAGGAAGCAGAGAGCACTTCTGGGTTAAAATCACAGGCCTCCCTCCTGGGATTCCCCTATCCAACCTAGCTAGAGGGGTGAATTGCTCTGCTGCCAGGGGAGAGCAGGGGCTTGGCTCACCGAGTGGGGACAGGTGGGTTCTCAGCAGATTTGCCCACGAGTGGCCTAGTGGGAAGAGCACAGGTCTGAGAGTCAGAGGACCTGGGTTCTAATCTCAGGTTAGTAATAATTATGGCATTTGCTAAGGGCTCACTATGTGCCAAACATTTGTACTGAGCGCTGAGGTACATATAAGATAATCAGGTCCCACGTGGGACTCACATTCTCAGTAGGAGGGATGCACAAGTAGTGAATCACCATTTTGCTGACAAGGGAACAGAGACACAGATAAGTTAACAGACTTGCTCAAAGTCACACAGCAGGTAAGTGGCGGAGCCTGGGTTAGAACCCAGGTCCTCCGACTCCCAGGCCCGGGCTCTTTCCACTAAGCCGTGCATCCTGGCTCTGCTACCGACCTGCTGTGTGTCCTTGGGCAACTCACTTCACCTCTCTAGGCCTCAGTTTCCCCATTCATAAAATGGGAATAGGTTTGGGAGCCCCAGTGGAGGGCCATAGTGCAAAATGAATACCACTGATTGGTTGGATTATTATTATTATTACTGTTGTTATTCTCATTATATTTGTTAAGCGTTTACTACATATCTACTGGGGTACATATGGTTTTATAGGATCGGATAGAGTCCCTGTTCTCCCATGGGCTCACAGCCTAAGGAGGAGGGAGAACAGGCATTGAATCCCCATTTTACAGGTGAGGAAACTGAGGCCCAGAGAAATGAACTGATTTACTAAAGGTCACATAGAAGACAAGTGGCAGAGGGACGATTAGGACCCAGGTTCCCAGGTTCTCTGACTCCCAGGATTGCAACATTCTCCCCGTAGTGGTTTCTTCAAACAGCAAGGTGTACTACCTTACCCCATTTCTTTCCTCACCCACTGGAGTATAAACCTGATTCGTCTCAAATATTCCCAGAGGAGACTCAGCTACAGCTTCCTAATCACTGTGTGCATAAATATCAGTATGTATGAGTGTAGACCCCCAGGGAAAATTGTAGTGAGACTAGGTACCATAGAGAACCAGCACATCCTAGTGGAAAGAGCCCGGATCCGAGAGTCAAAGGACCGGGGTTCTAATCCCGGCTCCGCCACTTGTCTGCTGTGTGACCTTGGGCAAATCACTTCACTTCTCTGGACCTCACTTTCCTCACCTATAAAATGGGGATTCAACCCCTGTTCTCCCTCCTACTTAGACTGTGAGCCCCCTGTGGGACAGGGACTGGGTCCAACCTGATTATCTAGTGTTTGGCCCATAAAGCTGCTTAACAAAGACTGTTATTATTATTTAATTAACTAAAATTTTTCACCATCGTTATGGGGATGAAATACTTCACCTGGGCCTCTTTAGATGCTTAAAACCCAAAGAAGATTGGGAAGAGAGAGCTGATTTTGTTGTGGTTGTTTCTGGAGTCTGTGAGAATAAATAGGAAAAAATGTCATTTCATTACCAAACTTGCAGGCGATGTGGGCTAAAAGAATTTGACTGCCCATTCATATCCCAGACCTATATTTCCTCTTTGCCAGCAAAATGAGCCCAAGACCTTTACCGCTATCCCTGGATTGGTCAGGGACCTTAAACCTCTTTATAATTATTATTATTATTATTCAACTGACTAAAAGTTTTCACCAGCATTACGAGGGTGAAATACTTCCCTTGATCTCTTTCGATATTTAAAACCCAAAGAAGCAGCGTGGCCTAGTGAAAAAAGAGCATTGGCCTGGGAGTTGGAGGACCTGGGTTCTAATCCCAGCTCTTCTGCCACCTGTCCGCTGTGTGTGATCTTGGGCAAGTCACTTCACTTTTCTGGGCCTCAGTGACCTCATCTGTAAAATGAGGATTAAGACTGTGAGCCCCACGAGGGACAGGGACAGTATCCGCCTTGATGATCTTTTATCTACCCCATTGCTTAGAACAGTACCTGGCACATAGTAACCTGCTTAACAAATACCATAAAGAAACAAATTCCAGAGAAGATTGGGAAGAGAGAGCTGACTGTGTTGAAGTTGCTCTTAAACTTGTTTAAGATGGGCAGGGAGCTGAGTTCCAATTTGGAAAAGGAGCCAGAGAAGAGTTTGGAATCTTCTCCAGATTTGGCCAAATTCCAACCTCAGAGGTTTTAGTCTGCACTGGGGAAAAACCCCTTAAAGGTCCCAGACATTCAGTCAATCGTATTTATTGAGCACTTACTTTATGCACAGCACTGTACTAAGCACAAAATAACAATAAATAGGCACTTTCCTTGCTCACAAAGAGCTTACAGTTTAGGGGAATGAGTTTACAGTCTAGAGGTGCTCCCAGTCTTAATCCCTGTTCCAATCAATCAATTAATCAATGACATTTATTGGGTTCTTAATGTGTGCTGAGCCCCGTGCACAGCTAATGACTGGCCCTCAAGTATCTGGACCGTAAGCTCTGGGAACAGAACGTGACTATCAACAGTTAAACTGGACTCTCCCCACAAGCTTAGTACAGTGCTCTGCACTCAGTAAGCACTCATTGATTGACTGGATACTTCATTGTACCCTCTCAAGAGCATAATATGGTGTTTCAACATTCCGTCTCTGGCCTGGAACGCCCTTCCTCTTCATATTTGACAGACAATGACTCTCCCCTCTGCTGTCAAAGCACCGTCAAAGCCTTAATAAATGCCCATCGTTTCCAAGAGGCCTTCCCTAGCTAAGCCCCCCTTTCCTTTTCTCCCCCTCCTTTCTGCGATGCCCTGACTGGCTCCCTTTACTCATCACCCCCTCCCAGCCCCACAGCTCTTACATCCATATCTATTTATTTATTTATTTATATCGATGTCTGTCTCCTCCTCTAGACTTTAAGCTCGTTCTGGGCAGGGACCGTGTCTGTTATATTGTCATATTATACTCTCCAAAGCACTTAGGAAAGTGCTCTGCAAGGAGGAAGCGCTCAATAAATACCATCGGTTGATTGATGGGAGCAGTGCTTGGGTTTTCCTGAGGGAAAAGGCCCTGTAGCCATTTGACAGGAAGGAGGTATTTGAGAAGACATTACTCAGCTCCCTTAAAGGGAAACTTGTGCAGTGCAAACTCTCTAGGAGACATCTAAGTTGGCCCCAGGGAGATGTTCTTGGAATAGATCCTTGGGGGAGTAGTGGGGGGGCTCGTCCTGCTTTAACATTCTTTTTAAGTGTTAAAGATGAGAAACTTGAGAATGGAGAGCTGCGGTTTTCAAGTCTAGGTGGATTCCAGACCAGGAAGGGCAAGTGATTTTTTTTTTATTGTAGCTGTTAAGCACTCACTGTATACTAGGTGCTGGGGTAATAACTAAAAATAATAATAAATAATAATAACTGTGGCATTTGTTAAGCGATAGCTATGTGCCAGGTATGTACTAAGCACTGGGGGAGACACCAGCTAATCAGGTTGGACCCAATCTCTGTCTCACATGGGGTTCCCAGTCTTAATCCCAATTTTACAGATGAGGTAACTGAGGCCCAGAGAAGTTAAGTGACTTGCCTAAGTGATGAATTCATGAGTGTCATCAGAATGCAGATTCGACCTCATCCTGTAGGGTTTTTCTGGCTGTGGTGGACCCCAGAGTACCCCTACCCCCATTTTCCCTAGAGTCTTTCAATCAATCAATCAATCAGTGGTATTTACAGAGCACTTACTGTGTGCGGAGAACTCTTCTAAATGCTTGGGAAAGTACAGTAGAATAAAGTTGCTAACCCTACCCACAAGGAGCTTACAGTGTCCAGGGGAACACTGGGCAAGTGTGATCTTGGGCAAGTCACTTAGCTTCTCTGTGTCTCCGTTCCCTCATCTGCCAAATGGGGATTAAGACTATGAGCCCCATGTGGGGCACAGACTGGATCCAACCTGAGTAGCTTGCATCTATCCTAGTGCTTAGTACAGTGCCTGGCACATAAGCCGTTGCCTCTGGCCTGAAACACCCTCCCTCCTCAAATCCAACAGACAATGACTCTTCCCCCTCTTCGAAGCCTTAATGAAGATACATCTCCTACAAGAGGCCTTCCCAGATAAAGCCTTCCTGTCTTCTTCTTCCACTCCCTCTGTGTCCCCCGATTTGCTCCCTTCATTCACTCCCCTCTCAGCCCCACAGCACTTATGTCCATAGCTGTGATTTATGTGTTTATATTAATGTCTGTTCTCCCCTCTATACTGTAAGCTCATTGTGGGCAGGAAATGTGTCTGCTTATTGTTATACTGTACTTCACCAAGCATCTAGTACAGTGCTCTGTACAAAGTAAGCACTCAATAAATATGATTGAATTAATAAATGATTGAAATAACATAAAAAAGTGGTGGGGAGATAAACATTAAAATAGATTAGGGATAGGGGAGATTGTATAGAAGCAGCATGATCTAGTGGTTAGAGCCCAGGCTTGGGAGTCAGAAGGACCTAGATCCTGCTCCAGACTCGGCCCCTTGTCTGCTGTGTGACCTTGGGTAAGTCTCTTTATTTCTCTATGCCTCAGTTTCCTCATCTGTAAAATGGGGAGGAAGACTGTGAGTCCTATACGGGACAGGCACTGTGTCCAACCTGACAACCTCAT
Source organism: Ornithorhynchus anatinus (assembly GCF_004115215.2). NCBI lineage: Eukaryota > Metazoa > Chordata > Mammalia > Monotremata > Ornithorhynchidae > Ornithorhynchus > Ornithorhynchus anatinus. Next base: position 17,353,237 of record NC_041748.1, on the reverse strand, counting down.
ACCTACCTCAGCGCTTAGTACAGTGCCGGGCAATTAGTAAGCACTTAACACACACCACGGTTATTATTAGAAGTATAACGTTATGGGAATAAGTGCTGTGAGGCTGGGATGAGCATCCAAGTGATCCCTACTTGGAACCTTGGTGCTCCTGTCACAGGTCTGCACACATCCAAACCGCAGAGCTCGAGACTGTGGAAACTGAGGAGGAGGGAGCCATATCAGAACTGGGCAGGGGACAGACCGGAGGAAGGAAAGACTTTCCGGATTTGAAAGCGGACAGATGGCTGCCCTTGCAGTCATTTGTTGTTAGGGATGAGTGATTCCTCCATTACTGATGAGGAAGGAAGCTGACCATCCCGACCGCAAGAAACGGGCCAGGAGGAATCCCCCGTCCACACGTTATTTCCTTATCGTCTTCTCACCACATCGGTGGATGGGCCCTGGTCCGACGTGGCCAGGATTTACGGTCCACTAAACATCGGGCCATCCCTGGAGTAAACAGATGAGACTCCCAGGGGCCCTAACAAAAAATAGAAAAGATTAGGTCAGGGAAACATCTGCTCCTATGACCCCTGCCCTCTCCCAGCATCCTTAGTTTCACAGGATCCTCCATTCTCAGGATAGCATCTGTTGAGACTTTGTTGATCAATAAATAGTAACTGTGGTGTTCGTTAAGTGCTTTACTTTGTGCCAGGCACTGTACTAAGTCCTGGGGTGGATACAAACAAATCGGGTTGGACACAGTCCCTATCCCACATGGGGCTCACAGTCTCAACCCCCATTTTACAGATGAGGTAACTGAGTCACAGAGAAGTGAAGTGACTAGTCCAAGGTCACGCTGCAGACAAATGGCAGAGCTGGCATTAAAACCCATGACCTTCTGGCTCCCGGGCCCGTGCTCTATCCACTATGCCGTGCTGCTCCTCAAATGGAATCAATAGTAGTAATAGTAATTGCTGTTATTTGTTATGGGATTTATTAAACATTATGTGCTAAATATTGTGCTAGGCACTGGGGCGGGTACACACTCGTCAGATCAGACGCAGTCCCTGCCTCATCTAAGACTCACAGTCTTGGAAAGAGAACAGGAATTGAAGCCTCATTTTATAGATGAGGGAGCTGACAGCTAGAGAAGCAGCGTGGCCTAGGGGAAGACCATGGGCCCGAGAATCAGAAAGACCTGGGTTCTAATTCCGGCTCAGCCACTTGTCTGTTGTTGGACCTTGGGCCAGTCATTTCATTTCTCTGGCCCTCAGTTACCTCATCTGTAAAACGGGGATAAATACTGCGAGCCCATTTTGGGACAAGGGACTGTACCAACCTCATCAGATTAACTTGCATCGACCCCAGCGCTTAATACAGTGCCTGGCACATTGTCATTGTTTAACAAACACCAATTTTTTTAAAAAGTGACTTGCCCAAGGACACCCAGAAGATACCGGGACTAAAACCCTGGTCTTCCAACACCCGACTTGGTGAACTGCACTGTGGTAGATGCCTGTGAAGAATGAGTTTCCGCTGTGGTTGGTAGAACATAAAGAGTCTGTCTGGGCATTGGACTTCTCTCTCTGGCAAATTCAAGTTGAAAAGTACAAAATGAATCCCTACTAAATCCTCTATAGTTATTTGGCAATTAAAAGAAAATGAGTCCAGGTGGCTGTTTTCGGTATCGTTACCCGAATTTTCAATCTTCCCTCACAGACAGTGGTGATTTCCCAACAGGCTCTCCAGGTGTCAGTTTAATGTGACAGATTTTGAGCTCTGCTCCACCTTAACACGGCTAATTTGGGCGGAGCATAATAATGATAATAATGGCACTTGTTAAAGCACCTACTATGAGCCAAACACTGCACTAAGCCCCAAGGTAGCCACAGGTTAATCAGGTTGGACACAGTCCCTGCCCCACATGGGGCTCACAGTCCAAGTAGGAGGAGTAGGATTTGAGACACAGAGAAGTTAGGTGACTTGCTCAAGGTCATGCAGAAGACCCGAGGCAGAGCTGGGATTAGAACCCAGGTCCTTCTGGCTCCCAGGCCGGGGCTCTATACGCTAGACCACACTGATTCTTTGTGAGGTGAATGAGCGACAGCAGGATTTCAAACAACTGCTGATTGGAGAGCTGAAATTGGAAAACCAAAAGCCGGGAGGGCAGAGCAAGGGTTTTCAGGGCAGGGGAAAACAAAGCTTCAGTCGGTGCTGCATTCCAACTGAAAAATATGAGTTAACCACTGAGGACAGACCCAAGGAGAGCATTGTTTTCAAGCAAAAAGCAGCTCTCTCAACAAACACTATGTGAGAAGCAGCATGGCCTAGCGGATAGAGCACGGGGCTGGGAGTCGGAAGGATCTGGGTTCTCATCCTGGCATCGGCTCCTTGTCTGTTGTGGGACCTTGGGCAAGTCATTTCACTTCTCTTTGCTTTAGTGCCCTCAATCAGTAAAATGGGGATTAAGGCTATGAGCCCTATGTGGGACATGGCCTGTGTCCAACCCAATTAGCTTCTGACTACCCCAGCGCTTAGAACAGTGCCAGGAGTGTAGAAAGTACTTAACGAAGGCACAATTATTTTTATTATGTGAGGAAAAAAAAAATTATGGTATTTATTAAGCGCTTACTATGTGCCAAGCACTGTTCTAAGCACCAAAGACAAGGAGGCAAAAAACAAATGCCGTAACTATTATTATTATACAAGATCAGCACATTAGATATAGACCCTGTCCCACACGAGGTTCAAAATCTAAGAGGGATTTATTAGTCACAGAGAAGTGAAGTAATAATCTTCACTTATTGCTGACCTTGAAATAAATAAAGGACCCATTTTATTTTATTTTATTTTATTTTATTTTATTTTATTTTATTCCCATTATTCCCATTATGCAGATAAGGAAACTGAGGTCCAGGGAGGTTAAACAACTGTCCGAGATCACACAACAGGCAAGGGGCAGAGCCAGAATTAGAAACCAGTTCCTCTGACTCCCAGGCCTGTGCTCTTCCCCACTAAATCCAATGCTGCTTTCACAGGAAGGGCAGATTGATGGAAAGGACTGGGATATCACTAGTATGCATTGACCTCTGATCATTTTTTAATTCCCAAAGTTCTCAGGAGAATCCCATGTTGGAGGGGAAATGGCATAGCGCAGATGGGGAAAACCTGCAAATTATAATTATATTAATAGTAAAAAGGGAGGCCGAGTATCATTCTGAAGATTATTAAATGCCAGTACCCAAAAGCTGTAAACACAAAGTTTTTGAAAAGATCCCAATTATAAAGGTCATAATCTGCAATTAGATGGATTTTTTAAAAAAATTAGTTTGAATTTTTGCTGCTGTTGGATGCCACTAATTAGTTGCAATATGTTAGGATGAGTATGTTCTCCCCCAAAATGGATGGTCTTCAGAGCAGATACTGTTCTCTCTGGCCATAAACCTCCACATACTTGAGAACAAGAATCTATCTAGTGATTCTAATGTACTCTCCCAAGTGCTTAATATAGTGCTCTGCACACATTAGGAGCTGGATAACTATTGGCCATTGTAACCAGCAATAAAAAGGAAGAGGGGAATACTGGCTGTGGAAATTAGTAAGAGCTCACAGCTTTTCGCTCTAAGTAAGGTCAGTCCATCAATCAATCAATCGTAGGTACTGAATGTTTACTGTGTGCGGAGCACAGTACTAAGCAGAGCCAGGATTAGAATCCATGACCTTCTGACTCCCAGGCCCATGCTTTTTTCACTTCGCCATGCCACTTGCCTGCTGGATGACCTTGGCCAAGTCGCTTCACTTCTCTGGACCTCTGTATTCTCATCTGAAAAACGGAGGTTCCCCACCTATTCTCCCTCTCCCTTAGGCCATGAGCCCCAAGTGGGACAGGGACTGTGTCCGCCCAATTATTTTCTACCTACCCCAGGGCTTAGAACAGTGATTGGCACAGAGCAAGAACTTAATGAATATTATTATCAGAGAGGACATGTCCCTTCTTGAAGTGAAGGAAGAACCCCACTTTGTTCTGTTCCAGAGACCACAGAGCTATTTACCTTGCATCTCAGAAGCTGTATTTGCATACTTTGATTGGTTCTCCTATTCATCAGCCACCCTGGCAGAAAGTGAATATCTCCCTGTCCGTCCCAGGAGAGAATCAAAATTCTCTACCCTGGGCTGTGTCTTTAAATAAGTTTCCTCTTGGGATGTCTGCCTCACTTGCCCCAATTTTTCCTAATTAACTCATTAAACCGCCTGAAAGGGTGGTCTGACTCCCCAGGGACAAATCTCCATTTCAAACTGTTCTTGGAATGGTGTGAGTGTGTCTGCAGCTTCTGTCCTCTCAGACAGCTCCCCTGCCCCATTCTGCTTTTCCCAGATCCTGGAAAGATGCCCCACCGTGGTCAGTCAGTCAGTTAATTGTATTTCTTGAGTGCAGAGTACTGTACTAAATACTTGGGAGAATATAATATAAGAATATAGCAGACATTCCCTGCCCACAATGAGTTTACTGTCTAGAGAAGCAGCGTGGTGCAGTGGAAAGAGCACGGGCTTTGGAGTCAGGGCTCATGAGTTCGAATCCCAGCTCTGCCACTTGTCAGCTGTGTGACTGCGGGCAAGTCACTTAACTTCTCTGTGCCTCAGTTCCCTCATCTGTAAAATGGGGATTAAGACTGTGAGCCCCACGTGGGACAGCCTGATTCCCCTGTGTTTACCCCAGCGCTTAGAACAGTGCTCTGCACATAGTAAGCGCTTAACAAATATCAACATTATTATTTGAAAAGAAAAAAAGCTCACAACTTTTTAAACGACTTATCAGAGTCTGAAAAAAAAACCACCCAGTAAAAAACGGGGCACCAAAGTATCCATTTGATCAGCAGTTTCTGCAGTTTTTCCATTTATCTTTTAATCCTCTGTTAAACGCTTACTAAGTGCCAGGTACTGTACTAAGAGCTGGGGGTAGATACAAGATCTTCAGGTAAGACACACTCCCTGTCCCACGTGGCGCTCACAGTCTTCGGCCCCATTTTACAGATGAGGGAACGGAGGCCTAGAGAAGTTAAGTGACTCGCCCAAGATCAGGCAAGTGGGGGAGCTGGGATTAGAATCCAGGTCCTTCTGACTCCCAGGCTCAGGCTCGGAATCTATCCATTAGGCCACACTAATTTTGGGTTTCTGTTTTTGTTTCTCAATTTATGCGTTCGGTCCTCTGGATAAGCTCAAGCACATGAACTGCACGTGTCAGTGTTGAGCAAGACCCAGGGGAAGACGTCACTGGTAGATTTTGGGCCAATAAATTAGTAACTGGAAACTTGTTCAGTCCCCAGAAGTCCTGGGCAACAAGGATCCTGAGCTGGAAGGGATGGAGGATGGGCTGGGGAGAGAGAGGCCTCCAGAGTAGCAGGTGGGAGGAAAAGTACCGTGGACTAGTGGATAGAGCCTGGGCCTGAGTGTCAGAGGACCTGGATTCTCATCCTGGTTCCTCCACTTGCCTGCTATGTGACCTTGGAAGAGTCACTTCCCTTCCCTGGGCCTCAGTTCCCTCATCTGTAAAATGGAGATTATGACTGTGAGCCCCATGTGGGACGTGGACTGTGTCCATCCTGATTATCTTGTATCTATCCCAGTGTTTAGTGCAGTGCCTGGCACATAATAGGAGCTTAACATACCATAAAAAAAAAGGGGCTGTATTTTAAAAAACAGGATGTATTTTCAAAACTCTAATCTGACCTGCCACTCCCAGAGGCTTGGAGTGGGGAGAACCAGGGGAAAATGGCAATGTGATCTTCCACGTGATCTAAGCCCAGAGGAGGCATTGCCTGCTGGAAATAATAATGATGGCATTTATTAAGTGCTTACTATCTGCCAACCACTGTTCTAAGCACTAGGGTAGATACTTGGCAATCAGGTTGTCCGGACAAGTGCCGGAGCCGGGATTAGAACTCACATCCTCTGACTCCCAAGCCCGTGCTCTTGCCAGTAAGCCACGCTGCTTCTCTAAAGAGCCCAGGATGGCTGAGAGTCAAGAGAAGCAGTGTGGTCTAGTGGAGAGAACACGGTCCTGGGAGTCAGGAGGACCTGGGTTCTAATCCCAGCTCTGCCAATTGCTTGCTGTGTGACCTTGGGGCAGTCACTAAACTTCTCTGGGCCTCAGTTTCCTCAACTGTAAAATGGGGATACTTGTTCTCCCTCCTACTTAGACTGTGAATCCCAAGCAGTACAGGGTCTGCGTACCACCTAATTAACTTGTATCTACCCGAGTGCTTAGAATGGTGTTCGATATCTAGTGAGCCCTTAACAAATACTACAAAAAAGGAGAGATCAGCAATGCACAGCAGTGCCCCTGGAAGAGGTCTACAAACTCTGTTGTACTCTCCCAAGTGCTGAGTACAGTGTTCTGCATACGGTGAATGCTCAATAAATATCATTCATTGATTGACTGACCTCCTGTGTGACCTCAGGCAAGTGGCTTAATCTCTCCGGGCCACAGTTTCCTCAACTGTAAAATGGGGATTGAGTTCATGTTCTCCTTGCCCTTGGTCTGGTTGCTCCAGGTGGGCTGTGTCCAATCTGATTACCTTAATTTCTACTCCAACGCTTAGCAAACAGGAAGTGCCTAAAAATAGTTATGATTATTATCGATCTATCAATCAATCAATGGAATTTGAGTGCTTACCATGCAGAGCAAAGAACTAAAGCGCTTGGGAGAGTATAGTACAATAGAGTTTGTGGATACAGTTCTTGCCCTCAAGGAATTCATAATCTAATGGGAGAGACAGACATTAAAATAAATTAGAGCAAGCACACAAGCATTAGGATATGGAATGTGCTGTGTGTGGAGAGGGGGCGGGGGGGGGGTGACACTGAAAGAGGGGGAGTATTTATTAAGTGCTGACTATGTGCCAGGCACTGTTCTAAGCTTTGGGGTAGAAACAAGATAAGCAGGCCCCAAATGGGCATCACAGTTTAAGCAGGAGGGAGAACAGGTATTGAATCCTCATTTTTCAGATGAAAGAACTGAGGTACTAAGCACTGGGATAAATACAAGCTAATCAGGATGGACACAGTGTATATCCCACACGGGGCTCGCAGTCTTAATCCCCATTTTACAGATGAAGGAACTGAGGCCCAGAGAAGCGAAGCAACTTGCCCAAGGTCACACAGTAGGCAAGTAGCTGAGCAGGGATTAAAACCCAGGTCCTTCAACCTGTAGGCCTGGGCTCTAACCATTAGGATACACGGCTTCTCACCCTCCCTGGGTGCCTGGAAAGGCCAAGAAACATTCTGGTTTTGAACAGGAAATGCGTCTACCAACTCTGTTATGCTGTACTCTCCCAAGTGCTTAGTACAGTGCTGTGCAGTCAATCATATTTATTGAGCGCTTACTGTGTGCAGAGTGCTGTACTTAACACGAGCGAGAGTACAGTAGAACAATACAACAGACACATTACCTGCCCCCAGTGAGCTTACAGTCTAGAGGGGGAGACAGGCATTAATAGAAATAAATAAATGACAGATATCGACATAAGTGCTGTGGGGTTGGGAGGGGGGATGAATAAAGAGAGCAAGTCAGGGTGAAGCAGAAGGGATTAGGAGAAGAGGAAAGGAGGATTTAGGCAGGAAAGACTTCTGGGAGGAGAGGCCTCTGCATTCAGCCAATCTTATTTATTGAGCACTTACTGTGAGCAGAGTTCTGTATTAAGCGCTTGGGAGAGTACAGTACAACAATAAACAGACATCCCCTGCTCAAAACAAGCTTACAATCTACATGGTGGGAGAGAGACATTAATATAAATCAAAATAAATAAATGACACACATGGACGTACCTGCTGTGGGGCTGGAATGGAGGAAGAGCAGAGGGAGCGAGTCAGGGCAATGCAGAGGGGAGCGGGAGAAGAGGAAAGAGGACTTTAGTCAGCGAAGGTCTCTTGGAGGAGATGGGCCTTCAATAAAGCAGAGTTCACCAACAATTGGCAGCCTCCCTAGACCAGAATTAGAGACTCCAAAACTCATTCTTGAGGAAGAGAAGAAGAATAATAAGATCGGAAATCGCTAGTATCCCACTAGACGATGTTTCTGCCATTTCAAGGTCAGCAACCCTCCCCCAAGGAGCGGGGTACACGAAAGCAATAATACCTTGGTTTTCTAGAGCACTTTAATTCCCAAAGCATTCCCATATTAATTACCTCATTTCTGCCCTCACAGAAACCCGCTGCGTGAGTGAACAATGAGTCTTCCACTCGCTGAACCATAAATGGCTTCGGCGGGTACAATCCCGGGGCTTAAAATGGATCCAAATGAAAGTCTGTGACCCCCGACTTCATCGCTCCCCCTGAAACCAGCTCTGGGAGCTGAGGATTTATATGTGCAGTTCCAGCCCCGAATTAGTTTTGACAATTGAATTACAAATCCCCAGGAAAAAGGGGCTCAGAACAGCAGCTATGACAAAGCCTTAATTAAGCAGTGTAATGATAGAGAAGCAGCCTGGCTTAGTGGAGAGATCCCAGGCCTGGGAATCAGAAGGACCTGGGTTCTAAACCCGTCTCTGCCATTTGTCAGCTGGGTGACCTTGGGGAAGTCACTTCACTTCTCTGGGCCTCAGTTCCCTCATCTGGAAAATGGAGATTGAGAGTGCGAGCACCACATGGGGCAGTGACTGTGTTCAGTCCGATTTGCTTACATCCAGCCCAGCGCTTAATGCAGTGTCTGGCACGTAATACGCACTTAACAAATATCCCAATTATTATTATTATAAATTACATAAATGATTCACAGGCCCGTGCTCTCTCTTCTATACCATGCTGCTGTTCTATCCTTTAGGCCACCCTGCTTCTCTAATGGAGATTTTCCAGTCACTACCTTGACAACTCCCCTGTCCGGCCCGCTCCCTCAAGGTCGGGCGATCGATTCGGCCCTCGTTGATACCACCTCCGAGCCATCTACCGCTCCACTCGGATACAGTTTAATAAGGCAATTGCTCCTGGCAGGTCATCGAACACGTTTTATTGGGCTGGGACAATCATATTTCAGGGTCCGTTTCCACCCGCCCTTTCTGCCTCCCCTGCTCTGCCGTTTCCGTCGGATCGTCTGTGGAGCCCAGTCAGACTCGAGCCTCCGCGAGGGAAATGAGTCTTTGCCCGAGAAGAGAACGATCTCTGGGAGAGAAGGACGCACCAAAGGTCATTCAGTCCATTCCCTGTTTCCATGTGGGCTTCATTGACGGTATCCCAGTCAGATGTGCATCTGACAGCCACTCAGATTTATTGAACGCTTTTTAAGTGCAAAGCGAAGCTCTCTAATAAGTACCTGGGGGAGTACACAGTCCGCTGTGGGGTGAGCGCTTATTAAGCGCTTACTTGTGCAGAGCACTGTACTAAGCACCTGGAAAGTACAATTCAGTCGGCTCAATGTCATCAAAAAGCACCAAGGTGTGTAAAGGCCGGACAGGCCAGCTGAGGCTGCTGCTGCTGCAGAAATCCTTTTTTGCATTTTTTTTTTTAAAGCTTGCTGCAGAAATTCTTTTCATTTTCTTTTTTCTTCTTTTTTTTAAAAATGGTGTTTGTCAAGAGCTTACTTCATGCCAAGAACTGTTCTTAGCTACTTCGCTCTGGGGTAGATACAAGACTATCAGATCGGACACAGTCCATGTCCCCCGTGGGGCTCCCAGTCTTAATCCCCATTTTACAGATGAGGTTCCTGAGGCCCAGAGAAGTGAAGTGACTTGCCCAAGGTCACCCAGCAGACAAGCGGTGGAGCTGGGATTAGAACCCAAGTCCTTCAGACTTCCAGGCTTTTGCTCTACCCCTAAGCCGCACTGCTCCTCGGTCTGGCAGAGAGATGAAGATGGGTGCAAGTTTTCTCAAGATGTATCTTTCATCTTCCAGATGTGACTTTGCTTTGGGGCTCACAATATTTTCCACTGCTTTAGCAATCATTCCCATTCATCACTCTTTATGCTTTGTATTCATCTTGTAGGCAAGGCAAGTCATTTCAGGCTGAAGCACAAAAAAAAAATACTACTTTTATCGTCCCTTAGAATCATGGCCCGATTCATTCTCTCTTTCAGGCAGGTTAGTCCCAAGTCACTTGTATCCAACAGGAAGAAATAATTGAGGCCTCCAACAGAGAGCGAGAGAGAAAGAGCGAGAAAGAGAGAGAGAGAGTGTTTTCTCTCTTTGGAAATAATTTGTGCCTGCCTGTTCCCTCCTTAGATTGCGAACTCTTTGTTTTTCTTCTGCTTTCCCAAGAACTCAACAGTCAATCAATCCAAGGTAATTACTGGGCACTTACTGTGTGCAGAGCACTGGTACCAAGCACTTGGAAGAATAGAGAAGCAGCGAGGCTCAGTGGACAGAGACCGGGCTTGGGAGTCAGAAGTCGTGCGTTCTAATCCCAGCTCCGCCACTGGTTAGCTGGGTGACTTTGGGCGAGTCACTTCACTTCTCTGGGCCTCAGTTACTTCATCTGGAAAATGGGGATTAAGTCTGCGAACCCCACGTGGGACAATCTGATTACCTCTTATCCACCCCAGCGCTTACAACAGTACTTGGCACATAGTAAGCACTTAACAAATACCAACATTATTTTGTGGGACATGGACAGTATCCGGCCTGATTACCTGTAACTAACCCAGTGCTTAGAACATTCCCTGCTCACAACGACCTTACTTGCTTTGCCCCTTTAGCGATGGAGGATGACTGGGACAGAGGGTCTGCAGCACTAGCCCAGGTCCCACTGGGTACCCTGTAGATTCCAAGCGCTTAGTACACTGCACATAGTAAGCACTCAATAAATACTATTGAATGAATGAATACCCTCCATATCTCAAAGAATTTCTCTGGACATCCACAGTTTTTTTTTGTTTTTGGTTTTTAATGTCAGTTGTTAAGCGCTTACTATGTGGACTATACATTAGGGTAGATACATGCTGATCCCATAGGACACAGTCCATGTCCCATTTGGGGCTCAAAGTCCTAATCCCCATTTTACAGCTGAGGTAACTAAGGCGCGGAGAAGTCAAGTGACTCTCCCTAGGTCACGCAGCAGACAAGAGGAGGAGCGGGATCAGCCTCCGGGGTCCCCTGACTCCCAGGCCCCTGCTCTTCCTGCTAAGCTACGCCGCTTCTCAAAGTTGCTAAGTGATCTCCAGAGTACAGATCGACTGATGTCTTCTGATGTTTTTGAAAGATCTGTGAAAGTGGAATAGATGTTTGATGTGGCTCTCTATGCTTTTCCTGGCTGCGAGCCCAAGACCTGCCTGACTTCCAGTTGTGGGGCTGAGAGATGGAAGGTCTATCAAGGGACTGAACAGAGAAGTGGTGGAATTTCTTTTCCAGGAGTTCCTTGAGAATTAGTAATAATAATAATAATAACAGTAGGATTTGTTCAGCGCGTATCGTGTGCCGGGCACTGTACTAAGCACTGGGGTGGATACAAGCAAATCATGTTGGACACAGCCCGCGTCCCACTTGGGGCTCACTGTCTCAATCTCTATTTTACAGATGAGGTAACAGAGAAGCTAAGTGACTTGCCCAAGGTCACACAGAAGACAACTGATGGAGCGGGGATTAGACCCATGACCTTCCTACTCCCGGGCCCATGCTCTATCTACTACACCGTGCTGCTTCGTGAATTAGAACGGTGCTTGGCACATAGTAGGAGCTTAACAAATGCTATCGTTATTATTATTAAATACTCATCTGTCGGAAACCCAGGTAATAGTAATAATAACTGCGGTATTTGTTAAGCACTTACTTCGAGCCAGGCACTGTATTAAGTGCTGGAGTGGATACAAGAAAATCAGATTTGACACAGTCCCTGTCCCACAGGGGGCTCACAGTCTTAATCCATTTAACGGACAAGGGACAGAAGTCAAGTGACTTGCCCAAGGTCACAGAGAATACACTTGGCGGAGCCAAGATTAGAACCCAGTTCCTCGTGACTCCCAGGCCTGGGTTCTATCCAATAGGCCACGCTGCTTTGAGGATGCTGGGAGAGGTTTGTTAAGGACTTTTCCAGCCCTTAGCCTCCCTTCATTAACCCACCCATCCACCTCGACTTCCTCCTGGCCTTTATTTGTACCCCGCTCTCCAAATAACCACCCCTCAGTGAAGACCCACTTGTCAAGAAGCTGAACCCATCCATTAAAGCAGCTGTAGATAAAATCTGCAGAGCACATAGAGGGTAGCGGCAAAGTGATTACTGAGAAGAAGGGTACAAATTAAGGAAATAATTCTCTAGCATTTTTAATTAAAACCTTCACCCAAGGAGCTTGTTAATTTCAGCTTCTGCCACCGTTTTCCCTTGCCGCTCGGTTCCCCACTGCCTAAAGCTCCGCCTGAAGTGGCTGGCTTTGATTTTTCCTAACGGGCGATGGGCCCTTGCCTTGGATGGAGGGAGGATTATTACGGCCGGGCGAGGAAGCCCCCCTGGAGGAAAGCCGTGTCTGGCTGGTGGCTGGAGGCAGGCTGGACGGTGCCCTGGGGGGGACGGATGCCCGCCGCAATTGATCTTGGGAATCTGCATCTCATGGGGCGAAGGGCCTTAAATACTGGCAGTCACCAGTCTCCCCAGTGTCTTTTCATCCTTCTCCTTCCATCGCACCGCCGACCTCTTGCCCACATCTGGCCTCTGGCCTGGGCACCCTCTATCTTCATATAATAATAATAATAATGATGATGATGATGATGATGATGATAATAATAAGCTTGATATTTGTTAAGCGCTTACTATGTGCAGAGCGCTGTTCTAAGCGCTGGGGTAGATACAGGGTAATCAGGTTGTCTCACGTGAGGCTCACAGTTAATCCCCATTTTACGGATGAGGTAACTGAGACATTGAGAAGTGAAGTGACTTGCCCACAGTCACACAGCTGACAAGTGGCAGAGCCGGGATTCGAACCCATGACTTCTGACTCCCAAGCCCAGGCTCTTTCAACTGAGCCATGCTGCTTCTCTTACAGTGGTATTTGTCAAGCGCAGTGTGCCAGGCACTAATCCAAGTGCTGGGTTGGATACAAGCAAATTGGAATGGACTCAATCCCTGCCCTCTGTGGGGCTCACAGTCTCAATCCTCATTTTCCAGATGAGGGAACCGAGGCCCAGAGAAGTGAAATGACTTGCCCAAGGTCACACAGCAGACATGTGGAGGAGATGGGCCTTCAATAAGGCTGCAAAGGGAGGGACAGTCCTTATCAGTCCTTTATGAGGAGGGAGGGCAGACATGTAGAGGAGATGGGCCTTCAATAAGGCTGCAAAGGGAGGGACAGTCCTTATCGGTCGGATATGAGGAGGGAGGGCTTTCCAGGCCAGAGGCAGGACGTGGGCAAGAGGTCTCCGGCAAGATAGATGAGATCAAGGTACAGTGAGAAGGTTGGCATTAGAGGAGTCAAGTGTGGACATATTTGTGCCAAACACTGTATTAAGCACTGGGGTAGTTACAAGATAATGAGGATCAGAAGCAGTCCATGTCCTACACTGAGCTCACAATCTATAGTGATGGGAAAACAGGAATTTCATCCCCATTTTACAGATGATGAAGCCAAGGCCCAGCACAGTCAAGTGACTCGCTCAAGGTCACGCAGCAGGCAAGCGGTGGAGTTGGGATTAAGGAGCCGGATTGCCTGGCTCCCACTCATTTGCTCTTTTCCCGGGGTCATGATTTTTTCCTCTTCCCCTTGTCCTAAATGTGAAGTCTGAAAGTCTAGAAAGTTCTGGCCATTTGACAGCCCGGAAGTCCCACTGCTGTGGTTTCCTTGGACGGGAATCACGCTGAAGGGAGAACCCCAACTTACTATATCATTTAAATCCAGCCTAGTGTGTATTTACTATCTGTGCTCGATTAGCACCAATCAATATAACAGTTATTACTTAATGGGCGAAAATTGTAACTCTTACATCCCAGATCTGCCTGCTGTATTGGAGCTAATTGGTACGGAACACAGTCAGGAACTTAATGAAAATGGAAATCCCGACGCATTAATCAGACGGTTATTTTGTAAGCATGAGACAGATGATCCTCAACCTAATTAAGAAATAAACAACGTTAATCAGTGCGCCGACAACATTTACTAATCATATATATGTCGCGAGAAAGAAATATAGAGCAATAATTCATCAAACCATCCCAAATCCCTGGCTACAGTTCCTAATAATGCAACTCTCTAGCTTTTGAAGAAGTGATCGCCCCATTTTATTAAAGCCCCATTTTTACTGAAGTCTGGTGGGCATCCGAGAACCAAAAATATATAAGCATATATGATAAATAACTGCATCAACTTAAAATATTAGGGCTGGAGACTGGGTTATGGGTTAGGAGCACAGCCCTGGAAGTCAAAGGTCCCAGGTTCTACTTCCCGCTCTGGCGCTCTGCTCTTGCCGCTTTGGGGATCTTGAGTGAATCACTTTGTTTGATTGACTGACTGATTGATGGACTGAATTATAACATCCTCAACAACTTTTAGTTGAAGCAGTGTTGCCTAGTGGAAAAAGGGTGGTCCTAGGAGTCACAGGAGCCGAGTTCTAACTCGGACTCCACCACTTGTCTACTGTGTGTCCTGGGGCAACTCATTTAACTTTTCGGTGCCTCGGCTTCTTCACCTGTAAAATAATAATAATGATGGCATTTGTTAAGTGCTTACTATGTGCCAGGCACTGTACTAAGTTGGGTATCAAATACCCATCCTCCCTCTCCCCTTAGAATGTGAGTCCCATGTGGGGCAGGGACTATATCTGCCCAGATTATCTTCTATTTTACCCTTGTGCTCAGCACAGTGCTGAGCCATTAAGTGCTTAATACCGCAATGATTGTGATTATTTAGCGAAAGGAAAGATAAACCCAACACGTGGACTCAGTGCTGTGCAGCGTGTGTGTGTGTGCATTGGCATCTCCCAGTTCCCCTTCAAAATGTCATTATCAAATCCTCCCCACCACAAACGATTATCTTTCCAATCTCCGGAGGCTTTGGGTTCATTACGACAGGGCTGATGTGATTAGAGCTAAGCTGAAATGTCCGATTAAAGATCGGAGCAAAAGCGGCAAGCCCCTCGTGTGCCAGCCTGCTGGCGATGAACAATTCCAGTGGGGGAAGGGAGGGAAGAGGCCTCTCTGTGACCTCTTCTCCTCTCGCCCCCAAATTCAGATCTGCGATAATCCGGGCTCCATCTGGCCACCGAGCCATAAATAAAACCCCCTGTGGCCCTTCCAGGGGAACTTCCCCAGCCTCAAATCCCAGGCCAGATCTGCAGACCCATTAAACCATCTTTTTTCTCATCTGCACCCCGGGCATCAACCCCACTGAAAGAAGCAGCACCATTTGGTGGAAAGAGGTTGGGCCTCAGAAGCAGGAGACCTGATTTTTCATCCCGGTTCCACCACTTAATAATAATAATAATAATAATGGTACTTGTTAAGAGTTTACTGTGCCAAGCACTATTCTAAACACTTGAAGTAGATATAAGTAGCA
Organism: Ornithorhynchus anatinus; assembly: GCF_004115215.2. Classification (NCBI taxonomy): domain Eukaryota; kingdom Metazoa; phylum Chordata; class Mammalia; order Monotremata; family Ornithorhynchidae; genus Ornithorhynchus; species Ornithorhynchus anatinus. The sequence continues at coordinate 17,337,794 of NC_041748.1, read as the reverse complement.
CTCACTAGCCTGCTGTGTGACCTTGGGCAAGTTACTTCACTGAACAATTCCCCTTTTATGATTATAATAATAATGTTGGTATTTGTTAAGCGCTTACTATGTGCAGAGCACTCTTCTAAGCGCTGGGGTAGATTTACAGGGTAATCAGGTCGTCCCACGTGAGGCTCACAGTCTTAATCCCCATTTTACAGATGAGGTCACTGAGGCACAGAGAAATTAAGTGACTTGCCCACAGTCACACAGCTGACAAGTGGCCGAGGTGGGATTCGAACCCATGACCTCTGACTCCCAAGCCCGTGCCCTTTCCACTGAGCCATGCTGCTTCTCTATTATGTGTCTGTTACAGTGTTGACCTGTACTCTTACAGGCGCTTAGTCAGTCAGTCAGTCAATCGTATTGATTCAGTGCTTACTTTGTGCAGAGCGCTGTACTAAGCACTCAGGAGAGGACAGTAGAAAAATAGAACAGACACATTCCCTGCCCACAGCGAGTTTACAGTCTAGAGGGGGAGGCAGACATTTATAGAAGTAAATAAATGACAGATATGGCCATAAATGTTGTGGGGCTGGGAGGGAGGGTGAACAAAGAGGGCAAGTCAGGATGAAGCAGAGGGATTAGGAGAAGAGCAGAGGAGGGCTTAGTCAGGGAAGGCCTCTTGGAGGAGATGGACCTTCAATAAGGCTTTAGGTGGGGAGAGTCACTACGGGATCTGAAGAGGAAGGTCTCCCAGGCTCCCTGGCCCAGGCGGGCTGGAGTCCTGCCCACCGGCTTAGACCAAGACCACACTTAATTAGCAGATTTCATCAATATCCTTTTTGCTGGCGATTAGCATTTCAAAGCAAATCCAAATCCCCCACTGTGGCCGCCCTGCGCTTCAGGGAGAGTTCTGGCCTGCCGGTAATCTGGGAATATTCTCTGGCAGAAGAGAAGCGGCATAGGCTAGTGGAAAGAGCCCCTAGCCGGGGAGTTGGAGGACCTGGGTTCTAATCCGAGTTTTGTCACTTGTCCGCTGTGTGACCTGGGGCAAGTCATTTCACTTCTCTGGGCCTCATCAGCAAAAAAGGGGTTCAATAGTTATTCTCCCTCCTACTTAGCCTGTGAACCAATGTAGGAACAGATTACCTTGTAACTAACCCCAGCACTTAGTACAGGGCTTGGCACATAATAAGCACTTAGTGAATACTACAGTTGTTATTATTATTCCTGTCTCTGAAACTCTGTCTGATCTCAAGATCTCGCTCTTCTGACTTGCACTTCTCCAGAAAACGCAGTTATTCCGTCATCCCCCCGACCCGAGAGACTGGTCCTGGTTCTGTTTGATTTCTTTTTTCTCTTTTAAAATGGTATCTGTTAAGTGCTTACTACATGGCAGACACTGTACTAAGCACTGGGGTAGATACAAGATAATCAGATTGGACACCGTCTGGGGACTCACAGTCTTAATCTCCGTTTTACAGTCAAGGTCACTGAGGGACAGAGAAGTTCTGTGTCTTGCCTAAGATCACACAGCAACAGACAAGTGGCCAGAGCAGGGATTAGAACTCTGCTCCTCCTGAGAACTCTTTCAACTTGACAGACTTCCAGCACCATTCAAGACCACAGAGCCAGAGTCCTTGGAGAACTACAGTGTGCCAGACTGTGCCCTAGGGGAACATACCCAAAAAGACCTGCAGAAGATCCGCATGCCAAGGATAAGTCTGAAGAGAACTGGATTTGTGGAGCGGCTCTAAACACAACAGTAGGACCGGGAACCGGAAACGGGGAGCTCAAAGCTGCCCCAGGGAAGCAGAGTGGCCTTGTGGATAGAGTCCGGACCTGGAAGTCAGAAGGACCTGGGTTCTAATTCTGGGCCCGCTACCTGTCTGCTCTGTGACCCTGGGCAAGTCACTTCACTTCCCTGGATCTCAGGTACCTCGTCTGTAAAATGAGGATTAAGACTGAGAGCCCCATGTCCAACCTGATTACCGTGTATCTACCCCAGTGCTTAGTACAGTGCTCGGTACATAGTAAGCGCTCAACAGATACCATTTATATAATTCGCTCTCTCTGTATGGTGTTTGTTCAGTCCTTACTATGCTCCAGCCACTGCTCTAAGCACTGAGGGATATACAAGCTAATCAGGTTGGTTCAGTCCCTGTCCCACATGGGGCTCACAGTCTTAATCCACATTTTACAGATAGGAACCTGAGGCCCAGAAGAGTGAAGTGACTTGCCCTAGGGCACGCAACAGAGAAGTGGCGGAGCAGGATTAGAATCCAGGTCCTTCTGACTCCCAGGCCCGGGCTCTATCCACTAGGCCACGCTGCTTCTCTGCCAAGAGGCTGTCTGACTCCTCCTCTCTCCTCAGGCCTCAGAAGGCTGCCCCCATACAGGCTACTGGATAATCTATATGGTGGACTATTTGGGAAGCTGACCACGATCCAGATCAGGGAACCTGGACTATTCGCTATTCCCAAACACTGAAAACAAAATCAAAGCTGTGGATGGTTTCTGCCCCCATTTCATTCCAGGTTGCTATTTTTGATTTCTCCAGGATGCAGAATTGATTTATCTGTTAATGAGGTGGGAAGAAACCAGCATTCTATCCTAGTAGATGCCAACAAGCTGTTGAGGCTCCCCTTCTCCCCAAGGAAGCGTCCTTTTATCCCACTTCCCTGTCAACCATCTTTTTCTCTCTTTAGGGTCAAATCAGGGTTTCCCTTCTCCCTCACCCAAGACAACTCACCCTACATCCCTGTGGTTCTCCAAGTTATCATCTAGGAAATGAAATGTCAGTGGAATTGACTGGGATTGAGCCCCGGGTGGGACAGAGACTATGTCCGACCTGTTGATCTTCAGTCTTACCCAGTGCTTAGTACAAGGCTTGGCACATAGTTAGCACTTAACAAATATTCCATGTACAATGATTATTATTAATATTATTATCATTATCATTTCCCCTTCCTCTCACTTTCCTCTCCAATTTCTACCATGCAAATAATAATAATTAATAACAATTACGGTGTTTCTCGAGTGTCTACTCTGAGTCCAACCCTGTTCTATTCATTGGGGTAGGTACTAATTAATCAGGTTGGATATAGTCCCTGTCCCACATGCAGCTCACGGTCTAAATAAGAGGGAGAACAGGTATTAAAAATGCCCTCATCTTATTGAAAAGTCTTTTGTCAAGCATATCAATCCATCAGTCACTCATTAGAGCGCTTACTGTGTGCAGAGCACTGAACTGAGCTCTTGGGAGAGTACAGTATAATAGAGTTGGTAGACGCTGTCTCTGCCCACAACAAACTTATAGTCTCGAGGGGGAGACAGACATTAATATAAGTAAATAAATGAGGGAGATGGACTTCAGTGCCGTGGGGCTGAGGGACGGGTGAACGAAGGGAGCAAATCCAAGAGCAAGGGTGAGGCAGAAGGGAGTGGGACAAGAAGAAATGAGAGCTTAGTCAGGGAAGGTCTCTTGGAGATGGGTCTTCAGAAAGGCTGTGATGAAGGGGAGAGAGATGGTCTGTTGGATATGAAGAGGGAGGGCAGTCCAGGCCAGAGGCAGGACGTGGGCAAGAGGTCAGCGGCGAGGTAGACGAGGAGATTGAGGTGCAGTGAGTAGGTTGTCATTAGAGGAGCAAAATGTACGGACTGATTTGTAGTAGGAGAACAGCGAGGTAAGGTAGGAGGCGGCCAAGTGCTTGACTGAGTACTTTAAAGCCGAAGAAGGAGTTTTTGTTTGACATGGAGGTGGACAGGATAAAGAATCTATAAAGAATACTTTTATAAAGATATATGTATATCTTTATAAGTATATTATCTAGGCTTTGTTCAGACTGTAAGCTCATTGTGGGCAGGTAATATGTCTGTTTATTGTTATATCATACTCTTCCAAGCGCTTGGTACAGTAAGTGCTCAATAAATTCATATGTCTGTTTATTGTTATATCATACTCTTCCAAGCACTTGGTACAGTAAGTGCTCAATAAATACAATTGACTGACTGAAACTTGTCTGCCCTATCTGTTGTATTGGACTCTCCCAAGTGCTTAGTACAGTGTTCTGCACACAGTAAGCACCCAGTGAATACCACTGATTGATCAATTACCTCGATAATCTCATCTCAAGATGATCCCTGATATCATCCAGAGCCCCAGCACCAGCCTGGAGAGGAGACAAACTCTCTACAACCAGAAATAATAATAATAATAACAATAATGGTATTTAAGAATGTCTATGTGCCAGTCACTGTACTAAGTGCTGGGGTAAATACAAGATGACCAGATTGGACACAGTCATGGAACTGACAAGCCCCAACCTCAGTGCTGCAAAACCAGTGCTCAGAATTCCGGTTTCCTTTCTGAAGGTCGGATCTCTTCTTTGAATAACTGTGGTATTTGTTACGGGCTTACTATTTGCCAACCACTGCTCTAAGCACTGGGGTAGATACAAGGTAATCAGGTTGGACACAGTCCCTATCCCATGTGGAGCTCACAGTCTTAATCCCCATTTTACAGGTGAGTCAACTGAGGCACGGAGAAATGAAGGACTTGCCGAAAGTCACACCGCAAACAAATGGTGGAGACGGGATTAGAACCCAGATCCTTCTGAGTCCCAGGCCCGGGTTCTATCCATTAGGTCATTCACACACACACACACACACACACACACACACACACACACACTATCCCTTGGCTCTACTCCACAGTTTCTCCCCAAAGCTTTTCATTTGCATTAACCACACATCGATTCAGCTCCGGTTCACAAATAATAACATGGATAATAAATGATAACGATAAACAATAACAAAAGAATACTAAAAAAAAACCCTCCAACGCAAGGGGACTGAATAGCCAACAGCCAGGCGACACAGCCAGGTTTGTGGTCAATCTCCCCAGACGCTGACCCTCTCACAGTGACCCTGGAAGTCTTCCCCGTGGACGAGGAGGGTGAGTGCTGTTATTTACTGCAGTGTTCTGAGCACTGCCATAAAACTCAAAGCAGCACTAGGCATTCAGGGAGGAGGGTGAAATTGCAGCTTCCTGGAGAGCTGGATTTATAAAGCAGAAAAAATGATTATTCCTCACCCTCGGACACTGCCGGGTGAGTTTATAAACTCAGAAACCCCACACCATCCCCTCAGTGGACACGGGAACCAAAGCACAAGAATTTCACAGCAATCGACTAAACAAAATAGACTATTTCCTGCTTCCCCTAAAGGAATCTGCGATTATTCTGGAACTTCTTAAGTTGGAGAATGTCCTGTCGCTGGTACATTTCAGCTATAGAAAGAAAATAAAAATCTCTTATTTCGTGGATCTTTGTGTTGCCAGGCAATAAGGGTCACAACACTCTGCTGATGAAATGGCTGCTTTAGACAACAATCATTCAAATGCTAAAAAATATGTGGGAGGAATTTGGGTTTTTAAAAATTTTTTTTGTTTTTATTGAAATGTATGGAGCGCCTACTGTGGGCAGAGCAACGTACTAGTCACTTGCGATTGTACAATACCACAGAGTTGGTACACACAATCCTTGGCCTCAAAGAACTTACCATCTACAGGGGAAGGTAGACAATAAACTCACAGAACAATCAATCAATCAGTAGTCTGTATTCTGCACCATAAGAATGATGATATTGGTTAAGCGCTTACTATGTGCCAGACACTGTATTCATCTCCACCCACTCTCCCAGCCCCACAGCACTGATATTCATATTATGTAATTTTGTTTTTATGTTGGCCTCCCCTTCTAGATTGTAAGCTTGTTGTGGGCAGGGAATGTGTCTTTATATGGATGCGTTGCACTCTCCCAAGGGCTTAGTACAATGGTCCGTGCACAGTAAGCACTCAATAAATACAACTGACTGACAAGTGGGATTAGAACCCAGGTCCCCCGACTTCCAAGCCCAGGATCTTTCCACTAGACTACGCTGCTTCTCCAAAACCAAGCCGGTTCTTCCCCCTTTCTCTCTGAATACCCTCACCACCTCTGGCTCTTTCCCTTATCATTCACCCTAATCTCTCCACTGTGGGTTGATTTATGCCGTCGGCAGGCAGTCCATAGCCCTGTGGCGGAATGTTTACTACCGGCCCTCTAGGAAATTATTACTCCTAGGTAATTTCAAACCTCTAGATTCTGGTGCGGGGTCCCATATATTACACCTTAGCAGGCACTGTGTCAAAGTATCGCAAGCAGGCCTTGTATTTCACCACGCTCTAGGAAGCAGTGGATTGGTTTCAGGAGGTGACAAGGACGAAGCATTTACATCCCATTCAAAGGCTCTTGGGATGTGTTTATTTAAGGGATTGGATGCAGAGCAATATCCTGGAATTAGCTATTCCTATGAGTGTGAGGGGGAACTACCTCCAATCCGATTAATTTAAACCTACCCCAGTGCTTAGTCTAGTGTGTGACACATAGTAAGCCCTTACCAAATACCCCCATTACTATTCTTATTATTAATATTCTCATTATCTCCTCTTTCAGATGAGGAAACTGAGGCTCAGAGAGATTAAGCGACATACCCATGGTCACACCTAAATACCATATATAACTGTCCTTTGGGGTTTACTTAAGACAGGGCAATTTTATCCATTTTTTTCTAGTGAGGCTGAAAATCAATCATTCCATCAATGGCTGGGAATGTACATGTTTTATTGTCGTGTTGACTCTCCCAGTTGCTTAATACAGTGTTCTCCACACATTAGATGCTCAATAAATACAATTGAATGATTGATTGATTGGTATTTATTGGCCGTAGACTGTGAGCTCGTTGTGGGCAGGGAATGTCACTGTTTATTGTTGTATTGCACTTTCCCAAGTGCTTAGTACAGTGGTCTGCACACAGTAAGGGATTAATAAATACGACTGAATGAATGAGTGCTTACTACATGCAGAGCACTGTATTGAGCACATGGGAGAATACAGTACAAGAGAATTAGCAGACACATTCCCTGCCCACAATGAGCTCGCAGTCTAGAGAAAAGACAAACACGGGACCAACAAGCTTTTCAGTGTTTTCTGCACTTGAAGTCAGCCCCTTACCGCACAGTCCTAAAAAAGCAGTGTGGCCTAGTTGGAAGGGCACAGACCTGGGAGTCAGAAGACCTGGGTTCTATTCCCCACTCAGCCACTTACCTGCTGAGTGACCCGAGGCAAGTCATTTCACTTCTCTGTGCCTCAGTTCCCTCATCTGTCAAATGGAGACTCAATACCTGTTCTCCCTCCCCCTTAGTCTGTGAGCCCCTCGTGGGACAGAGACTGGGTCTGACCTGATTATCTTGTATGTATCCCAGCGCTTAAGACAACACTTGGCATGTAGTAAGCACTTAACCAATTCCACAATTATGATCATTATTCATTGTGCCATAGATGGCCGGATGGGAGGGGAGCGAAACGGGGTGGAGTGCTGGGTCTTCGTCACCCCCGATAGCCAGCTCTTTTTTCGGATTCCTGCTGGGCCTGGCCTCTACCTACAATGCCCTGGGTGGGTCTCTGGCCAGAAACTATTTTTCTTTTCTTTTTTTTATGGCATCTGTTACTATATTTCAAGCACTGTTCTAAGTGCTGGGGTAGATACAAGCTAAACAGGTTGAACACAGTCCCTGTCCCATATGAAGCTCACGATCTTAATCCCCATTTTAAAGATGAGGAAACAGAGGCACAGAGTAGTTTAATGTCTAGGCCGAGGTCACACAGCAGACGAGCAGTGGAGCCGGGATTAGAACCCAGGTCCTTCTGACTCCCAGGCCCGTGCTCTATCTTTAATGGCATTTGTTAATTGCTTACTCTGTGACAGGTACTGTACTAAACTCTGGGGTAGATACAAGCTAATCAGATTGGACGCAGTTCCTGTCCTACATGGGGCTCAACGGTCTTCATCCCCATTTTACAGATGAAATGTAAAATGAGATGGGGGACCAATGGGGCCTTGGACTTTCCCCAGAGCTCCAGGTAATAATAATAATAATAATAATGGTACTTAGTCCCCTCTCAGGGTCGCAACTGGAGAGTTTCCAGTAGTCTACCAGTCTCGGCTACGGGAGAGAGAGTCAAGCGGAGGCATACCCATTCCATTCCTAGCTTGGGCAGTGGCTAGCGAGTGGAAGTCCATCTGCTACAAGTCAAAACTCACCCGTGCTGGGCAGCAGTGGCATCCGAGAGGGTCGAGGGCGGAGACTCTAGTTCAGTGCGTTGAAGGCGGCGATGGTCAACCACTTCCATACTTTTTCCAAGAGAACTCTATGGATACCCTTCCAGAACCATCGCAGATGGAGAGCGGGGCGTTCTGGGAGAGATGTGTCCGTGGCGTCCGTGGGTCGGAAACGACTAGACGGCTTAAGACAAGACTTCTTAAGTGCTCTCTATGTGCCAAGCACTGTTCTAAGCATTGGGGTAGATACAAGTGAATCACTTTGGACCCAGTCCCACAAGGGGCTCACACTCTCAATCCCCATTACACAAGTGAGGCCCAGAGAGGTGAATTGATTTGCCCTAGGTCACGCAGCAGACGTGGGTGAGAACCCAGGTCCTTCTGCCTCCCAGGCCCCTGCTTTATCCACTAAGCCACACTGCTTCTCCTAGGTGCCAAGCGAATGCTGGACGGGCAGCTGGCGGGCTCCTCCTGGAGACACTGTTCGGGGCAAACCAGCGGCAGAGATGAAAACTGCCTGAGCTGTAGAGCTGGCTCCCTCTTTAATTGGCCTAACTGCTTCTGCAACGAGGAAAACATTTTCGGTGTTAACGAGGCAAACTGTTAATTAAAAGAGCGATACCTTCAGGGGGTTTTAATTTCAGAGAGACACCAGCCTGGGTTGAGAATATGCATCTCTCACTGGAACCGGGCTGCCTCCCGCACCCCTTGAATTCTGAGGAAGATGACTTTCCTCTGCTAATTGGGATTCCGGAGTTTGCTCTCCAAATCCTCTGCCGTCTCTGAGGAGGACTTGTGGGAAGGCATCTCTTTGGCTAGTAGAAGCATTCATTCATTTGTTCGATCCTATTTAATGAGCGCTTTCTGTGTGCACTGTACTAAGCACTCGGGAGAGCACGATACAACAAGAAGTAGAGAAGTAGCATGGCCTAATGGAAGAGCACGGGCCTGGGAGTCAGGGGATCTGGAAGTGGGAATTAGGCCTGGTCCCTCAAGGTGGGGGGAGGAGAAAGGGATAAATGTGGTCTAGTGGTTAGAGCCCGGGCCTGGGAGTCAGAAGGACTGGGTTCTTATCCCAGCTCCACCACTTGTCCGCTGTGGGGCCTTGGACAAGTCTCAAGCCTCTTCCCTCGGTCTCAGTTCCCTCATCTGTAAAATAGGGATTAAGACTGTGAGCCCCATGTGGGACAGGTTCTGTATTCAACCCGATCTGCTTGTATCCATCTCAGCACTTAGTACAGAAGCCGTCACAAAATAAGCGCTTAACAAATGCCACAATTATCACTATTATCTTGACAGCCAGAGCTCGTTTAGAATTCACTCTGTCACCTGGTATCAGGAAAAAAAAAGATCCATTTTTAATGATGAGGCTGTAAGAAAACACTCTTTGTTCCCAAGGAAATGAAAATAATAAGATGTATCCCCCTAGTCTCCGGGGGAGGGCTGAGATATTCTTTTCCTCCAAGAAGAAGAAACCGGTCTTCAGAAACACGCGTCGAACCTTCCCAACACTGCATTTAGGACGGTCGCTGTCGTGATTTTATAAGCACGAGATGGGTCCACGTGGTGAGGATCCTGGATCTCTTTACACTAAAATCAGCATAATGCACAGTTAATATTGAGAATGGGATGAGTCCAAATGCCCCATTCCCTATTCCAATTACCTCCGCTGCTGGTCTGCAGGGCCGCAATTTGCTTAATGCACGGGGAGTCGGCTGACGCTGTGGATTTATGCCTGTCGCTGAATGCTGGGTTCTCGCATGGTAATAAGTTATACTCCTGTTATGCAGCAGGCAGTAAAAAAATTGGATCTTTATTCACTAGGTTTGGGAGACCGGTTCCACGGCCAGATTGCCGCCTTATAAGTCACAAATGTCAATGCCCCGTTTTTTGTGTCTAGACTGTAAGCTCAATGAGGGTGGGGATTGTGTCTGTTATATTGCCGTGCTGTACTCTAATAATAATGTTGGTATTTGTTAAGCGCTTACTATGTGCAGAGCACTGTTCTAAGCGCTGGGGTAGACACAGGGGAATCGGGTTGTCCCACGTGGGGCTCACAGTCTTCATCCCCATTTTACAGATGAGGTCACTGAGGCACCGAGAAGTTAAGTGACTTGCCCACAGTCACACAGTTGACAAGTGGCAGAGCCAGGATTCGAACCCATGACCTATGACTCCAAAGCCCGTTCTCTTTCCACTGAGCCACGCTGCTTCTCTCACAAGCCTTTAATATAGTACCCTGCACAGAGTAAGTGCTCAATAAATGTGATTGATTGACTGATAAACCTTCAATAAATACCACTGATAGATTAAGCCTTCAATAAATATCACTGACTGATTAGAGAGGGGCTGGAAGTGAACCAGAAGACCCAGAAAGAAACATCAAACCAAGCTTGGTGCAGTCAAACTACCATGCCTGAAATGTAAGCTCTTTTTGGGCAGGTAATGTGTCTGTTATTTTGTTCATTCGACCATTCATTCCATCATATTTATTGAGCGCTTACTGTGTGCAGAGCACTGTACTAAGTGCTTGGAAAGTACAGTTTGGCCACAGATAGAGACAATCCCTACCCAACGACGGGCTCGCAGTCTAGAATAGACACAATCCATTCATTCAGCTGCACTAAGTTCTTGGGAGAATATACAAGCTAATCAGATTGGACGCAGGCTCTGTACCACATGGGGCTGAGAGTCTTAATCCCCATTTTCCAAATGAGGGAACTGAGGCCCAGAGAAGTGAAGTGACTCGCCCCAACTCACACAGCCGAGAAGTGGTGGAGCCGGGATTAGAACCCAGGTCCTTCTGAGTCCCAGAACGGAGCTGTATCCACTAGACGACGATGCTCACCCCCCAAATGAGGGTTTGCCAGCTCCGGAACTGGCTGGTTCTTGTTGGGCCCCTGGTTTGGGCCGGTCCAGGCCCGCAGAGAACAGAGGCAGGAGGGGCCCAAGACCTTTCAGCTTCTAGAAGGATCAAGCTGTGGCACTTCACAGCATCTAATTAGGTCACCCGGCTCCCCACCCACTCCCACCCTGGAATGATGTGATCTGCGCCTGGTGGTCTGCGCCCCAAAACTCTGTTCTCCGTGCATGAATCGCAGCTCTGGTTCAAGCAACAGAGAGGCGGGGAGGAATGGGGACAGAGCTGGAGTGGGAGGGATATTTATTTGTCTAGAATGGGGAATTTTGGCCTCCCTGCCTCCGGGAGATTCCTTCCACAAGCTCCGCTCCCGCTGTTTGGACGGAAAATGTGTTTACCCGGTCGGCCGGGGAACAAAATGTTTGAAAAATGAATAAGTCCTGATTCTCTTGGGGACATGTGGGTGTGGAGGAGAGTGAATGAGGAGAGGTTGGGGGGCAGGGTGAAAAGGTCACTTCAGGAAACTATTTCAACAATCATTGAGGCAGAATATGCCTGTTCAATATGCATTCAATTGTATTTATTGAGCACTTACTGTGTGCAAAGCACTATACTAAGTGCTTACACCGGCTCTGCTCCTCCATCCCCACTGGAAATCCCCTGAATCTCTGATAAATAATAACACTGGTATTTGTTAAGCGCTTACTATGTGCCAAGCACTGTTCTAAGCACTGGGGTAGAGACAAGGTAATCAGGTTGTCCCATGTGGGGCTCACAGTCTTAATATCCATTTTAGAGATGAGGTAACTGAGGCACAGAGAAGTTACGTGACTTGCCCAGAGTCATACAGCTGACAGGTGGCGGAGCCGGGATTAGAACCCCCGTCCTAATACACTGAAGCTAAAGGAGGGGTTGGGTTGACATGAGGTGGTTTTGTGAATTTATCTTCATCCAATTCATCTTCTGCGTTTACCAAAACAAAAAAATGACAACAAAAAAAAACCCCTCTGTGTTAGTCCCCCAGGACCAGACAGGCAGGCAACATGAGAGAGAACTTTCCTCACGCACTCTCATGGAATTTGCACAAAACGCTAACTGCGTAACATCAAGACTGTCCTTTTGTTGCACGGCTATTTTTAATTTTGTCTTTTAGCCTCTTGAAATGTCTCTGCTCTAAAGAACTCTCAATAAATACGATTAATACCGTTGCTCATTTTGATGGTTGTCTCCCCACTTCCCAACTCTGGTGCTATGGGCAGGGATTGTCTCTCTCTGTTGCTGAATTGTACTTTCCAAGCGCTTAGTACAGTGCTCTGCACACAGTAAGTGCTCAATAAATACGACTGAATGAATGAATGAACCTTCTATCTATCTCTGTCTCTCGCTCTTCCCTCACCCACCCACCTCCTCCACCCCCGGCTCGCCCCGGCCCCTGATAGATCCTGGCTGCTTCCAATAGCACGGTGCCCGCTGCCAAAGCCGGGGAAGCGATGAGCGGCGGCCCACAGAACCCAGGAAAACACCACCAGAAACTGCTTCCGCATCTCCATGCCGCTCCGTCCCCTCACTGCTCCCAAACCAATCAACCGTAGATAGTGAGTGCTTACTATATAGAAGGCACTGTACTAAGCGTTTGGGGGAGTACGATACAACAGAATGAGCAGACACGTTCCCTGTCCAGGGCGAGCTTACAGTCTAGAGGTGGAGGAGGAGATTAATATGAATAAATAAGTAATGGGCTCCATCTGACACTCGCTTTTGGTTTCTCTCTCTAGCTTCCTGCGGCATGGCCTAGTGGATAGAGCCCGGGCCTGGGAGTAAGAGGACCTGGGTTCGACTCCCGATTCTCTCTCTCTCCCCCCACATCACGGCCACGAATACCACGTATTGAGGTGAATGGGAGAAAATGTTTGTTTTAGTGATATTTGAGCATGTACTAAGAGCCGGACGCTGAACTAAGCACCAGGGCAGATACGAGACATTCAGGTTGGACACATGCCATGTCCCAATTGGGGTTCACAGTCCCACTTTACTGTGAGTTCAATGTGGGCAGGAATGTGTGTTTTTTGTTCTACTGTCCTCTCCCAAGTGCTTAGTACAGTGCTTCACTTGTCAGCTGTGTGACTGTGGGCAAGTCACTTCACTTCTCTGTGCTTCATTTACCTCATCTGTAAAATGAGGATTAACTGTGAGCCTCACATGAGGCAACCTGATTACCTTGTATCTCCCCCAGCGCTTAGAACAGTGCTCTGCACATAGTAAGCGCTTAACAAATACCAACATTATTATTATTATTTGCACACAGTAAGCCCTCAATAAATACGATTGAATGAATGAATCCCATTTTACAGAGGAGGTAATTGAGGCCCAGAGAAGTTAAGTGGCTTGCTGGAGGTCATACAGCAGACAAGGAGCAGAGCTGCAAATCACTTGACTTCTCTGGGCCTCGGTTCCCTCATCTGTAGTATGGGGATGAAGACTGTGAGCCCCACGTGGGACAGGGACTGTGTCCAATCTAATCAGCTTGTCTCTATCCCCAGCTCTTCTCGTCCCTCTAGACTGTAAGCTTGTTGTGAGCAGGGAATGTGTCCGCTTATTGTTATATTGTACTCTCCCAAGCGCTTAGTACAGTGCTAAGTACACAGTATGCACACAGTAAATACAATTGAATGAATGAATGAAACAGTGCTTGACCCATAGTGAGCGCTTAACAAAACCATCATCTCTTGACCCATTTCTCAATTTGAGGTCATATCCGGGGCTGGCGGGTACCCACATTTTTCCTGTCGATTTCTGAACTCGACAAACTCCAGAGGAAGCAGAGTTACCTTACGCTAACATTTCCTCCTCCTCCTCCTCATCCTCACAGAAATTATGGTGCTGGTTAAGCGCTCGCTTGGACCGAGCAGTGCCCTACGTTTCTGGAACACAGTAGTTCTGTGGGTCTCCCTTAGTGTACCTGTTCACACCTCCAGTGGCGAGCCTCCACCTCCACAACTTTTCTCTTTCTCTTCTCAAACACCAAGGGCTGCCCAACCTAGTCACCTGGTTCACCACAACTCAGAGAAGCAGCGTGGCTTAGTGGATGGAGCTCGGGCCTGGGAACCAGAAGGACCTGAGGTCTGATCTCGGCTCCGCCAACGTGTCTGCTGTGTGACCTCGGGCAAGTCACTTCGCTTCTCTGGGCCTCAGTTACCTCATCTGTAAAAAGGGGATTAAGAGTGGGAGCCCCATGGGGACGTGGATTGTGTCCAACCTGATTAAATGGTATCTACCCCAGCGCTTAGAAATGTGCTTGGCACATAGTAAGCATAGAAATACCACGATGATGATGATGAGGATTCTTAAGATCTGCTGCCTGACACTGATTTTTTACAAATCTGATTATCTCTAAAGTGGAATATTTTCCCCCAACGATGTCACCCTGCAGAAAATCATTTCAACCGGAGGTTGTTGTTTTTTTGAGTCACTAATCTCATTCTGTGGTTCCAAGCTATTTATCTCGGAGAAAAAGGGCAAATCCTTACCTAATTTGGCCTGAAAGAAAGCTCTCCCTCCATTATTTCAGCCAAGCATATATCAACTTTGAAAAAGCCCTCCAATGTTTACAAAAACCATTCTGAAACAACGTACAAATCTTCACAGATTTGGTCACCAGGCTATAAATGAAGTCCATGAAGCCAAGATCTTTGTAGCAGTGGGTAATTAAAGTCTCCTTGGCTCGGGATGCTCCTAAATTCTTAACCGGATCCACCTCCTCTCTGATTTTCACTGCCCGCTGTCCTGACCCTGACGCTCTATCCCACCACTACTCCTCTCCCCTCACTCCATCTCTGTCCTCTCATGCCACCTCTGCCTCTTCACGACCCTTCAGCCACCTCATGACCCCCCCTCACCCCCCCCCACTGCCCCTCTTCTTTCCCCTTCACTGGCCTTCTATCCCTATTCTTCCTCTCTATCCCCTCTTCCCCCCAACCGACTGCTCCTCTCTCCCCACCCTGCTTTCTTGTCAGCCAGTCATTTTTATTGAGCACTTGCTGTGTGCAGAGCACTGTCCTAAGCCCTCGGGAAAGTATAATGTGACAGAGTTGGTAGACACATTCCCTGCCCACAGTGAGTTTACAGTCTAGAGGGAGAGATGGACGTTACTATAAATTAATTAATAGTAATAAAGTTTCCTTAAGCCTGTCTCTTGACCAAAATATCATTTAACATCCTCACTTGACCTCTCATAACCCATTCTGGATGACTCATCCACAAACTTCTCCCACCCCTCTTGACTCTGCTGTTACTTTCCACCTACATGCCTTGTTTTTGGGTGTGCTTTTTTATGGCATTTGTTAAGTGCACTTTACTAAAGTGCTGAGGCAGATGCAAGATAATTAGGGTGGATAGAGTCCCCGTCCCACATAGGGCTCAAAGTCTAAATGCCATTTTACAGATGAGGTAACTGAGGCACAGAGAGGTGAAGTGACTTCGCTACAGCAGGCAAGCGGCAGAGCGGGGATTAGAACTCAGGTCCTCTGACTCCCAGGCCCAGGCTCTTTCCTGCTTCCCTAACCGGCTCCTTGTGTTTACCTCTCTCTCTGCAGGAGTGTTTCCTCTCATTGATTTACAACGAGCTTCTCTGCGGGAATCTCCATCCTGTTCAATGGGGTTCAGTGAACTCCAATTCTGAGTTCCAAAATTTTATAAAATGCAATCCCACCCGCTCTAAGCCACTATCTTTCCACACCAAAAAGTCGGAATATCTCCAGTCCTTCCTCATAGAGCTGTTTCTCTCCCCGCTCTGAGCAACTTGCTTCCACATTTCTGTCCAGTTCTACCGCGTCCTTCCTCTTATCTCCCCACCGCAACTTAAGGTACCAGGACAGTGTTCGGGGAATGGCTCTAGATGCTTTGAGGGGGCGGTTGGTGGGGAGAAACAAACCCGCCGGATCCACTTTTTTGAGCCGGGTGGCCCAGGGAGGGCCTTATCCGGAGGCCTTTGGGCTTTCCATCAGCCAAGCTCCTAGTGGGCCGGGAAGGTGTTGGTCTGTTGTTGTAGTGCACTCTCCCAAGCGCTCGGTCCAGTGCTTGGCATACAGTAAGAGCTCAGTAAAGGCGATTGAATGAATGAATGAATGAATGAATGAATGAATGAATGAATGAATGAATGAATGTCAACCCTTCCCGAACTGATACTGTTTAGCTGTGGAACGGACCCTGTTTGCAGGGTGGAGGGGAAAATCTTCGCCATGAACTGTGGGGCAGCAGTGACATCTGCTGTATACTGACCGGACCACACTTGCCTACTCTCTAACTTCCACCCCCAGCCTTTCTTTGCCAGGAGGCCCCTTCTCTCCCCTCTGTGCACTTCTATCCCATAATAATAATAATTGTAATAATACTGGTATTGGTACGATCCTATTTATCTTGAGGATATTAACGCCAAACTACTTGTTTTGTTTTGTCCTCTTCTGTTTTGCTGTCTGTCTCCCCCGTTTAGACTGCGAGCCCGTTGTTGGGCAGGGATTGTCTCTCTCTGTTGCCGAATTGTACAGTCCAAGCGCTCTGCACATAGTAAGCACTCAATAAATATGATTGAATGAATTAGTTAAGCATTAGTTATGTCTTAGACACTGTAGTAATTGCTGGGATGGATACAAGCTAACGAGCTGGTTAGAATCCCTGACTCACGTGGGGCTCACAGTCTTAATCCCTATTTTGCAGACGAGGTAAATGAGGCACAGATAAGTCAAGTGACTTGCCCAGGGTCACGCAGCAGACAAGCGGCGGAGGCGGGATTAGAACCCATGACCTTGTGACTCCTAGACTCCAGTTCTATCCACTATGCCATGTTGCTCTGCCCCTAATACTAATTAATAATGACGGTATTTGTTAAGCGCTTACTATGGACCAAGCACCATACTAAGCGCTGGGGTGGATATAAGCAAATGGTCTCCCACATACCCTTTTGAACACAATGCACAGTCCATAAAGTTTTCTTCCACAGTACCATAGAGGTAATAGATGAGATCCCTGCCTTTGAGAAGTTCACAATATAGCAAACGAGACAGAGATTGAAATGAATTACTGGTAGGAGAAGCAAAGAGTGTGTATGCATAAGAGGTAAAGGGGTGTTGGGCCTGGAGTGAGTTGCAAAGTGCTTAGGGGGTAAAGTCTCATATGCTTGGGTAGGGAGGAAAATAGGGTGGGGAGAGGATTAGTCAGGGAAGGCTTCCTGGAGGAGGCATGGTTTTTAAGTTGGGCTTTGAAGATGGGAGAGAGCGGTGGTCTGTCGGAGATGAAGAGACAGCAGATCCCGGCAGGAGAGAGGGCGTGAGCTAGGGGGTTAAAAATGAGAGGTTTCTCAGCATTTGTGTTTCAATCAACCACTCAATCGATCGATGGTATTTATTGAGTCTTTATTGGGTGCGGAACACCGTACTAAGGGCCTGGTAGAGTACAAGAGAGTTGGTGCGACCTGAGTTCTAATTCCAGCTCCGCCACTTACCTGCTGGGTCACCTTGGGCAAGTCACTTCACCTCTCTGGGCCTCAGTTCCCTCATCTGCAAAATGGAGCTGCAACCCCCGTTCTCCTCCCTCCTTTGACGGTGAGCCCCATGAGGGATCTCATGATTTCGTGTCTACCCCGGCACTCAATACGGTGCTTGGCCCATAGTAAGCGCTTAACGAATGCCATGGTTGTTGTTCTTATCGTTAGACAATATCCCTGCCCACAAGGAACTTACTCTGACTTTGGGGACAGTGGCTGGCAAGGGCTTTCAAAGATCGCCTCCCCCTTTTTAACCTCTCACCACCGTGCCCCTAAAGTGCCAACCAGTCTCCTCAACTCAACATTTGCATCCTGGCAAAAGTGTGGGTCTGTATGGAGCGGTTTCATTTAGGGCTACAACTTTTCTAGCTGTCGGTCTCCGTTTCGTGACTGACCTGCTCCCTCCCTCCTCCCCCTGCTCCCCCCTACCTTCACCCCTCCACCTCCGCCCCTCTGATTTCTAGGCTTTTCTTTTCTTTTTTATGGTATTTGCTAAGCGCTAACTATGTATCAAGCACTGTTCTAAGTGTTGGTCCCCTCCCTTCCTCCCTCCTGCCCCACACCCTCAACCCCCTTGATTTTTAGGCTTTTCTTTTCTTTTTTACAGTATTAGGCGTTTACTATGTGTCACGCACTGCTCTGAGCGCTGAGGAAGGTACAAGTTAATTAAATCAGACACAGAGCCTGACGGCATGGGGCTCACAGTCTAAGGAGGAGGGAGGGGCTCATGCGTGGATTCCAGGAGGACGATGGCAAGGTGGGGCGTGAGGAAGCTTTGAATTCTAGGGCTGGTACTGGCTAGGGGTCACTGGCTGGGGAATAGAAGCAGCAGGACAGAGGCCGGGAGATCTCGGCAGTGGGTTAGGGCCCGGGGGATCCAAGGTGGACCGGGATCGGCATCTCCTTGAGGGTTTGCGTTTGGCTCTAATACGCTCCCCTCACCGCTAAGTCAACCGTCGTGCTGTCCTGGATGTTATAATGTTCGAAGCTGTGATGGTGGCTCACTTGTCGACTCTCATAGGTCAGCTGCTGCCACCTCATGGGAAACCCACTGTTGTCTTCGATCTGCTCTTTCAACACGCGGACGGGGTGCCGGGGGTCGACGGCATAAGCTCTGGTCCTGCCACTAGAGGATCGCACGAACAGCTGGATCTGAGGGTGGTAGGTCTCCAGCAGCCAGATGTTGATCCCGGAGAAGACGCCGTAGGCGGCCAAGCAACTCCGGCCGGCCAGCAGCCGCTGCTCTTCCCCCGGAGGCTGGAAGGAGAGGCGTTGCTGGCCGGGCCAGATGCCCAGCTTGCTCTCCATCTCCTCCTTGATGTCCTGGATGGGGTTGTAGGGATTCACCCACAGAGTCCAGGTCTGCGAATTCGACGACTCACCCTCACCCGCACGTCTCTCGCGGGCTGTGGGGAGAGGAAGGAGAGCCGAGTGATGACTCCCGGCCCCGGTCCTTTCCCACTTGGGGATGCGAGGGCTCCTGCCCCTTCCCAAGAGAGGATAAGAGAGGATCAGAGGAAGGAAGGGCCCGGAAGTTCCCTCCCTGGGTCTCAGGAGGACGCAGCAGCTCGCAAACTGGGGCCACTGGCCACCTCCAGCAGGACCGGGCCTCGTCTGAGGGCCCATCGGCTGGGAAAGGCCGTGGGGGCTGGTCAGGCCGGTGTTCCGTCATCAGTCCTGCTTCAGGCAGTAGGTAGCTTCCTGGGCCACCAGGTCCCACCTCGTCCCCTCACCCAAATTGTTGGTGGGGTCAGCCGGGTCCAGGATGACAAGTCTGGAAACAGAAAGACGTCGGTGTCTCCGCTTCTCCGGCTCCTCCCGACTCTGGATCTCAGCCCCAGTCGAGGGAGGGAATGGCCCGATCTCTAGCGTGTTTCCTTTCCTGGATCCGTCTAGTAAGAGGGTTAGGGGTTTCCCGGAATCCTTTCTGGTTCTCTCCCAGATCCTTCCCATAAGTGTATCTCTGCTCCTTTCTTCCCATCATTCTCTCCTGCGCCTCTCCTCCCTCCCCTCTCCTCACTGACCTTGAACAGGAATCCTTTGAATTTCCTTTCGCCTCACACTCTACTGCTGTCTTTCCCCACTCCAGTCCCTACTTCACTCCGTTGCCTGGATCATCTTTCTACAGAAACATTCAGGATATGTCACCAACCTCCTCAAAAATCTCCAGAGGTTGCCTATCCCCCTCCATATCAAACAAAAACTCCTCACCACTGGCTTTTAAGCAGTCCGTCACCTGGCCCCCTCCTACCTCACCTCGCTTCTCTCCTTCTATAACCCAGCAAGCACACTTGACTCTTCTAGTGCCAACGTTCTCACTGTGCCTCAATCTCACCCATCTCACCGCCGACCCCTGGCTCACATCCCACCTCTGACCTGGAACACCCTCCCTCCTCAAATCTGACAGACACTGACTCTCCCCGCCTTCAAAGCAAAAGGCCTTCCCAGACTAAGCCCACTTTTCCTCATCTCCCTCTCCCTTCTGCATCACCCTGACTTGCTCCGGTTGCTCTCCCCCAACCTCCACCGGGCCAGCCCCACAGCATTTATGCATATATCTGTAATTTGATTTGTTTGTATGGATGTCTGCCTCCCCACTTCTAGACTGTGAGCTCATTGTAGGCAGGGAATGTCGCTGTTTATTATTGTATTGTACTTTCCCAAGCGCTCAGTATAGTGCTCTGCACACAGTAAGTGCTTAATAAATAAGACTGAATGAGTGAATGATTGCTTCCTTCCGCCTCTCACTCTAGGGCTTCTTTTGGCCCAGCTGGGCTGGGCACAGCTGGCCCACAGGGTGAGGAAGCTGAAAGAGGATACACATTTAGAAACATCTTGAATACAAGGGCTTTAGTACAGAGCCTGGCACATAGTAAGCACTTAAATACCATTAAAAAAGAAGTGAAACCGATGTGTTGTAAAGCTGAAATAGGGTGCACATTTAGAAACATCCTAAGTGCAAGAGAGGCAGAGGAAAAGAGAAAGAAAAAGCATTAACAAAAAAGCATTTTTAAAAGCGGGAGTAGGTGAAGGAAACATGAAAGAGAGAGAGAAAGAAGACAGATGAAGGGGGGGGGGAGAGGAGAGAGAGGGGAAAGGTGAGAGAGGAGAGGGGAAAGAGAGGTGAGAGTAGAGAGAGGGAAGAGAGAGGTCAGAAGAAGAGGAGAGATAGAGGAAAAGGGGGAGAGAGGAGTGGGGGAGAGAGAGAGAGGAAGGGGGAGAGAGAGAAGAAAGAGAGGAGAGGAGAAAGGGGGAAAGAGAAAAGAGAGGAGAGGGAGAGAGAGGAGGAGAGGAGAGGGTGGAGAGAGCGAAGAGAGAGGGACAGACAGGCAGGAAGGCAGGCAGGCAAGCAGAGAGGGAACGCTAGGGAAGAGAGTGGGGATGTCCAGAGTGGGAAATCAGGGGCCGATCTTGGGGGGAAAAAACTTCGTAAAGTGAAATCTCCAACCATGAGGGACTTCGGCTCTCGGTAGCCTGGGCCCCCGGGGGATGGATCGATGGGCTGATTGAGCGGAGTCGGGCTAAACTCCATCTCAGATGGGCCGGGGGCTCCCCCCCGGGCATCCCCCTCCCTCCCCCCGCCCGGAGACGGTCCTCTCGGATGTTCCCTCCTCCCGGCTGCCCTCCGGGATGCCCCCTCCCCCCGGGGAGCGGCCCTGTGTCTCACCTTGACCACCTTGAGGACCCGGGTGTCCCGTCCCAGGTCCAGCTGGTCCCAGGGGCAGACGTGGCACAGAAAGTCCCGGACCCTCTGCAAGGTGTCCCGCACCAGCTCCTGCCAAAACCCGTCGGGCTGCAGCTGCTCGGCCACGAAAGCGTCCAGCTCAG
Organism: Ornithorhynchus anatinus; assembly: GCF_004115215.2. Lineage (NCBI taxonomy): Eukaryota > Metazoa > Chordata > Mammalia > Monotremata > Ornithorhynchidae > Ornithorhynchus > Ornithorhynchus anatinus. Next base: position 17,316,432 of record NC_041748.1, on the reverse strand, counting down.
AGCCCCAAGTGTCGTACAGGTCCCTGGCCGGCTCCATCGCGGCTGGGCCGATGGACGGACGATGACCCTTGAAGGATTTAAATAGTGAGGCACTTGGCCCTGGGGAGAGGTGGCTAACCGGCCCCTTCTCTGGGCCCGGGGAAACCCATGCAGTCTCCTTCCAAGATCACTTTCGTTTTCTGCCTCTTTGCAAAGTGAAACTACACTCTAACCCGAGCTCTCCCTAGCACCAGCCCAAGCATCGACATTTCTCCCTGACAAGGATGATGATGATGATGATGATGATGATATGGTGGTGTTCGGTCACGGCTTAGTCCCAAGCACTATTCTGAGTGCTGGGGTAGGTCCAGGGTAATCAGGTTGTTCCAGGTGGGGCTCACGGTCTTCATCACCTTTTGACAGATGAAGTCACTGAGGCACAGAGAATTGATTAATTATGGGATCTGGTAAGTGCTTACTATGTGCCAAGCACTGTTCTAAGTGCTGGGGTAGGTCCAGGGTAATCAGAATGTCCCACGTGGGGCTCACGGTCTTCATCCCCTTTTGACAGATGAGGTCACTGAGGCACAGAGAATTGATCGATTATGGTATCTGTTAAGCGCTTACTATGTGCCAAGCACTGTTCTAAGCACCGGGGTAGGTCCAGGGTAATCAGATTGTCCCGCGTGGGGCCCAGGATCCTAATCCCCTCATTTTACAGATGAGGTCACTGAGACACAGATAAGTTAAGTGGCTTGCCCAAGGTCACACAGGAGACAAGTGGCTGACCAGGGATTAGAACCCACGTCTTCTGACTCCCAGTTCTGTGCTCACGCCACTAAGCCACGCTGCTTCTCATGGTCAGATGGATCGATCCCGTAACAGAACTGAGCCAATCATTTATTCGATTGGCTTGTATCCACCCCGTCACTTAGTACAGTGCGTGACACATAGTAAGCACTTAACAGATATCATTGTTATTATTACTATCATTATTATTTCTGTTTCCCCCCCGCCCCAGACCATAAGCTCTTTGTGGGCAAGGAATCGTGTCTACCAATCCTGTTATATTGCTATTATCGTTATTATTATTATCAATTTGTTAAGCACGTACTTTGTGCCGGGCACTGTCCTAAGCACGGGGACAGATACCAGATCAATCATTTAGACACAGTCCCCGTCCCACATGGACCTCACGGTCTTAATGCACATTTTACAGTTGTGGGAACTGAGGCACGGAGAAGTTAAGTGGCATGCCCAAGATCACACAACAGATACGTGGTGGAGGCAGAATTAGAACCCAGGTGCTTCTGACTCTCAAGCCTGAGCTCTATTCACTGGGCCACGCCGCTTCTTTCCGAGCCTCTGTACTCTCCCACAAGCTTAGCACGTAAGTGCTCAATAGATACAAACGATTGGCTGCTCTGCCCATAATAAACACTCACTGAAGGAGATCGATCGATTGATCGATCAACAATATTTCACCAGACCCATCATAGCTAACGTCACGATCGGGTTGTTCCCTCTCAAGCGCTCAGCACAGTGCTCTGTACACAGTAGACACCCATTACAGCGTGGCTCAGTGGAAAGAGCACGGGCTTTAGAGTCAGAGGTCATGGGTTCGAATCCCAACTCTGCCATTTGCCAGCTGTGTGACTGTGGGCAAGTCACTTAACTTCTCTGTGCCTCAGTGACCTCATCTGTAAAATGGGGATTAACTGTGAGCCCCATGTGGGACAACCTGTTTCCCCTGTGTCTACCCCAGCGCTTAGAACAGTGCTCGGCACATAGTAAGCGCTTAACAAATACCAACACTATTACGTCAATATGGGCAGGGACGGAGCTCAACGTGCCAAAGTCTGGGCCGGGTCAGGGCACCGGGCTCTGCCAACTGCCTGATGAATGACCATTGGGCAAGTCACCTAACTTCTCTGGGCCTCAGTTTCCTCGTCTATAAAACGGAGATCCGATTTGCGTTCTCTCTGCCCCTTCGACCGTGAGCTCTGTCGGAGTCCAAGAATAGTGACCGATCTGCTTGAATTGTAGCTACCCCGGCACCTAGTAGGGGCTTGGCACAAAGTAAGAGCTTAACAAGTACTCTAATTATTCCTGGTGGCCGACGGGCAATCATAATGATAATGATAACTGTGTATATATGTACGTCTGTGTAAATTACAGCTACACACAGGTGCTTCCGTAGCTCCCCGTAATCGATTCATTTATTGTTTTTATTTCTTTCTATAAACGCCCGTCTACCCGCTCTGGACTGTGAGCTCGTCGTGAGCAGGGACCGTGTCTGTGGTACTATTCATTCACTCGGTAGTAGTTACTGAGCGCTTCCTATGTGCAGAGCACTGTACTAAGCGCTTGGAATGGACACTTCGGCAACAGATGGTATCGTCCTCTCCCTAACGCTCAGTAGGGGGCTTTGCGCCCCGTATGGCATCGATGGAATGCATCCCAGTGAGCTCTTAACGACGATTAGGACGATGAGGGATGACGGTTACTACTGCGGTGATGGATTTTGTTCTCTGAGGAGAGGCCCGCAGCGGGTTTTCGGGTGGAAGAGGAGGGAAGGCGGGGGCGGGGCATGGCAGAGAAACGAAACTGTCGGGGAGGCAGCCCGGGCGGGGCCTGCTCAGGGCGGCCTGGAGACGGACAGCTCCGACCCTAACCCTCTCGCACCCCAACCCTCTCCTGCAGCCTCCCGGCCCCCCCACCGCCTCCTGAAACCCCCCTTCCCCCGGCCCTCCTCCCCACTGCCCCCGGCTGACTCCCTGCGGTCCCCCCAAACCCCCTCAGCCCCCCACTCTCCCCTGCAGCCCCCCTGCAATCCCCCCTCAGCCCCCCACTCTCCCCTGCAGCCCCCCAGCCTCCCCACTGCCTCCTGCAACCCCCTCTCAGCCCCCCGCTCTCCCCTGCAGCCCCTCAGCCCCCCTTGCTTCCTGCAACCCCCCACTGCCTCCTGCAGAGCCCCCCCCCCCCCTCGAGCCCCCCACTCTCCCCTTCGGCTCCCCCTGAGAGCCCCCCGCCCGACGGGGATGGAGCCCGAGGCTGGTGGCGGACACGGAGCCGGGGGCCTTGGACGGCTTCATCGAGAGGATCCTGCTGCCGGACACGCAGTTCCGACTACTGCTCCGCAGGGCCGTCGGGGACATCTGCGAGTTCCTCAAGCGGAGTGCCTTCCTGGACGCCCGGCCACCCGTCCGCGTCCTCAAAGTCGTCAAGGTCACAGCCGGACTCGCGGACAGGACGGGACCGGACGGGACGGGACAGGGACCGGACAAGACAGGAATGGACAGGGACCGGACAGAACAGGACAGGAATGGACAGGGACCGGTCAGGACCGGACAGGGACCGGACAGGGACCGGATGGGATAGGACCGAGACCGGACAGGGACCGGACAGGGACCGGACAGGACAGGGACCGGACAGGAGTGGACAGGGACCGGACAGGACAGGGGCCGGCCGGGGACAGTCGCTGGGGGGGGGGGTGTCAGCCACCGGGGACAGGACCAGAGACAGGCGTGACCTAGTGGACAGAGCCCAGGCCTGGCAGTCTGAAAGTCATGGGTTCTAATTCCGCTTCCTCCACATGTCTGCTGGGTGGCCTTGGGCGAGTCACTTTACTCCTCTGGGCCTCAGTGACCTCAACTGGGAAATGGGGGTCAAGACTGTGGCCAACCTGACTACCTTGTATCTGCCCCAGCGTTTGGAACAGTGCATGGCACGTAACAAGCGTTTAATAAATATCCCAATTATTGGGAGGGAGGGAAGGGGCGGGGCCAACGATCGGAGGGGGCGAGGTCAGATGACACGAGGGCGTGGCCAGATCGTGGGGGGGGAGCCAGTCACTTCATTCATTCATTCAATAGTATTTATTGAGCGCTTACTATGTGCAGAGCACTGTACTAAGCGCTTGGGATGAACAAGTCGGCAACAGATAGAGACGGTCCCTGCCGTTTGACGGGCTTACAGTCTAATCGGGGGAGACGGACAGACAAGAACAATGGCACTAAACAGCGTCAAGGGGAAGAACATCTCGTAAAAACAATGGCAACTACTTCACTTCCCTGGGCCTCAGTTCCCTCATCTGTAAAATAATAATAATGATGGCATTTGTTAAGGGCTATGTGCCAAGCCCTGTTCTAAGCGCTGGGGTAGATACAAGGTCATCAGGGTGTCCCGCATGGGGCTCACAGTCTTCATCCCTATTTTACAGATGAAATAACTGAGGCCCAGAGAAGTTAAGTGACTTACCCAAAGTCACACAGCTGACAAGTGGCAGAACCTGGATTAGAACCCATGACCTCTGAACTCCCAAGCCCGGGCTCTTTCCACTGAGTCACGCTGCTTCTCTCTCCGGTTGGGCACAGTCTTAATCCTTATTTTACAAAGGAGTCAACTGAAAAGTCAAGTGACTTGTCTAAGGTCTCACTGCAGACACGTGGTATCAGAAGCCCGGTCCTCTGACTCCCAGGGAGAAAGAGAGAGACAGAGGGGTGTCCAGGGGCTCTGGGGATGAAGCCCTTACACCATTTCTTCTTTCTCTCTTTTCTTTCTTTTTTTTCTTTCTTTCTTTCTTTCTTTCTTTCTTTCTTTCTTTCTTTCTTTCTTTCTTTCTTTCTTTCTTTCTTTCTTTCTTTCTTTCTTTTCAGGGAGGGTCATCGGACAAAAGCACCTCCCTGAAAGGCGGTTCTGACGCTGACCTGGTCGTGTTTGTCAGCTCCCTCCAGAGCTACCAGCAACAACTCGACGACCGGAAAGAGATCCTCCAGGAAATCAGGAAACAGCTGAAAATCTGGGGAAAAAAGCAAGGCTTTCAAGTGAAATTTGAGATCTCAAAGCATGACAACCCTCGGGTGCTCAGCTTTAGACTGATAGCAAGAGACGACAAAGAATGGGTGGACTTCGATGTGCTGCCAGCCTACGATGTCTTGGGTGAGAGCCCACTGAAGAAGAAGTAGAAATATAAAAATAGGAGTCGTAGTAGTGTGGTTTAGTGGCAAGAGCCCGGGGTTGGGAGTCAGAGGACGTGGGTTCTAATCCCGGCTCTGCCATTTGCTGTGTGACCTCGGGCAAGCCACTTAACTTCTCTGTGCCTCAGTCACCTCATCTGTAAAACGGACAACCCGATCACCTTGTGTCTGCCGCAGTGGTTAGAACAGTGTTTGGCACTTAGTAAGCGCTTAACAAATACCATCATCATTATCATTATAGCAGTAGAACTTCACTCCTCTCTCTCACTCAACCCACATATTCAACCCACTACTTAATTTTGTCGGTCCCACCTTCGCACCACTGCTAAAATCTGCCCTTTCCTCTCCATCCAAACGGCTACCACGCTGATCCAAGCACTTATCCTCTCCCGCCTTGATTTCTCTATCAGCCTCCTTGGTGACCTCCCTGTCTCCTGTCTCTCCCCACTCCGGTGACTCCAGTGCATACTTTGCTCTGCCGCCCGGATCCTTTTTCTACAAAAACATTCGGGACACGTTTCCCCACTCCACAAGAAACTCCAGTGGTTGCCCATCCACCTCCGCATCAAACAGAACCTCCTCTCCATTGGCTTCAAAGCCCTCAATCCCCTCGCCCCCTCCTACCTCACCTAGCTACTCCCCTACTACAACCAAGCCTACGGACTTTGTTCCTCTAATGCCAACCTTCTCACTGTACCTCGGTCTCATCTGTCTCAGTGCTGAGGTCCCTCCGCGTCCCGCCTCTGGCCTGGAACGCCCTCCCTCCTCAAATCCGACAGATGATTACTCTCCCCACGCCCACCCCACTACAAAGCCTTATTGAAGACCCATCTCCTCCAAGGCCTTCCCTAACTAAGCCCTACCTCTCCGCTTCTCCCGCTTCTTTCTGCATCGCCCTGACTTGCTCCTTTCATTCATCCCCCCCTCCAGCCCCATGGCGTTTATGTACGTAGCTATAATACATTTATTTATATTAATATCTGCTTCCTCCTCTAGATTGTAAGTTCATTTGGGGGCAGGGAATGTGCCTGTTTATTATTTTGTACACTCCCAAGTGCTTAGTAAAGTGCTCTGCACACTGTAAGAGCTCAATTAATCTGATGGGTAGCAGAAGCAGTCATAGAAGAAATGAATCAATAATATTGATTGAGGACTCACTGTGTGCAGACCACTGAGCTGAGCGTTTAGGAGAGGATGTGTTGGTAGACCCGTTCCCTGCCCACAACAAGCTAGACTAGAAGTAGATTAGTGAGGTGAGGTAGGGGTGAGTGAGCTGATTGAGGGCTTTAAAGAAGTCTCTGTTTGATAGATGGATGTGAGAGAAGGGGTGAAGAAAGAGAACCCAAAGGCTCTTCCAGAGGGTCATCAGGCAGCAGCTCCATCCTGGGGAGGAAAGAAAAGCGATCGGGGAGCGGAACTGGAGCTCTGACCAATCACACACGCGAGCTCCTGGATTCAATCACAGGGGAGTGCGCCTTCTCAGCCTCCGGCGAAGGGCAGAGGGACTCATTTATTTATTCCTACCCAACAACAGGCACACAGGCTAGAAGGGGGGAGACCGACAACAAAACAAAAAGAACAGACAGGCATCAATAGCATCAAATTAGGTAAATAGAATTATAGGTATAGACACATCATTAATAAAATAAATAGAATAATAAATATATGCATATATACGCAAGTGCCGTGGGGCGGGGGAGAGAGTAGAGGGAGGGAGTCGGGCTGACGGGGAGGAGAGGAGGAGCGGAGGAAAAGGAGGGCTCGGTCTGGGAAGGCCTCCTGGAGGTGGTGAGCTCTCAGCAGGGCTTTGAAGGGGGGAAAAGAGCGAGTTTGTTAGAGGTGAGGCGGGAGAGAGTTCTAGGTCAGAGGTAGGTCGTGGGCCAGGGGTGGACGGTAGAGAGAATTAGGTCCAGTGAGGAGGTGAGCGGCGGCAGAGGAGCGGAGTGTGCGGGCCGGGCTGGAGAAGGAGAGAAGGGAGATGAGGTAGGAGGGGGCAAGGGCAACTTTGAAGCCAAGAGTGAGGAGTTTTTGTCTCATGTGAAGGTTGATGGGCAACCACTGGAGGTTTTTAAGGAGGGGAGTGACCTGCCCAGAGCGTTTCTGCAGAAAGATAATCCGGGCAGCGGAGTGAAGTGTAGACTGAAGAGGGAAGAGATAGGAGGATGGGAGATCAGAGAGGAGGCTGATGCAGTAGTCCAGTCGGGATGTGATGAGACACTGTATCAGCAAGGTAGCAGTTTGGGTGGAGAGGAAAGGGCCGATCTTGGTGATGTGGTGAAGGTGAGACCGGCAGGTTCTGGTGACGGACTGGATGTGGGGGGTGAACGAGAGAGTGGAGTCCAGGATGACACACAGGTCGAGGGCTCGTGAGACGGGAAGGATGGTAGTGATGGGAAAGTCAGGGAGACGGAGCCAATGGTCTCAACCCCCTTTCACAGACCAGGTGACTGAGGCCTAGAGAAGTGAAGTGACTTGCCAAAGGCACACAGCAGACAAGAGGAGGAACCGGGATTAGAACCCATGACCTTCTGACTCCCAGGCCCAGGCTCTATCCACTACGCCGTGCTGCTGGAGCGATTCACAGCGGCAGGGGCCTGCCCGACTGCTCGGGAGCCCTTGCCCAGCCTGGGGGTGACACTGTGGAGGGGCTGGAGGTGGGGGGCCGAGAGGGGCGGCACGTAGGGGTGGGTGTCCGGGGCCGGCAGTCGGGGGGGTGGTTGCAGCAGCCAAGCGGAGAGCCGCTTCCTGTTTGTGGCCCCCAGGAGCGGGCGGCTGGGCGACCCTGCCCCCCACCAATGGGGCCTGGGGCGGGGAGGAAGCCACCCGGCGGGAACAGCGAGGCCCTGGGGAGATGGCGGGACGGAGCCGCAGCTGTGCAGGCACCGGCCGCCGAGGAGGGGTACAGCCGGGGGCTGGGGCAGGAGGGGAAGGGGTGCGGGAAGGCTGTGGGGGTGGGACAGAAGGCGTCATTGAGCGACGGAAGGCCTCGTAGAGGGTCCGAACGCTGGACCTGGCCTGGTTCTGTCCATCTCCTCCTCCTGCAAACAGCTCTCTGCTTCTCTCTTTCCGGGTCCTGGCTTCTGTCTCCTTCCCCTGCCCATAACTCTCCCTCGGGGCCCTGGGTTGTGCCTCCTTTTCCTCAGAGACAGCTCTGTCTATCCAGTCCTGGGCTCTGTCTGTCTCCTACTCCTGACAGTATCTCCGGGTCCCGGGTTCTGCCTCCTTCCCCTAATGACAGCTCTATCTCTCCAGTCCCGGGCTCCGTCGGTCTCCGCGTACTCCGGACACCTCTCTTTCCGGGCCTTGTGTTCTGTCTCCTCCCTCTGCTGATAGCTCTGTCTCTCTGGGTCCTGGGCTGTATCTACTTCCTTCCCCTGCAGAGAACTTTGTCTCCCAGCCCTGGGTTTTGCCTCCTTCCCCCGTCGACATCTCCAGGCTCTTGGCTCTGTCTGCCTCCTCGTACTGAAAACAGGTCTTTCTCTGGGCCCTGAGGGGAGTAGGGAGGAGCTCATGCAGGGAGGCCTGGCGGAAGGGAGGATGTGCAGCCGGCTGGCTGGAAACAGGGAGGGAACCAAAGACAGGTGGAGCCCAGGGTCAAAGTATTCAGAACGGCCCTGAGCCTGTTAGGTGGAGACGGGGAAGCCGGAGACTCCCCCCACCTCCATCACTCCAGAGTTGCGGCGTCCCCCTTCCGGGTCCCCGTTTCTGAGCCATGGGACTTGGTGGGATCCCAGGTGGATGGAGAGGGAGGCTGGAATGAAAGATAAAGTATTGAGCACGAAGGGTCTGCTGCTTTACTGTCAACCGCTAGTCTTCCGGGTGCCCTGGGGCTAGTCACTTCACTTCTCTGGGCCTCGGTCTCCTAATCCGTAAAATGGGGATTCGATACCTGGTCTCGCTTCAGTTAGACTGTTACCCCCAGGTGGGACAGGGACTGCTTCTGAACCAGTCACCTTCATCTACACATCACATTTATTTATTTGTTTATATTAATGTCCGTTTCCCCCTCTAGACTTTAAGCTCCCCTCTAGACTGCAAGTTCATTGTGGGCAGGGAATATGTTAACCAACTCTGTTGTAATGTACTCTTCCAAGCGCTTAGTTTAGTTCTCTGCACACAATCAGTGCACAATCAGTGCTGATTGACTGATGGATCTATCCATCTTGTTTCCACCCCAGCGTTTAAGACAGTGCTTGGCACAGAGCAAGAGCTTAACAAATACCACAGTTACAAGTAATTACTTTTTTATGGTATTTGTTAAACTCTTACTGTGTGCCAAGCACTGTACTAATCCCTAAGGTAGATATACGAGCCATTTAAGTTGGACAGAGTCCATGTCCCACATGGGGCTCACAGTCTTCACCCCATTTTATAGACAAGGGGACTGAGGCCCAGAGAAGTAAAGTGACTTGCCCAAAGTCACACAGCGGACAAGTAGAAGAGCCGGGATTAGAACCCAGGTCCTTCTGACACTCAGGCCAGTGTTTCATCATTTTCATCATTTGGGAGAGTGTTTCCACCTTGATTACTCTGTAACTATCCCAAACGCTTAGTATAACGTTTGGCACATAGTAAGTGTCCTCTCAGGGTCGCACCTGGGGAGTCTCCAGTCCTCTACCAGTCTCAACTATGGGAGGGAGAGTCAAGCAGAGGCCTGTCCATTCCATTTCTAGTTTGGGCAATGGCTAGCGAGTGGAAGGCCATCTGCTACAAGTCAAAACTCACCTGTTCTGGGCAGCAGCTGCACGGAAGAGAGTCGAGGGCGGAGACTCAAGCTTACTGCGAGGAAGGAGGCAATGGTCAACTACTTCCATATTTTTACCAAGAAAACTCTCTGGATCCACTAACAGAACGATTGCAAATGGAGGTGGGGCGTTCTGGGACCCCCGAGAGCCCTCTACAAATGCCCTCGGGCTAAGGTCGGACCCTGGATCCTCTCCCAGTGATATCGCTTCCACCCCCCCACCCAAATCAGAGAGGGGAAGTCCATGAGGGGAGGGCTGGAAGACTGCAAACCGAAGCTCCCCTGCCCTGGGAGAGGTCAGATGGACTTGCCCCCCTTGACTGATTGATTACTTGATTCCCCCCACCCCACTCATCCCTCTGCCCCACCCCTTCTTCCTAGAGATGGAACAAGCTGCTCCAGTTGTTTAATTGTCATTTATTCAGTGACCTCAGCAGTCGTGCTCTCTCTGATGTAGCTGGGTTCAAGTTTAAATACATTCCAGGGAAAAAGCCCAAGGAATTGCGGAAAGATCCAACGGAGAGCAGAACAGTACTCGAAACATAGTAAGCGCTTAACAAATACCATTAAAAAAATATAAAACAAAGAAGGGTCCGACGCCCTCCATCTGCCACCGGGAAGTCCGAATGGGCAGCAGGGGGTAGGTGATCAAGCGGCGGGGTAAGCCATAGTGAGACGGGGAAGGGCAGGGTTAGGCTCAGCCTTAGGTGGAGCGTCGGGGTGCGGGGCAAGGTTAAGGTGAGGGGTAGGGTGAGACGGCATTAAGGGGAGGAGAAGGGGATCAGGGTTAAGATCAGCATTAAGGGTCAGCAGTATGGTGAGCATAAGGGTCAGAGCGAGGGTTAGGGTCAGGGCGTGAGAGTTAGAGTTAAGAGGAGATGAGGGGGGTCAGGGTTAGGGTCAGCACAACATTAGGGTCAGGGTAAATGTGAGAGAGTTAGGAGGAGGAGGGAGGGTCAGGATTAGGGTCAGCATTAAGGTAAGGGAAAGCGTCATAGTGAGGGTCAGGGTTAGGGAAAGTGTGAGACACGGAGCTGAGGGGGAGGGAGTTAGGGTTAGGGTTGGTGTTGGGTGAGGAGAGCATCGGGGTCAGGGTCAGCGTCGAAGGGCTCTCTCTATCTGGGCCTTCTCTCCCTTAAGCGGAGAAAGCGGGGGAAGCAGCAACACGGAGTTCCAGGCCCGACCGGACCAGCCAGCAAGACTCGGGAGGAAGGAAGTGGGGAGAAGCCGAGGCCCGGACAGCTGCCCGGAGGACAAGAACCCGAGGGGGCTGCTTCCTCCTTCTCCGGCCCCGGCTCCCCCAGGGGGCAACGGGCCGGCAGGAAGACCGGGACGGGTCAGAGCCCCCCGACGTCCGCTACCCGGGCCGGGCCCGACCTCCCCTCCCGCTCCACCGTCCGGCCGCGAGAATCCCCTCCCGGGTGGGCACGGGCCTACTGGTAGAAGACGGAGTAGCCCACCGAGCAGAAGTAGTGGGCGTCGTCCTCGGGCTGGACCTCGCGGATGGTCAGGATGCAGGCGTTCCTGTCGGCGTCCTTGGAGGCGGAGAAGCGGTTGGGGACGTCTCGCGGCCGGTGGCTGAACCCCTGGGAGTGGTAGTAGAGCAGGTAGCGTGGGGAGCGGCCCGCCCGCTGTTGGTACCAGGAAACGCCGTAGTCCTGGATGCTGAAGCCGGGGCTCAGAGCGCAGAACAGCTTGGCCGTCTGTCCCGGGAATACCAGCACCGCGTCCTGCTGGATCACCTGGGGCTGGGAGGCTGGAACGGACAGCGGGGGGCTCGGACCCCTCCCTGGAGGCCGTGCGTCCCCCCCTCCCCGGCCCTGGGCTCCCCTGGGACCTCCCTCCCCGTCGGGGCGGCCCGGGCGGGGCCGGGAAGGGAGACTGACCGGCCAGCAGGGCTCCTCCGAACAGGAGAGTCAGGCTGCAGGGGGTCATCGTGGCCGGACGGAGGAGAGGCGGCGAGGGGCTTCTGCCGGGCCGCAGCTCCTCGGCGGGTGTGGGGAGGTGCTCTGCGGCGGCCTCCGGACCCGATGGCCCGGGCAACCGCAACGGAGCATGCAAATAAGCGTTTAGTGTGCACGTGTGTGAGTGTGGCAGGGGGAAGGGAAAGGGCCCCCCTCACCCCATTGACTCAGGGGCAGGTGGCTGCTGATTCTGGAGTAGGCCCAGATACCCTGGTGGGGGTCACAGGCGGGGTCGGGGGGGAGGCAGCCCTGGATGCTCATCAGGGGTTCACCAGACCCCTTCATTCGGTTCCCCTCAAATCCCCCACCCCCACCCCCTCAACCGCCAACCGGTCTCGCTGGGTTGCATAGCTGGGAGCTCTGATCTGATGGGATGGCAGACGTCCGTGGGTCCTGCAAGTTTCCGCCCCAGTCGAGCCCACTCCGACTACCTCCCACGTAGCCCTTCCCCCATCACGGCACATCTGTACCTACCTCTTTTTTTTATGGTATTTGCTAAGCGCTTACTATGGGCCAGGCACCGTTCTAAGTGCCGGGCTAGATACGGAATAATCAAGCTGGACACCGTCCCTGTCCCACATGGGGCTCGCCGTCTAAATCTCCATTCATACAGATGAGGGAAGTGAGATCCAGAGAAGGGAAGCGACTTGCCCCAAGTCACACGGCTGACAAGTGGCGGGGCCGGAATTAGAACCTACAACCTCTGGGTCCCTAGCCCATGCTCTTTCCACTAAGCCACGCTGCTTCTCTGTATTGCATTGTACTCTCCCAAGCACTCAGTACAGTGCTCTGAACACAGCGGGCTGTAAGCTTCTCGAGGGCAGGAATTCTATCTACTGCTTCTATTGTGCTCTCCCAAGCACTCAGGGAGGAGGTCTGCACAGAGTAAGCTCACGGTGATTACTACCGACTGAATGCAGGGTGTGTGGAAAAGAAGAACAGACACCCCTGGGTCTGAAAATCTTGTGACCCCCGTTTGCCCAGGGCTCCCAGATATGAAGATTCCCAGAATCTTCGGCAACGCTCACCCCACAATTGCTGAGGACCGAGGCCTGGAGTCCCCCAGCCCCAGGTACGGTGTCCCTCCCACCCCTCACCCCACAGAATCCCGGGACACCACGGCTCAGCATCCTCAGGATCACGCCCCGGGTTGCTAGGGAGGAATGACGCACCCCTCCTTTGCCCGATGCCCGTTGCCATGGAGACGGTGCTCGCTGCAGGAGCGAGTCACGTGGGGATCTCTCCCCCAGGTGAGGATCCTTGGGGTCTCCCATCGACGCGGTCACCTCCCGGGAGTGAGCGCAAACTGGGGAGCCCTGGGGTCCCAGCCCTTCCGCTCCGTCCCCAGTCAGATCCAGCCCGTCCTTCCCCTCCCACTCCCGCCACCCATCTCTGTCCCTGTGGGCAGAAAAAAGTCAGAGGAAACAGGGGGAGGGAAGCATGGGGGACCAGGCTCCCGGGGGACAGAGCTCCTTATCCACAATGCCCCGTCCCCCAGCTGCCAGTCCAGAGAGCAAGAGAGAGAGTGGCAAGAGGGGAGCTGAACCCCGGGCAGGGCCGCGGTAGTGATGGCCGGGGGACGATGCGGGGAAGGGCCTCGCTAACTAGAGGCACGCAGACACACACACCACCCACCCTCAAACTCAGACTCGCAAACACCACAAGATTTGACTGAACTCAGAAGCGTACTCTGCCCTCGGCTTACAATCACCCCCACTTGACTGAGGTCCACACGCACCTGCTGTGAAGGGCCTCACTCACTGGACACACACAGACACACACACACACCACCCAGACACACACACCTCCCACCCTCCAACAGAAGTAGACACGCCAACACCACTAGGTTGGATTGCCCTCCGAAGCATACTCCTGCTCCCGCCCTCGGCTTACGGTCACTTCCAACGAGGTACGCAGACACGCAGACACATACGCCACACACCCCCACGGAGCGTCGCCTCCCCGCCGCCTCCGCCGTTAGGTTCGGCCGGCTCTACCTCGGTCTTTCCCTCCTGGTCTCTGCCCCACGGGGGCCCAAGGTCTGCCCGGGAGAAGCCATGTTCATCACCGTGCGGTTCGGAGGTAAGCGAAGGCCTGGGGAGGGTCGGGGGACCGCGAACGGGGGTGGTGGGAGACACTGGGGAGAGAGGGATACTGACCTAAGGGCCCTAGGGGGCTGCCCACCGACCCTTTCGGACCACCCCCCAATTCTTCCAGCCCTTTCCAGTCCCGTGTCCTGTTTGCCTCTGACTAGAGGAAGGACCTGGTGGTCCGCAGAGGTCTCCTCACCAAAGCAGGGCAACCTCCGGAAAACTGGACCACCAGGAAAGACAGAGTGACTGTCCCCGGTTGTCTGTTGTGATCAGAGACAAAAGGACATACACCCACACACCCACTCTCTCACCATCCTCTGGGAGCCCTGCGAAGGTGGGAGGGAAATAACCTTCTGAGACGTGGTGTGGCCTAATGGAAAGAGCATTTCATTCATTCATTCATTCAATAGTATTTATTGAGCGCTTACTACGTGCAGAGCACTCTACTGAGCGCTTGGAATGTACAATTCGGCAACAGATAGAGACAATCCCTGCCCATTGACAGGCTTACGGTCTAATCAGGGGAGACAGACGGACAAAAACAATAGCAATAAATAGAATCAAAGGGATGGGCCTGGGAGTCAAGCTACTTCTCACTACTGTCCTAAGCGCTGGGGTAGATACAAAATAATGAGGTTAATAGGGCTCACAACCGAAACTCAGCAAGCGACAGCCACACGGCTGCCCTGATCTATCTCGCTGCCACCCTCTTTCCCACATCCTGCCCCTCGCCTAGAACTCCCTCTCCCGTCGCAACCGCCAGACCGCCCCTCTCTCCACCTTCAAAGCATTACTAAGGTCACACCTCCTCCAAGAGGCCTTCCCGGATGAAGCCCCCTTCTCCCCGGCTCCCTCTCCCTTCCGCCTCCTCTACGCACATCGATCCGTGACCTCCGGACCAGCTTGATATTCATCCCACTCCCAACCCCGCGGCACTTATCTACACATCTATAAATAATTTTAAATTACTTGCTTTCAAATTATATTTAAAATTACTCATTTATTCGGCGGGATGGGAGAAGCTTGGGAGTGAGGAGCAGGGATTGCTGTCTGGCCACCAGCCCCCAGACAGTGGCCACCAACCCCCAGTCGGTGCCCATCGGCCCCCAGACAGCAGCCACCGGCCCCTGGCCATCAGCCAGTCAATGGCCCTCGGCCTCCAGCTGGTGGCCACTGACCCCCAGCCGGTAGCCCCCAGCCCCTAGACACCCCCTGGCCCACCCCCCAGCCAGTGGCCACTAACCCCCAGCCAGCAGCCCCCAGCCCCTAACCAGCAGCCAGCCAGTGGCCTCCAGCCCCCAGCTGAGGGCCAAAGCCCTCAGCCACCAGCCCCCAGCCAGGGGCCACCAACTCCCCAGCCAGCAGCCTCCAGCCAGAGCGAGTGGGATCAGTGAGTGGGGGTCGGGAGGGCTGCAAACTCCCCCCGCCCCACTCCCCCTCGCACAGCGAACCTCTGGGAGCTGGTCAACCTGGACTGCCCGCTGGTCAACCTGACCGCCCACCTGAAGCGGAAGGGACAGCTCGCGCCGGACGGTGAGTGGGGAGAGGGGTGTGACAATCACTGTTCAAAGTGCTGGGGTAGATACGAGCTTATCAGGTTGTCCCCTGTGGGGCTCACGGTCTTAATCCCTATTTTACAGATGAGGGAACTGAGGCACAGAGAAGTTGTGACTTGCTCAAGGTCACATAGCAGACAAGTGGCGGAGAATGAGTGATCAAGGGGGCCCGGGGCAGGGAATGGGCAGTGGCTGGGAGAAGAGAGGGGCTATCCAGGGCCCGAGCGGCCCCCCTGGGTAGCTCTTTCCTGGAGAGGGCACAGCAGGCTGGCCCCTCTCCACGCTGTCCACAGCGGTCATCGCCCTCCTGGACCAGGCCGGAGTCTTGGTGCCGCTGAGCGAGGCCCCCAGCCCCTCCGCCCGTGCGGCCGGCTCCCTCCTGCAACACCGGCAGACTTACATCCTGGTGCGATTCATCAGTAAGTCAGCGGGCCGGGGTCTCTGTAAGGAGTTCCCGGGCCCCCCACCGTTCACTCCCCACGCCCTCCCAGTGACGGTCGTGCCCGGGGACAGAGCCCGGCCCGGTCCCTGCGCCGTTATCCCCACCATTGGCATACTCTTCGACCCCTGCGCTGGGCGGAATGGGTGGTATTTGGGGGGGGTCAGGAGTCACTAGGCTTCACGTTGGCAGGGGCAGAGGGAGGCAAGGAGGCCCGGTACGAGTCCCTGCTGGAGGACCTGAGTGCCCACCACCCAGAGCTGGCAGGTGAGGCTGGGAGGGTGGCATCCGGGCCCCCGACCATATCTCTCCCAAGCCGTGCCAGCTTCGGGATGCCTTTACTGTGCCCAGTCCTGCCCATCATGGAACGGGCAGACGCCCGCCGTGTCCCCACACCGACTGATTCCCCCCCCACGGTTGCCCCGAGCCGGGCACCGTCTGCCTTTCGCAGAGGAGCTGCAGAGGCTGTCCGAAGCCCGGGCCCATGCGGAAGCCCGGGCCCAAGCGGAGGCCCGGGCCCGGGCCCGGCGCAAGTCCAGCGGGTCCAGGAGCGGCACGGGGCGGGGGCACCGCCGACCGAGGGAGCCGCCGCCGCCCCCCAGGGCTCGGGCCGCCCCGCTCCCCGGCAGGGCAGGCTAGCGGCCGCCTCCAGTGACGGGGGCGGAGCCTTTCTGCCGACACACGGGAGCCGGGCTCCAGCCTCCGGACACTAAGAGTTTGGCTTCCGGGCCAGACTGAGATGCACCAGGCGCCGACCACCACCTCCGCCGGCATGACGCCAAAGGGCCCGGCATCTCGTGCCGGCCAGCGGGCCGAGCCCCAAGGACACCTCTCTTGTCCCGTCCTTTCTCCGGCCGCGCTCCGTTGCCAAGGGCGTGAGGCAAGAGGCCCGGCCCCTTACATCACTGCCGGCCGCCTGGCCCCATGCCAAGGCTCCGGGCAAACAGCTTTGTCACCGTGAGTGGAGCCGTGAGGCAGAGCCGGGGTCTCCACAAGACACCCCCTGCTGCCTCGCTCTCCGCCCCCTCCCTGCATCCCGGAACCAGCCACCGTTCCCAGAGCACGAGGGCCCGTACCTGTGCCCGGGGTCCAGCTAGCCCATCCCCACTCCGGCCCGGTCCCCGTCCACATTAAGCAAAAACCCAGACTACTGGCTTTAAAGTCACTCGGTCAGCTCTCTCCCTCCCATCTATACTCTCCTCCCACCACACCCCAGCTCGCACCCTTCATCCGTCTCGAGCTAACAGACTCTCCGAGCTTCGTTCTCGTTGCGCCTGCCGACCTCTTGTTCGTGCCCTCTCCAGACCCTCGCACTTTGAGGGACCCCAGCTCTCCCCTTCCTGAAATCACATCTCCTTCAGGAAGTCCCATCCTTGCTAATCTCCCCACACCTCCAACGCCCACTGTGAGCTGGAACGCTCACAACCTCCCCCGTTACTTCAGCACTCACTCATGTCCATCACCCCTTTTTCTTTTCGGTAATGGTACTTGTTAAGCGCTTACTATATGCTGGGCGCCAGGGTAGACCCCAGAGAATCAGGTTGGACACAGTCCCTGTCCCACATGGGCCCTGGTCTCAATCGGGGGATTTAAGCCCCATTTTGCAGATGAGGAAACTGAGGTACAGAGGAGTGGTGACTTGCCCAAGGTCACACAGCAGACAAGTGGCACATCGGAACCCAGGTCCGCTGATTCACTCCCAGGCCTGCACTCTTTCCACTAGGCCATGCTGCTTCCTTCTGCCTAAAATTTTCTTTAGTGTCTGCCTCCTCTAGAATGTAAGCTCCGTGGGGGCAGGGGATCCTGTCTACTGAGATCAGTCGCACTCTCCCCAACCCTTAGTACAATGTTCTGTACCCAGGAGGCATCCAACAAATGCCACTGAATTGGCAGATAAAATCAGGGAGCCTTCTCTGATCCTGACCCCAAAATGATGCCCGGAGCCCGCCGGACTGCTGAGTTTGGTGGACGCTTACCAGATCCTGGTCACCCCGCCCGGGGGACGACCTCCATGTGACGGCATCCGCAGAGGGGGGTCAGCGAGAAGGCCGCCTGAGTAACGGGCAAAAGGAAAGGAAGACCAGCCTGGGACGTAGACTAAAATAAACTTTCTTTAATTGCACATCTGCCATTCAAGTCTGCCACGGGATGACTTCTAAAATCTCCCAGCCCACGCGCTCACTCGGGGCAAATGTCAACCGATTTCCACGCCGAGGTTTTTGGCTGCATGGTTGCGCTTCCCTCGGCTGCAGAAGGGTGCTCCGGGCCCCGCTCCTGGGGGCCGGCTTCCTTACAGAAGAGAGTTCAGACCTGTGAGGGAACGGGGAGGAATTGCAGGTGAGTGACGACGGCGGGGTGGGGGTCGGGGGAGGCCGGCGTCCACCCGCCCGAAGCGCGGTGCTCGGGGCAGGTCTGGAGCGGACCGAGGGCCGCGGGCGCGGACGCCCTCCCGACTTCCGCCGACGGCACCCCGACCTCTGCCCCCCCGACGCCAAGCTCCAGGAATCGCCGCCCACCATTCGGGGGGGGCCTTTGGTGGATTCCCACCCCCCACCTCCCTCCAACCCGTGAGCCGGGCCCGACCCCGGGACTCGGGAACTCAAAAAGCTCCCGATCCTTCATCTCCCACGGGGGTCAGCCTGCTGGGGCGGCGACCACTCACCGTGGTTGTATTTGCACTGTTTCAGCACCTCGCTGAAGCCCTCGCACAGGGTCAGGTCGCTCTGGCTGGTGGAGCAGTCCAGAAATTGCTTGATCTCGTAGTGGCAAGGCCCGAACTGCGAGGGCGGCCTGGCCGGCTGCACCTGAGGGAAACCGAGGGGAGAGAACCGGCTGGGGTTGGCTGGGGACGGGGGAATCGTAGACTCCCACCCCGAGGCCGGTGCCCGCGAGGGACCAGGGGAGGAAGGAGGGTGGAGAACCACTACCTGGGAAGGGGCCTGGCCTCCTCAGGGGTCCCAAACAAGTCCACATGTAGGAAGGAGCCTGTGGGAGCCAGGGTCTGATCCTCCCCTGCCCCCCATTCCCCCATGAAGCCCCCAGCCCAACACCCCCACAATCTTCTTGACAGGCTCATCCCTTCTGACCGTCGCTGGATGCGTAGGATGCATAAGATGCGTGTGGCTCGTGACGATTTGTAAGAAGTGTGTTTCAATTAGGCGTGACGCCCACCCCCTCCGGTGTCGCCCGCTCTGCGGGGGCGATACCCCCCTCCCACTTCCAAAGCTGGGCTCCCCGACTTCCACACTCGGCCCACGTTCGCCGACGAGATCCGAGTCTCCCGTCAAGTCCGACGAGGCCCCCAACGGTGGCTCACCGACCTCCCTGCTCCCCGGCACACGCCCTGACCCCCCCAAGGCTCCTCCCCGGCCCCCAGCCCTCGCCTCGGGACCCCAAGCTCAGAAGGAGAAGTCGGCCCTCGGCCCCTGATGGACACGCATCCGCACCCGACCCCCCGTCGACCCCTGCAACCAAAGCAGGTCCGCCGCCTCCCCTTCCACGGAGGACACAGGGCTGGGCCGATCCGACGGCGAGGTCTCTGGCCTCCGTGGTGAGGCCGGCGGCCAGGCAGGGCCTTCGGTCCTTGAGCGGAAAGTGACTGGGAGGGCGTGGGATGTTGGGGAATCGGGACCTTGGGCCCCAAGCGACGTTAAGGAAAGGGTTCCGACCCCGGCAGGGGTTTGTGCCTTCGTGGCCGCAGCAGAAAACCACCTGACTCCTTCCCCTTCTCGTGGTGCCCAGCTTTAATAATTATGGCATTTGTTAAGCCAGTGCCAGGCACTGTACTAAGCGCTGAGGCCTGCTGCCCTTGCACTCATCCTCCTTTGCACCCCGAAGCAGGGAAGGGGATGGCGGGGAAGAGAGGGGAGGCAGCGTATCTCGGGGAGGTGTGTGTGGGTGTGTGAGGGGGTCCCTTGAACACTGACCACCCTGCCCCGCTCCTACCAGCAAAGCTCCACCTGGGCGATCAGCCAACCGGGATAGGGCGGGGGAGCGGGACAGAGGATTATTACTCTCATCAATGGTATTTATTGAGTGCTTCCTGGGTGCGGAGCACTGGACTAAGCACTTGGGAGAGTCCCACACAATAGAGTTGGCACAAAATAACAGAGTTGGCAGACACGTTCCCCACTCTCCACGAGTTTACGGTCCCGGGGGGGGGGGGGGGAGGGGGAGACGGACGTTAATCTAAATAAAAACCTGTGTGATATAGGGAGAAGGAAGTTATTCTCACTGACATGTGAGACATGGGAGCTAGAACTCAACTCCTATATTGAGTCTCTAGCCCCAACCTTCCAAGGGCAAACGGGACGGGCAACTGACCCGTGTGTCGCAACTGTACCCTGGCTAAAAGCCAAGGCCAACACCGGTGTCCGTCCGGGTCAGAGGGGCAGGGCTCCTCCGGCCTCGGACTGGACCCCGCGACCGGACCGAGGGCGAGGCAAAGTCGCTTACCTGTGCGGGGCCGGTCGGCTGGGCCGGCTCGGAGCTGCTCCCTCCGCCCAAGGCTCCGGTCAGGGCGCTGCCCACTACGTGGCCCACGGCGGACCCGACGGCCACCCCCGCGGCCGTGGAGGCCATCTGGGCCATCAGCCCGGGCTGCCCCGACGGGGCCGCGGGGGCGGCCACGGCTGTGGGCGGGGGGTGGGCGGGGGGCTGGGCGGGGGACTGGAATGAGCGGCTGGGGAGAAAACACAAGAGGACGTCCTTAGGTCCAGGACCGGGGGAAAACGTGGGGCCACCCTCTCGCTTCTCCATCCATCCAATTAATTGCTATTATTATTGTGGTATTTGTTCAGCGCTTATTATGTACCAAGCACTGTAGTAGACACCGGGGTATATTCAAAATCATCAGGTCCCCAACGGGCCTCCCGATCCAAGTCGGAGGAGGAAAAGGTATTGAATCCCCATTGTGCAGACGAGGGGACCGAGGCCCGGAGAAGGTCACATAGGTTAGTGGTGGAGGTGGAATTAGAACCCAGGACTCCTAGGCTTTACTGTGACCTTACTGCATGCAGAATAGGGTGTTTGGGAGAATACGATAGAGCAGAGTTGGTAGTAAAGGCCCAAGATGACCCTGACCATGGTCACCCTCAGGGCGGTATTTGTTAAACGCTTACTCTGGGCCAAGCATTGTGCTAAACGCAACGAGGCTTTGTGGATATAGCAAGGGATTGGGAGCCGGATGACCCGGGTTCTAATGCACCACCACTTCCCTGCTGGGTGACCTTGGGCACGTCACCTATTCCGTGTCTAGTTTCCTCAGCTGAAAATTGGGAATTCGATCCCCGTTCTCCCTCCCGCTTCGTCTGGGAGGCCCACGTAGGACAGGAACTGTATCCAGCCGAATGAAGTGAGAGAACCCGGGCCTGGGAGTCAGAGGACCTGGGTTCTAATCCCACTTAGAACAGTGCTTGGCCCAGAGTAAGCGCTCAACAGATACCATCATTATCATTATTATTACAGTGCCAGCCACCTAGTGAGCGCCCCTCGAGTACCGTAGTGATGATTGCTCCTGTGAATGAATAGGATGGGGTGTGAGCCTGCCTTGGAGCGGGGGAGAAGAGCCCGGGCTTGGGAGTCAGAGGTCGTGGGTTCTAATCCTGCCTCCGCCACTTAATAATAATGTTGGTATTTGTTAAGCGCTTACTATGTGCAGAGCACTGTTCTAAGCGCTGGCACTTGTCAACTGCGTGACCTTGGGCAAGCCACTTCACTTCTCCGGGCCTCAGTGACGTCATCTGGAAAATGGGGATGAAGACTGGGAGCCCCCCGGGGGCCCACCCGATGACCTTACATCCACTCCAGCGCTTAGAACAGTGCTTGGCACCTAGTAAGCGCTTAACAAATACCGAGGTTATTTATTATAGCTATTTATTATCATCCCTCAGCTATGTGACCTTGGGCGAGTGACTTCCCTGGGCCTCAGTTCCCTCCTCTGTCAAATGGGGATGCAGACAGGGAGCCCTAAGTGGGACAACTAATGACCCTGTATCTATCCCAGCGCTAAGAGCAGTGCTTCGCACCTCGTCGGCGCTTAACCAACACCACCATTATTTATTATTATCCCTCAGCCGTGTGACTTTGGTCGAGTCACTTCTCTGGGCCTCAGTTTCCTCAGCTGTCAAATGGGGACGCAGACAGGGAGCCCTAGGTGGGACAACCTGATGACCTTGGATCCAACCCAGCGCTTACAGCAGTGCTTGGCACCTAATCGGCGCTTAGCAAAGGCGACTCCCATCATCCCAGCTCTGCCACTTATCTGCTGTGTGACCTTGGTCGAGTCACTTCTCTGGGCCTCAGTTTCCTCACCTGTCAAATGGGGGTGCAGACTGGGAGCCTCACGAGGGACCACCTGATGACCCTGGATCTCCCCCTGCGCTTAGAACAGCGCTCTGCACACAGTAAGAGCTTCATACCAACATTATTATCATCATCATCAAGGGGGGGGGGGACCTCGAAGGCGGCAAGATGGCGGCGGCGGTTCCCAAGGTCACCATGGCAACGACCTTGCGGGCGGGAGGGTGGACGGGGCGGTCACCTGG